>NC_080540.1:219785293-220385293 GCF_028640845.1 Ahaetulla prasina | reverse complement strand
GGAACAGGCATGCCGTGGCCACCTTGCCCACCATTGCCTCAATGCGCTGCAGTTGGAAGGGGTTCCTCTACTCTCCCTTCCCACCTGGCTGCACACTGTGCACACATCCACCTGCCCTCCCGAAGCAACCCAACCGCTGTTCGCTTTCATTTCGCAGCAAAAGAAGGAAGAAAGTGAACGGCATTGCCACAGCATATACATGGATTGCCCTGCAAGGTGTGGGGGGGCTCTGCCTTTGCAAAAACAGGATGGGTGCATGTGCAGAAGCCCAGGGATGTCTGCTTGCCCTCCCGGAGCACTGCTGTTACCTCTTTCAGCCCCAGCTCAGCGTCTGTCCACCAAGAGCCGTCCACCCACCCACTGGCCGGACCGGGCTGGACATTGACCTCAGAAGGCAAGCGGGTGTGGGGGACTGCCGGGAAAGCAATGTGGAAGGCAGGCAAGCATGACAGGGCTGTAGGCTGCTAGCTCTCTTCCCCGCAGCCCTGCCATGCTTGCCTGCCTTCCACGTGGCCTTCAGCTTGCCTTCCTTCGCAAGCTGGCCAGGGGATGCCGGGAAGGCCACGTGTAAGGCAGGGAAGCATGGCAGGACTGCGGGCCATGGACTGGTTCGGGGGTATGGCCAGCCAGCAGTTGCTACCGGTTCAGCGAACCAGCCCCAATTTCCGCTACTGGTTCGCCCAAACCTGTCCAAACTGGTAGCATTTCTCCCCTGATTTAGTTCAAACCTCTCAGATTCTCCATTTGTTAATAACCATCATGCTTCATCCTTTTTCTAAAATAAGATTTTGGATTCACAAGTAGTTAGACTCATGTAAGCTGTCCGTTGGCTTCCACTGATTTAGCAGACTGCTAAAGGATCTGAATATCATTTAGAAATATCACTTTAATATCACTTGGGTCTGGCTAGTTATCTTATAATATCTGGCTCTGAAGCGTCTCTTAATAATAGTTAATTAATAGTAAAGTAAAACTACAGGGTTTCTTATTTGTGCAAATTTGACATGTCTAATATTGCCAGCACTTTCAATTATCCTATACTTTTAATATGTCCAATGGGAATACAGTAATCAAATAATATTAAAACTGATATTTATTCAGCACCAAAACAGATTTACATGCTGAATCTAAAACTGCAAGCAGGTTCAGGTGTAAGATAAAACAGCTGTTTTTCATGATTCAAGTTTATCTGAAGGACTGCCTGTCATTTTGTATGTTCCAACACAGATGGCATGCTCCGGGTCCCTTCTTTTGTTGGGAACCCAGGAAGCAAGCCTTCTCAGTCAATCAAATAATCCCTACCATGCTCTCCTTCAAATAAACTCTAAATACCTGGTTTTCCCCCCAGGCCTTATAGTAGGGTTAGTGGAATCCATTTGAGTTGGTGTATGGGCAGCCTGGTTGTAGGCTTTTTCCCTCAAGGTGATCCATTGTTCTTTCTTTGGCTTGTTATTTTTCATATTTTTGTTATTGTTTGTTGCCCAGAGTTGTCTGTAGTTGGGTGATCTAACCAATGGGAATGATGGATTTATTAAATAAATAGCTTGAACTTTTATTTTGGAGCGTTATGTTCTTTACCTTTTTTATTTAAGTATTGTTAAATTGTCTTTCTTAGAGAACAAGTGGGCAACAAGAGGAGATAAACAACCTGGTGCAGAGGAAAATTGCTGTGGATGAAGAAAATGCTGCCTTAAAAAATGAGCTTTGCATCTTACAGAAATCTCAAGATGCAAGAATGCAAGAACTTAAGGTATATTGACTTGCACATAGTAGGAAGATAGCCATAACTTTGAAGTTGCTGTTTAAGTTGCTGGCCTGTCTCTGTGGCATGGAAAGTGACAAGCTCAGAGGAAATATAGCCTTAGGCCTTAGATTGTACCTTTCAGTTTCCTCACACATGCCAAACTAGAAAAAAGATCCCTTAAAGTGAAGAATCCACACTTTATAACTTTCCAATAAATAGTTAATGATGGAAATGGAGCAAAGAAAGGAGGAGTGTGAAGATGTGGCTTCGTGTAATTAGATTCTGATGGGACTGGCATTATTAATTGATAAAGCTGAGGTCTGGGAGGATATGTCTGTGTAGGTCTCAAAAATAGCTGGGGACAGCATCAAAGGCAGTTTGATCAATTAATGGGCCCTTTGCAAATGTGTACTCATCAAAGCTGTCATCCAGCTAAAAAATATGACCCTTCCACCTGCATGAAAGAGGCCAATAAAAGTACACAGGTGACCTTGGCCATCAAATATAGAAGAAGCTGCTGTGAGGGTAAAATCTGCGCAGTTTATATTTGCTGATTAGTTCTCAGTTTTTTTTTAAAATATTTTCTCTCTTTTTTGTTTATCGGCCCTTGTGGTACTGTTGTACAGGACACCAAGGAGTGTGCACAGAGAAAGGATGAGCAAAGCAGACTGGTTATAAAAAATCTGGAGAAGGAAAATGAGGGTTTAAATACACGCTATGCTGACCTGCTAAATGACCTGGAGAAACTGAAGAAGCAGGACTCACAATGGAGAATAGAAAAGTGTGGCATCGATGCAAAAATAAAGGTATGAAAAAAAATATAGGGTCCCGGATATGGTTTCAGAATCTGCTACTCACAGGCTTTATGCTACATGTTATTTTCTTTAAATAACAAGTTATATATTCATAACAACCAGTGGGGACCGACATTCATTTACATTCCTTCACTTAAAACCCCAAGCTTTTTAAAAATTGATGTTTCAAAGCAAGAAACTGACTTCAAATAGCCATCCTAAAATGTAATCATTAAATAATAAAGGATATTTCATTCAAATATAAGGATGCAATTTTTTTTTTTAAAAAAAAGGTTGGAAATCTTCCTGTCACTCCAGGATTTCCCCACCCAGTGTGATTGGCAGCACAGTCTTCTGAATAAGAATATAGAAAGACTATTTCTCAAGCAGACCCAAAGGTCCATCTTGTCAAATGTTCTGTTTCAAGTAGTAGCCAGCATGTGTTGTGTATTTTGTACTTGGAAGGATTTCACTGAAGCTTTTTCTTAGGTGCACAGTGTTAATTTAATTGAATAATATTCTGCTTATGATCAAAGCATGCTATAATTATCCCTAAATTTTGTTATAGGCTTCATAGGTTCCAGGAGACTGGCTTGCGTTGTAATTAATTGGTCTGTTATAGTTTATGTTCCACATGCCACCTCTTCCATTTCGTTGGGAAGTAGAAAATATCTTGATGTATGGTGGTATGTATGTTTGTAACAGTCTGCAAACCCATTGCTGCCTGAGGCCTCAGGCAATTTCTGTGGCAGCTGAGGCACCTGCAAACATTGCTGAAAACTGGCAGCAGGTTTTGCCACCATTCTGAGACATGAAATAGACTTCATGTGTAGGCAGTGCCCAGGTTAAGAACATCCAATTTAAAGGTAACTCTTAGGTACAAACTGTCTATTAAATGGTAGGTGGCCTTGTCCTTTCTTGAGCTTGATGAAGTGCTGAAACTGTACAAAGCTTTGAAGAACCACTGAAGCTACAAGTTTTAACTATTTAGCCTGTTTTTAGCAGTTTTCAGCAGTTCCTGAAAGCACATTTTCAGTGCTTTGTGCGCTTGAGGAAGGACCATGCTATCTGCCATTTTTAGTAATAGGCAACCTTTTAGTATGAGTTCTGGCTTAAATACAAATTCAGGTTAGAAATAGAGTTAGAGAATAGAGGTTCTTCACCCAGGTACTGCCTGTGGTTTTAAACAAATTCCAGAGCAAAAAGTAAAGAAAAAGAATCAGATTCCATGTATATATTATTTTGCATCAATATACCGGTATCTACTCTGTAGTCTCTCCCCCCCATCATATATATCTTGATTGCTAAGTTATTGTACAGTAATGACTAACAGAAGTTTTGTCTCAACTATTAACATGATTCTCAATAACATCATTATAAAGGTTCTCCATTTCTCTGTATATGAATAATGATATGGGATATCTCCCAAACATCATGGGGATTGACAATTGGTAGCAATGCTATAATTTTGGATAAAAAGCTACAGTTCTTAGAGCTTTCATGATTATTGTGTTCATTTCAGATTTTTGTGTGTTAGTGTAAGTCAGGGGTGGCAAACTCAAGACCCGGGGGCCAGATCTGGCCCACGGGGTGCTTGGATCTGACCCATGGAACTGCCCTGGAAACAGCAAAGGATCTGTTTTCACTCTGCCAGTGAAAACAGAGCTCGGGATGGCCGCTTGTGGCCCTCCCAGGCTTTGTTTTCGTCTGTGATGGCCTCTTGCAGCCCTCTGCCAGCGGGAGCTCTGTTTTGGTGGCAGAGGGCTGCAGAAGGCTGTCACGGCCAAAAATGGAGCCTTGATGAGTGACATTGAGCTGGCTACACCCATCCTGGCCCTGTCTCCCCTGTCCAAGCCCCCACCCCACCCCCCAAGGTCAAACACAACCCTGATGAAATCAAGTTTAACATCCCTGGTATAAGTGATTGTATACGAGTCATTTGGGTCATACTTCACATATATGTGAGAAAGGAGAAGGAAAGTTTGATCTGGAAAAAAGTGAACCCTGCACTTGTAGAAAAATGCTAGTAAGAAAAAAAATTACCTGCTTTTTTATCTAATTTCCTATCCCCCCTATATGTTCTGTACATTTTCTCTCCTAGTCTCACCAAGTTTACTCTACTCTAACCTAGTTCCCCTTTCTTGCCACAAATATACTGCTATATTTTTCAAGAATGCAACACTAGATTCAAAGTTTCAGTGTGCTTAACAGGAAAAAAGAGGTAAGTTATTTTCTAGATTCTGAACTCTTGCCTTGAGTCGGTCTCTGTAACTAACCTAGGAGTGGGAAATTATAAAATTTCAACTTCATGTGGAACCCTTGAGCTAATTTCAGAACTCTTTTACAAGTAAGCTGTTTGCTCTTTTTTATATTTGTGTTTTCTTTCTGATTCTTGTGAGGTGACCAGAGTGGTTTTTGATAAGATGGTGGACTGTATACACATTTTAAATAAATAAAGCAGTTCAGATATTTGATAAGAAAAATCAGTCCCCTTCCTGGAGGTAATTCCTAGGTAATTAAAAGGTAAGAAAGAGTCACAGAGAAAGAAATGGCAAAAGACAGCCATTGACTCCATCTTAGTTTCATTTTGTTTGAATACAGGTAGTCCTTGACTTACAACAGTTTGCTTAGTGACTGTTCAAAGTTACAATGGTACTGAAAAATGACACTTAGGACTGTTTTTCAAAGTTACGACCGTTGCAGCATCCCCATGATCATGTGATCAAAATTCAGATGCTTGGCAACTGGTTCATATTTATGAATGTTGCTGTGTCCCAAGGTCATGTGATCATCTTTTGCGATATTCTCACAAGCAAAGTCAATGGGAAAGTCGGATTCACTTAACAACCGGCTTATTGCAGTGATTCAACTTAACAACTGTGGCAAGAAAGGTCGTAAAATGCGGCAAAACCCACTTAACGAGAAATTTTGGGCTCAGTTGTGATTGTAAGTTGAGGACTACCTGTACTTGCTTGCTTTGCCAGCTCAGTATTGACTTATGGTTCCCCAATAGGTAAACTCTATGGGAAATGCAATCTTAGTTTTGAATAAGGGAATCAGCATAGGCATGTGAAAAACATTTCCTGTTTCTGAAAAGACCTGTTTTAATCAAAAATGGCCTAACATACTTGCAATGTTAGCCACACAATTGCATAAACAATTTTCTCGAAAACATACGTTTCTGAATAAATATTTTGTAGTGCAGTATGTATATATTGTTTCTGTTTCAAATGCTGATTGATTTGCTGTTTACTAAAAACCTGAATGGGCAAGTTTCTCTCATGAAAACCTGGGTATTTGTAGAAGTGTCTATTTAGGCTTTTGTGGGGGGTTTTTCTCACAGATCTATGACAGTAATTTGGAAACTTTTTAATTTACGTAAAAAGGCAGTACAAGTTGGAAAGATTGTGTTTCTGTATTTTATTTCTGTAAAAGTAGCTTTTTCCAGAGTTTTGTGATCAATTACATTCTTGTTTTGTAACTGTGAGATTATGCTAGCTTTTGTTTACTTTCAGTTTGACTAAATGTTCACATCTGTTCATGGTTCATATGCTCGACAGACCAGGAATCTACGATTGCAAGTCTGTGGGAGCACTTTCCTTGGTCTATAGGACAATTTTGATTTTTCCCACTGGAAAATCCTAGTAAGCAAGAAAAGAAAGAGGGGCAAATGACTTATTTTTCCCATTTCCATTCTTATCCATCCCACTATTTACTCCTACAAAAGCTTTGTCATGCAAGAATGCAAATTTCAAGCTTAAAAATAAAGGTAGCAATATTTTTCAACCAGTGATCATACTTTGTTGACATCACAAAGGTTGGGAAAGAGTTTTGTTTTATTCATTTTTCAGTTTTATATATATAAAACTTTTCAGTTTTATATATATATATATATTTACAAAATAAGTGGCACATGACTGAAGCCTTGGTGTGGAAGTGAATTAGATATTACAGAAGTGGGGTTTTTTATCCATTGGAATTAACCTCCAATTTATCCAGTATTTTCAAACCTTAAGACCTCCTGGCATATTTTTCTTTTGATTGCCTACACAGTACTTGTTACATATTTGCTTTCCTTTCTGATTCCTGATTCTCCTACTCCGGTACAAACGAAGCGCTCTAGATTAACAGACTTCCAGACTGTATATTTCATTACTGAATTCTTGTTTGTTCCTCTTCTTAGATTTTAAGTATTTATGGCCACTCATGAGGGATAGATCTTAGGGTAATGCCAAGATCTAGAATTCAGTAGGCTTAAATTGTATGACACACAGGTGTCTCCTTATCTATTAGTGATCTGGAAAGTATTGTTGTTATTGAAGCTAGATAGAAACTGAAGATTGTGTGTACCATACACAAATGCTATGGGTGAATGCTGGACTTTATTGAAGTAAGAAGGGCAAAGGAAGGAACAAACTTTATCTCCTGACGAATTTATTAGTATCTTGTTTAAGTATGTTAGGGGATATCTAGGTTGACAGGCTTTTGCCATAAATTCAGCCAAAAGTAACCTATTCCTAAGAAATAAAGCTTCCTTCTTTCTAGTTCCAACCTGGTGCTTCTGGGTTAATGGAGAGTTAAACATGGAGGGTTTTAATTCTGTAGAAAATAATCCCCAAAAAACCACTATATTCCTTCTCTTTGCTTACTCCCATTCACTTGTTCACCTTAACCACAGCCTTTTGGTAGTACAGTACATGATTCCTGTAGATGTTCTGGAATTCAGCCCTTCCTGCTTAGTATCTTGCCTTTGCACTGGTTGTGTTAATGAGGGGAACTATTGGAACGGGCCCTTTGTATCTTTCCCTGCTACAATATATAAATGTTGAAAGAGAAAAGGATTTGCAAAGGTCAACGTGCAGTTTCTGTCATTTGTTGTTAACAATAGTTGTTTGTCAGTCCACTCAACAAGGTCCTGAATCCTGATGCTATCAAGCAGGAGGTCTTGGCTGTTTCTTGAGATTTGCATTAAGGTCTCTGATATCACAGATGAGTTTTGGAATTGGCAGCTGGTTGTTTGTTTTTTTTTGGTTTGGTTTGGGGTTGTTGGTTTTTTTTGCAGGAAGGAGTTTTATGTTATTTTGCCATAGTCTACTCTACTCTGCATACAGATCCTACATTCAGCCCCAAGATGAAAAGAGCTGCGAATTATCTCTGTCTTTGTTCTCCTTCCTTCCCCACCCCAAATCAGCAGGTGGTTCTATCCTCTTAATCAGATACACTTATCAGAGTTCTATCCTATGGGATCGTTTTATTATGTTCTCCTTTAGGATGCCTCCTCTGCTATTGAAGCTCAGTTCTGTGGTAGAGAAAAAGTTTTTCCCAACCTTGCTTTGTTTGTCACCTGGATTTGGGAGCTGGAGGAATAATCCACCTTAAGAGCATTAGTTTCATTTTAGAAAAATAAGAGCAGTATTTCACTTTAAGATCACTTGACGACCGTCTCCAGGAGAGCTTTTTATCAGGTCCGCCTGATTCGCCAGTTGTGCCCCTTCCTTGACCGGGATGCCCTATGCACAGTCACTCACGCTCTTGTTACTTCTCGCTTGGATTACTGCAATGCTCTCTAACATGGGGCTCCTCTTGAAGAGCACCCGGAGGCTCCAGTTGGTTCAGAATGCAGCTGCGCGGGTAGTAGAGGGAGCCGCTCGTGGCTCCCATGTAACACCACTCCTGCACAGGCTGCACTGGCTTCCTTTGGTCTTTCGGGTGCACTTCAAGGTGTTGGTCACTTTAAAGCGCTCCATGGCTTAGGGCCGGGTTACTTACGGGACTGCCTACTGCTACCGATTGCCTCCCACCGACCCGTGCGCTCTCACAGAGAGGGACTCCTCAGGGTGCCGTCCGCCAAACAATGTGGGCTGGCAGCCCCCAGGGGAAGGGCCTTCTCTGTGGGGGCTCCCACCCTCTGAATGAACTTCCCCCAGGACTTCGTCAGCTGCCTGACCTTCAGACCTTCCGCCGCGAGTTGAAGACCTATCTATTTATTCGTGCAGGACTGGCATATAAATTTTTAGTAGTTTTTAGTATTTAGATCTAAATTTTATGGGGTTTTATGGTTTTAAATGGATTTTAATTTGGCCTTATATCTAATAAGTTTTTTAATTATTGTTTTACTGTGTACTTTTTACTGTTTTTTATTTGGCTGTGAACCGCCCTGAGTCCTTCGAGAGAAGGGCGGTATAACAAACAAACAAACAGACAGACAAACAAATAAATAAATAAATAACCATTTGCAATTCTTCCTCCTCCAAATGTTTGCAGTTCTTATTTGTGCAGCTGAGCCGCAAAAACCTTTTAGATTCTAAAAGCATTTATGCTTTTTTGGTCTTCATATGCAGAATATTATTCAATTTACTGTTGATTTATACTAACTAATTTGAATTGGTTTTGAATTAATTATGTTACGCTTAATGCATTTTAAGATTCTATTAGTTGTATTGAAGTTATTTTATAAAACAGATTTATATTTTACAATCAATAAACATATTTTTTAAAAGTTTTCCTACCTGCAGTACAAAGTTGCAGAAACCACTGCACTAATTCACTTATACAAGGACTTATAAAGTAATTAAGGTACTTATTCTATAACTATATTTATATTATTTTACTTTACTGTTTTATAATGTAGCTTTAATAAAAGCTTAGTTTTAATTAAAACTTATTTTTTTCTTTAAAAAGAAAAACTTTTTCTTTTTAAACTTTAGATTAATCAGCAATCCCTCTTGTCTTTGCTTACATTTTAAATGTTGTACTATTATCCTGTACTGTAACTCTCTAGCTATTGGTTCTATTGCAATTGTCTTCCAGAATTTGGAATCGGCTTTAAGAGAAGCAAGGGGACAAGTGGAAGTCCTTCACAATAGATGTGATGACCTGACATCTCAGCTGGGGGTTAAGCAGACTGAATTAACACAAAAGGATTTGGATATGGCCAGAGCTAAGTATGTTTGATATGATAAATAAAATAATGTTACATTGTTTGGATTTGCAGTACTTTATTCAAATGTTTTACAAGTAGTCCTTGACTTAACAAAGATTAATTCAGCAACCATTTGAAGTTTCAATGATGCTGAACAAAGGGACTTACGATAGGTGTCTGAAGTCATGACCATTGTAGAAATCCCTTGGTCATGTGATCAAAATTCAAGTGCTTTGAGACTTCTGGTGGCTCCACGCATGTGGGAGACGGTCCTTTCGGACGGTCCCCCGTGATTCTGTTAAAGCCGCTCAGACAGCGCAAATCAGCTGTCTGGTGGCTTGAAAACCTTACCTGTGGAAGAAGAGGGAAAGGTGAGCAGCCGGGTGGGGATAGAGCTCCCCAAGAGCTCCAGGAATAACTCCTGGAGCTCTAAGGGTGAGAGCTTCCTGTTTAAACCTGGCAAATGCTCCAGATCCGGGAAGCTTCTGCATCTATGCAGAACAAAGCGCTCGCGACCATCTCTGCTATCAAGATGAAGATATTCTAATTACTTTAAGCAGACGGAGCGGAGACAAGAGGCAGGGTGGATGCATGTTTTAGACCTCATCTCGATCTTCAGAAGGTATTTGAGAAGAAGGAAAATGGCAGATTTGTTTAATGAGGCGTGAAAACGAAACTTAAGGAAGTCCTTATTAACATCGTTAGCGCCTTGTTAACTCTGTTTAACTTGATGGATTTTATACTTAAGTGAAGAAATCTTAAAGAGAAAATCCGAAGGTTTATAGAACTGATTTATCCATTTCAAATAAGTTGTTTGAAAAGATTTGACTTTGTTGCAATTTACAAAGTTAACGTAAGATGGCTTCTAAACAAATACAGCCTGCTGATTCTAAGGGAACTGCCTCGTTAGTTCAAATACACAAATTACAAGAGGAGCTGAAAGAATTTTTGAAGGTTCAAAGTTCTGCTTGAGACAAAAAACTTAAGGAAATTGAGGAGAAATTAATGGAAATTAAAAATTCTGTTACAGCTGAGAATGAAGATTTACAAGAAGATATGAGGTCAGCCTTTATGATTATGTTTGAATCTATAAAAGAGCTGGATGGAAAAGTGCATGAGATTGATCAAATTAACTTGAATTTAAAAAGTCAAATAGATGAGCTTCAGAACAAGGTGGAGAGAGCAGATGAAGAACGGGTTTTATTACAATATAAAATAATGGAATCTGCATTGAGGGTGAGAGGTTTAAAAGAAAATAAGCGAGAGAATCTAAAAAAGATATTTGCAGAAGCCTTCTCACAGGTGATTGGACTGACATCAGTGGATCTTGAAAATCAAATTGAGAAAATTTACCGTGTTATTTCATGGGTGGCAAGGCAGAGGCAATTGCCAAGGGATATAGTGATTTATTTTACATTTAGGAAGATTAGGAGTGAAATTTCACAAGCCTCTTATAAAAGTAAAATTCAAATATTGGGTCAAGAGGTTTTTGTGTTGAAAGAAATTCCTTCCAAAATACTGAGGGATAGAAAAGAATATGCTTTTTTGGTAAATGAGCTTAGAAATCGCCAGGTATGGTATAGATGGAATGTGCCAGCCGGATTAACAGTAAATTATATGGGAGGGAAATATTGTCTTAACGCAGTTACTAAAGCAAGAGATTTTTATATTAAGGTATTGAAGGCTGGAAGTTTACCAGTTTTAGAAGTTAAGGTGGGAGGAGAAGTGGAAGTGGCTAAAAAAAGGGAGAAGGAAGTAAAGCAAACACAATTTGAAATTGGGGCTGTAACTTTGGGAGAAGAAATAATAGCAGGGGAGGAGGAAAGGGTAAATTGTAAGTGAACATTTCTGAACATAAAAGAAATAGAAAGGATAATGTGCATTTGTTTGAGTCTGTAAGTTAAATGTGGGTGTATTATATTTATGCTGTTATTACATATGGTGGATTTATGTATTTTGGATAAAAATTGAAAGTAAGAAAGAATAATTTAAATTCTTTTTTTATAAAAAATGTCTTACAGATGGTATTTGGAAATTAAGTTGGGGTGTATTTGTTTTAATTTTTAAGTAAAATGTGGGAGATATATTTTATTGACGTTATTTTATTAATGGTGGATTTAGTTACTTTGGATAAAAATTGATGTTGGGTTTAAAGTGCTGGGGGGGGGAATTAAATCAAAAATTAAAAAAGAAAGGGAGTTCCTTAAGGTTAAAATGTTAAAATGGTTATAAAATATTTGTAATTTATTGTGATGGAAAAATGGGGGGGGGGGAAATTGCGATAATGTCAGTGTAATATTGGAAGATGGATTATATGTTTGTTATCAAAGACTGGAGGTTAAAAGTATTGAACTTGTTGGAAACTTCAATGTACCAGACTGAAAACCCACAAGAAAATATACTGGAATGAGGAATATGGACTGACTAGAACAATTATTGGATGAAGAAACATCAAATATTTTATGAATGAACATTTCCTTCTTCTTTTTTTATGGAGAAGGAGAGTTGAGGTTTTAGGGGAGGGATGGGAATTTATGGATAATTAGGGTATTCTAGCTTATGATTGTTAGATCTTATATCTTGTATTCTGCTCTGGGAAGTCCGGGGGGGGTGTCGGGGGAGAGGGTGATGATGGGTGGGGGGAGGGGGGGATGTAATGGGGAAAAAAAATTTGTAAAACTTTTTCAATAAAAAAAAAATTCAAGTGCTTTGCATGTTGCCTGCATTTACAACTGCAGGGCACTGCAACTCCCCCATCCTACTATCTCTAACACATCTACACTTGTTTGACCTCTGCCACTTTGGATTCTGTTGCCCCAGCTTACTTTGGCTATCTTCTTACTCCTGCTGCTGAAGACGCATGCTCAGCCTAACTGCTGTGCTGTAGGGGGCTAGTTTCCCATAGTATAAAAGAAAAAAAAGGGCACTAAATCAGAGGTGGGTTCTACTTACCTCCACTACTGGTTTGCAACGGGAGCGCACACGCTTCTGCACATGTGCAGATCGTTCATGATGACATCCGGGCGGGTGGGCAAAGCCTCCTGCCGCCCTTATTATCAGTTCACAAGAGCCGGACCGAACCAGGAGCAATACACCATTGCACTAAATGTAAACTAGAAAAATTTGTAACTGGCTGACAAACCATACTTTATGAGTAGTCCTTAATAGTACTATACCCACTGTACATAGATAGAATAGAATAGAATAGAATTTTTATTGGCCAAGTGTGATTGACACACAAGGAATTTGTCTTGGTGCATATGCTCTCAGTGTACATGAAGGGAAGTAAGCAGTGGAGTACCACAAGGTTCTGTCTTGGGCCCAGTATTCTTCAATATCTTCATAAATGACTTAGATAACGGAACAGAAGAGGAACTCATCAAATTTGCATATGACATTAAGGAATAGCCGGCATCCTCAATGATAGGCTCAAGATCCAGATGGATCTCAACAGACTTGAACATTGGGCTCTATCTAACAAAATGAAATTCAATGTAGAGAAAAATAAAGTCTTACACTTAGGCAAGAAAAACCATACATGTACAGATTAGGTGAAACCTGGCTTAACAGCAGTAACTGTGAGGGGGATCTTGGAGGCCTAGTGGACAATCAATTAAATATGAGCCAGCAGTGTGTGGCAACAGCCAAAAAAGCCAATGCAATCCTAAATTGCATTAACATAGGGATTGAATCAAGATCACATGAGGTGCTAGTACTGCTCTATAAAGCCTTGATAAGGCCACACCTAGAATACTGCATCCAGTTTTGGTCACCACACTATAAAAGACATGTTGAGACTCTAGAAAGAGTTCAGAGAAGAGTAACAGAGATGATTAGAGGCCTGGAAGCTAAAACATGAAGAATGGTTGCAAGGACTGGGTATGTCTGGTTTAATGAAAAGAAAGATTAGGGTGACATGATAGCAATCTTCCAATAAGATTTCCATTCTAAATCCCACCAGTTTCCCTTCTGTTTATATGACCAGAACCAAATGTGTTAATTATCCATAAACAAAATGCACAGGTACCATATATGTGGTACCTTGCTCAATAGTAGTACCTGTGAGAGGGATCTTGGAGTCCTAGTGGATAACCATTTAGATATGAGCCAGCAGTGTGCAGCAGCTGCTAAAAAAGCCAACACAGTTCTGGGCTGCATAAACAGAAGGATAGAATCAAGATCATGTGAAGTGTTAGTGCCACTTTATAATGCCTTGGTAAGGCCACACTTGGAATATTGCATCCAGTTTTGGTCGCCACAATGTAAAAAAGATGTTGAGACTCTAGAAAGAGTGCAGAGAAGAGCAACAAAGATGATTAGGGGACTGGAGGCTAAAACATATGAAGAACGGTTGCAGGAACTGGGTATGTCTAGTTTAATAAAAAGAAGGACTAGGGGAGACATGATAGCTGTGTTCCAATATCTCAGGGGTTGCCACAAAGAAGAGGGAGTCGGGCTGTTCTCCAAAGCACCTGAGGGTAGAATAAGAAGCAATGGGTGGAAACTGATCAAAGAAAGAAGCAGCTTAGAACTAAGGAGAAATTTCCTGACAGAACAATTAATAAGTGGAAGTTGTGAATGCTCCAACACTGGAAATTTTTAAGAAAATGTTGGATAACCATCTGACTGAGGTGGTATAGGGTTTCCTGCCTGGGCAGGGGGTTGGACTAGAAGGCCTCCAAGGTCCCTTCCAAATCTGTTGTTATATTATATTAACTTGCCTGCAGAAGTTTTGAATGCTCCAACACTGGAAATTTTTAAGAAAATGTTGGATAGCCATCTGTCTGAAATGGTGTAGGGTTTCCTGCCTGGGCAGGGGGTTGGACTAGAAGGCCTCCAAGGTCCCTTCCAACTCTGTTATTATGTTATGTTATGTTAATTAAACATTATAAGCCAACTGAGAGATGTGTTTGTAAAAGACTTCTAAAGGCTATTGTAGATGTTAGTCTCAGATCTTATTGGATACTGAGTTTCATTCATTTCCACCCTTTTTTCTTTCCTCCTTTTGAGACAGCGGCATGCCAGCTACAAAAGCAGATGCTTCTGGACTTGGATGTGGGGGTGTTGGGAGGAATCATGACAATGAATTGCATTAGAGAGAGGAAAGGAGTGTTACAGACAAGAACTGAGCAAAGCAAAAGATGTAAGACCAAAGTTAGTTTGGTGAGTCTGTGGGAGCAGAGCCAGTTTGCTTCAGATCACTAGAAGCATGGAAGAAACGAGGTTTTTTCCCCCCTCCAGAACTGCTAAAATCTGCAAATAGTGAGAAGAAAGGCAGAATTAGTAAACATTTCCCCTCACAGTCAGAATCCAAGAAATCCGGAGCTCCTGCAGCAGTTCAGACCAGAGGCAATTGATACCTGACTGTAAGGCCAAGAAAACGCCAACCAGCAACTGTGGCAGCCAAATCTGGAGATTCTGATTCTAGTAAGGCTAGAATTAAGGAAGGAAAAAAAACCCTTAGTTTCTTCCCATTTCACAGCTAGGAAAACAGTTGAAGACAGGGCTAGCTAAGTCATGATAACTAATATAAATTGTCGGTAATTTAAGCTAGCATGTAGAAGGAAGAGGGAGGGAGAAAGCAACATAGGAACTACATATAGGGGCATAATAAGCCTATTGTAATCTATAAGAATGCCTGTATAATAACTATTACCGAAAGAAATTATAAGATATATAGGAAACAACATATCCATGGAATAATTTAGATATAAAATACAATTTAAAATGTATGTAGAGAAATAAAATATTGAAAAGGAATAGACATTCTTAATTTTGTTTGAAAGAAATGATTTTGTAATGGACCACAGGAAAGGAAGGAAGCAAACCTTCCTTCCATTTCTGTGGTCTAATCTATTTCCCCAAAGAACCATCATAGAGTTCTACAAATTATTTTTGAATTTAATAAATACAAGTTACTTCCACTAATTAGCAATAATATAATAAAATATCTCTGAATATAAGTGACTTTCCATTTCCTAGCACAAGTGCTTATTATTGCATATGTCATTTTTCCTATAAATTGAAATCTTGTTTTTTGGTGTAAGAGTTGAACGTTTTTTCCAGTTGTCAGGACAATTCACCAGGCTCTGTTTGAAAAGCATAAAAAAGAATAGGAGAGATCATCGTTGTTCCAAACAAATCCATCTCACATTTTAATATCATTTTATTTATTTATTAAATTTATGTGCCACCCATCTCACCGTTGAGAAACTTTAACATTTAAATAACAAGTCTAAGACATATAATCTGCACTTATTTAAAATGATACATGTACATTTATTTAGGGCCCATGAAAAAGTATTTTAGTATGTTTATAAATGAATTCATGCAATTATGATTAAGATAGTATTTTTAGACAATTTAGAGAATAATAGATTGCCATAAAAAATAAAATAATTAACAAGACTATTATTTGAGATCACCATGCTATTTCTTTTGTTCAACTTTGTTGTTTCTTGCTTGGTTTGCACAGGAAAGAATTGCAGGAGCTGCAGAATCTCTACAAACAAAACACCGAACATGCAGCACAGCAGGCGAAGCTGATCCAGCAGCTTCAGGCTCTCAATACAGATACACAAAAAGTACTGAGAACTCAGGAGGATGCTCACACAGCTGAAACAATATCATACCAAAAAGTATGCCTCTTCCCTTTTTATTAAAATATATATTTTCTTCCACCTCTATTTGATCTAAGAATCTAATTTTTTACCATAAGTGCAAATGCACTTTCAACCATGAGTAATGGTGTACAACCATAATAGAGTCTGAAATTTCTGTTGCTAAACAAGGCTGCTGTTCAGTGAGCTTTGTGTCATTTTACAACCTTTCTTGCCACAGTTGTTAAGTGAATCAGTGCAGTTGTTAAGTGATTTATGTGGTTGTTAAGTGAATCTGGCTTTGCCCATTGACTTCATTTGTCAGAAGCCAGCTGGGAAGGTTACAAATGGTGATCACATGACCTCAGGACAGTGCAAGTGTCATAAATGCATGCCAATTGCCTAGTCCCCACAGACCCCTAGTTGATCACACAATAATACGGATGCTGCAACGATTATTAATGTGAAAAATGGTGATAAGTCACTTTTTTCAATTCTGCTGTAACTTCAAATGGTTGTAAATTGAGGACTACCTGTATAACTCTTTGGTGGGATGTCCATTACTTTTGTGTCATAGTAACAATACTATTCCAGGTGTTCTTGTTTTTTGCAGCTGAAGAAGTAGCCTATTTAGAGCAATATTACTTTTTTCAGATATGAAACATAATACAGTGCCATTGTACTGTACAAGTTTACTTTGTCTTACCCTGTAACATATAGTAGCTGGTATTTCTTCAATTAATGCATGGGAGGGTGCAGTGTGGGTATTATGACTCATTGTGGTGTTCTTTAAAATAACGAGACTTCAACCATTTTTCCTACTCTGTTACAAAACTAAAGTGACTCTTTTAATTTACTATACTATTCTACTCTATTACAAAACACTGTTTGAGAGTGGTCTGTTTAATGTACTTACGCTGCAATTAGAAGAAATCTAGGAAGTGTAATTTTAAACTTGAAAGAATGGAAACTATGTGTTGCTTAAATGGGAAACTACTTTCAATGAGTTAGCTCCCCTGTAGATTTGTTTGTACTCCACTGAAATAACTTTCTTTTATGAAATTTTCAGTCATCCTGATAAATAAATATCTAGAAGCCAAGACCTCAGTGAAAGGAAGTCTTGTATTTTAAAACAAAACTTCTAAACTGTAAATTTCTGACTACTGTGATAAGATAGTCTAGAGACTGAAAAACTCTCCTTGTCGTATTATCCTTGGTATTGATTTAAGACTTACCACCTTGAGTCTTAGGTGAGGACAAATCTATTGAGTCTCATTAAAAAGAACACACTGCAGGAGCACTTTGTCTGCTTGGGACTAGTAAAATAGTTGGTATATATTTTTAGAAAATATTTCTTTTTCTGGTAGAAGTACTGTAAATACGATATAAAATAGATGTCAAGGAGTTTCTTTGAATGTAGAATGTTTGCTTTGACTAAGGGGGAAGTTGTATTGTATGAACTCAAACTAGATATTAGTGTTGAAATGATAGTCTATATAAACTACTGTGGAAATTATTGATGTGATTTCCAAACATTGCTGAAATTTCCAACAATGTATCTATTGCAGCTATAGATAGATGAGATTTAGAAACATCACAAAATATTATGATTATTATACTAATATCATGATTAATGTATTATTGGACAGTTCAATATTCTCATACATGATTCTTTTCCTCCAAATTCCCAGAATTCCCAACTAGCAGCTGATCCAGGTGAAAAAAAAAATTCCATATCAAAAATATTCAACATACATACATACATTACATACAAACATACATCACTTCATTTACCTTTAGTGTGAATTACATTCAGAATGCAGGGAAGGACTAAGAAATAGTAAGCTAAGGAAATGAAAGGCATGAGAGAAGAAGAGGAGAAAGAGGAGGAGGAAAAAAATAATAACATAGAAGTAGTTACTTTAAACTCAGTACATTATACATAGTTACAAGTTTCTATATCTTTTTCTTTTTCCAAACAAACTTAACTTTCACCATATACATATACTGTCTTTTCTTGTTTAAACATCTCCATTCTATTTAGAAAGTATTCTGTTTACTAATTCTATAGTTTTATCCCATTGAACTATGTCTCGTTGAATTATATCTTAGAATGGAACTGTGTAGAATTGACAACAAAAGTACATATTTGTTTAAGCTATAGCTTCTCTCTTTATGTATATTCTCTCCCAATATCCTCAATATTATTCCGAAATAGACTACTTCTTAAATAGTGTGCTAATGCATTTAGTTTAGTATATATCTGCCATGTGAGTTAAAGTGCTGAGTGACAGATCTGCTGTCAAGGTCAATATATCATCGTACATGCTATTTGATGTGTTTAGTTTAGAAAATGAATATAAGAGAGATAGTTGTCTTCAAATACTATATTTTTGGTTAGGGGAATTTGAAGTTTGTTAACTATTTTTAGTTGTTTAGAGCAGTGGTCACCAACCAGTGGTCCGCAGACCACTGGTGGTCCATGAGAAAATTTTGGTGGTCCGTGGCGCACCCAGGTGGAGGAGCTGCTCCAGGATGAGCAATGGCCAGCCCTGTGACTAGAGCTCTGGAATATGGGACTGGCCAGGCAGCTCATGGTGGGGCTGGAAATCTTAGCCATAGAGGTTTGTGCAACTTGCAACTTTGCAGCGCAGCCCTCGCTGGCCAGAATGAAGTAATGGTGCAAGGGGGGATGGCGGTGCAGGTGGGCCGAAGCCACGGGTGGCAGAAACCCCAGGCTGTTTCTTCCCCCTGCTGTAGCTTCCTGTCAGCTGAACCCACCAGTGGCTGTCCCCGCCCCTTGCCCTCCCTTCCCAGTCATTCCTCATGTGGCAAGGGAAGTAGGGGGATGCAAATTTGCTCCATATTCCAGAGCAGGAGCAAAGCTTAGTCTCTTGCTGAATCTCGCTGGCCCTTGTTATGCTCCGTGCACCTCAGTCTCTCAGGGAGATGCTTGACTTCCTCTCAGCCCCAAGACACTGGCTGGCCCATGAAATGAGAGGGGGGGGAGAGAGAAAGAGAGAGAGAGAAAGAGAGGGGGGAAAGAGAAGGAGACAGAATGAAAGAGAGAGAGAGAGAGAGAGAGAGAGAATGAGAGAGAGAGAGAAAATGAAAGAGAAAGAGACAGAATGAAAGAGAGAATGAGAGAGAGAGAGAGAGACAGAGAGGGAATATGACAGAGAATGAGTGGGAGAGAGAGGAAGAGAGGGGGAGAGAGAGAAAGAGAGGGGAGAGAGAATGAGAGGGGGGGGAGAGAGAGAATGAGAGAAAGACAGAAGGAAAGAAAGAGAATGAGAGAGAATGAGAAAGAGGGGGAGAGAGGGGGAGAGAGAAAGAGAGAGGAGACAGAATGAAAGAGATGAAGAGACAGAGAGAAAGAGACAGAGAGAGAAAAAGAGACAGAATGAAAGAAAAAGAGAGAGAGAATCAGAGAGAATGAGAGATAGAGAATGGGAGAAAGAGACAGAATGAAAGAGAGAGAGAAAGAAAGAGACAGAGAGAGAATGAGTGGGATAGAGAGGGAAGGAGAGAGAGAAAAAAAAATTGAATGAGAAAGAGTGGGAGAGAGAGAAAGAGAGAGGGGAGAGAAAGAGAAAGAGAGAGGAGGGAGAGTGCCTGAAGGACCCCATCCCATCACTGGGAGTCCAGGCGCTTCAGCAAGCGGCGCACTGGATTCGTATTAGTGCTTCATGGGATTTAAAATTATGAACTTGGTGGTCCCTGAGGTCCAAAAGGTTGGGGATGCCTGGTTTAGAGGATGAAGACTGTCATATACAGCATGTCTCTTGTTTATGATAACACATTTTCATAACATGTATCTATTTGTTTTAATTAGCTTTATAATGAATTGACAATATGTTTTGAAAAAGTCAAAGCAAGTGAAGTTCAACTCCGGCAAAATCAAGTTCCTCTCCAAGATAAATTATTTGAAAAAGAACAACATATCAGTCAACTGGAAAAGCAACTCCATGAGGCCTTCTGTTCTGCATCTTCATTACCCTACCAGACTTATCCAGAACCAAGAAAGGGGGTAAGAGAAAATTTACATTTTTAAAGCAGGGTTTAAAATAATAGTTTATAGAAGTGATGCAAAACCGGTCATCTTTCAGGATAATCATCTTCAATGTCTGAAACTTCTACTATTCATCCAGGGTGTGTTGGCCGAAATAGCAGTAATAAGGCAAACAATATTCCATCCTGACTTAAAATAACCCACATTTTACTAGCCCAAATATACTTCCCCTTCAAAACTTTATATAATCATATGAGAAATATTAAGTTATTGTTTAAAATCTATTTAGTGAAGAGACTTAAGTTTTCTTGATGGTTATTGTCTTATAATAATTCACCAAATGTGCCTAAAGGTTCAAAGGATTTGAAAGTGGCAGTCTGAACTAGCATTCCATTTTTCTTTCTTATTTTAGATAATCTAAAAGATAGCAAAAAGCAATTTCAGCTAAGCTATGTAAGAACAGTTTTTGGTTTTCCTAGCCTCAAGCTTCATTAATTATATTCTCTTGCAAACAAGTTTTCCTCTCCTTCTGGCCTAATATAAAAGTACCCAAAATAAGCATTTTTCCTTTGCCCTTGGATAAGCACACTTTAGCAGGTTGTGAAAATAACATAACTTATGCAAATACCTTGCAAATATATATGCCCCTCTATATGATTAAATACTACATACGCCTATCCTATGTTAACCTTTGATACTTACCTAGTTAAGAGAAGGTTTACACTCATTAGCATTTCTCCATCCGTCAAACTGGCAGTTTGTGGTCTACTGGCTTTTCTTAGGTAGGCAAACTTTTAATCTATTGTCATCTTCAACTGCAATGCCAGCCTTCTAAATTGAGTACAACCATTCTCCCAGTACCTCCTCCTCTTTACCACTCTTCTTCAGGAAGTACTCAATGTATTGTATTTGGCAATCTTTCTACTTGCCCATTAATCCAATTCAAGTTTACTGGTTCATATTGGTTTTTTTCAAAGCTAACAATGTCAAAAGGCAAGCCTGGTGTGGTTGCCACACTTCTGCTTCCTAGAGTTGGTGTTTAAGTGCCAGCATAAACATTTTCTATGTTTATGTTGCACCTTCTCAGTATTTGTTATTGAACAGTAGGGTGGCTCCAAAGTGAACTCAATGAGGATACTTTCTATTGGAACAATTGAACAATTTACTAACGCTGACTGCCAACCTACCAGTTTGAAAGCATGCCACATAGATAAATAGAAACCACTTTAGTGGGAAAAATAACAATTCTTTGTGCAGAAGTACGAACCTAACAAATGCAAGAACTGTTCAATGCAACACCCAAAAGCAAGCCGACATTGATGGAGGGGAAAGCCTTAGATGACACTGCAGAATACCATTAGCCATTTTGCGGAGCTAGTTCACCCCCTGTGGTGCACTTTTGGTTAGTGTGCAAGCATGAACCAAACAGACTAACAATCTTAGGCAGCCAAACAAGTACCCTGTATTAAAACTGTAGTCTCCTGGCTAATGTACCATTGCCATATGCTAAAAAACATAAATAACTGGGTTAGAATAATGTAATAAATCTGAAATATTTATTTATTTGTCATGTTTAAGAACCACCCATCTCCCAGATAAATGTGATAGAGATGTGCAAAACATTTTGATCCTTGTTGGAAAATCACTTTGATATCATAGGAATATGCTGATGTTCGATTTCACCAAAATTTTCTGGTTTCAAAATGGCCCAGTGATATTACTCGGGCTGTTTTCATATTGGAACAATTCTACTGAGATCAGCAGACTTTTTCTTGAGCTTAAAAATGTTTTGAACTTGAAAAACAACTGTATGTTATTAAAATAAAAGTAGGGGAGAGCAGGTATTACTCAAAGAAATATGTGGTTTAGAAGGCAGGATAGTGACAGAGTATCATATCAGAGAATCAGTAACAGAGTTATTAATGCTTGGAACACACTACCAGACTCTGTGGTATCTACTCAAATTCCCCAAAGCTTTAACCAAAAACTGTCTACTATTGACCTCACCCCATTCCTAAGAGGTCTTTAAGGGGCGTGCATAAGAGCACAAACGTGCCTACCGTTCCTGTCCTACTGTTTCATTATATCCAATTTATATAGTTATTTCATACTTATACTCATATATATGCTTATATATTATATAGTTACTTCATGCTTATGCTTATATATACTGTTGTGACAACATACATAAATAAATAAATAAATAAATAAATAAATAAATAAATAAATAAATAAATAAATAATAGTGTGCTTTTTATGTATTTTTTCCCCATTCGGCTTTGCCTAAGGAAATATGCAGGATCCAGTTTAATGTAGAGGTTAAAGGCACTGGGCTAGAAACTAGGAGACAAGTGAGTCAGCTGAATAACCTTGGGCCAGTCATTCTGCCTCATCCCTAAGAAACAGGCAATGGAAACCACTTCCAAAACTGTTGCCAACAAAATGGTAGGGACCTTTCTAGGCAATTGCCAGGAGTTAAAACTTATTTGATTGTGGGTGGATGGGGGACAAAATATGCTATAATATTGTTAACAGTAGACAGATTTATAAAAAGAAAGTTAACTGTAATTTTAACGTAAAACATACATATAAAACTGCTTATGATGGGAAATAATTCAGACAAAATAATTTTACATAAACTTTGTATTGATTCAAAAGTTAGTTGAAATGGGTTTATACCTGAACACATAAATATTGACTGATTCAGACAACTTGTGGACAAATCCAAAAGTATTCTCAGTTTTTCCCAAGTAAATATCAACATTGTACATTCATAATAGGCTTACTTTTGATTGTTTTATGTCAGTGATTTCTAGATTATGTAAGTAAATAAAAATATCTTATGCCAGAGACCAGTTTGAATATTTCAGATTATTTTCAGTGAAAATTAACAATGAGTGATTCTCTATATAAGGGTATCCATCAATGAGAAATGTTGCTTGGTAATGGTTTCTTAGTGTAACATAAACTGCCTTTAGCATCACATTTCTTTTTTGATATAATCATGTCACAATTAGCAGCATTTATTTGAAATGCTCATGACTTTCAAGAAGAATTTTTTGGGTATTTAATTATTTCTGGTAACCTAACATCCAACATCTTGTAGTATTTGTCAGGATATATATTTTCAATATGTAATTTTGGCAATAAATCAGCAAAATATGATTTTTTCCATTAAAGTATTAATATGTACAGTATATGTTTTGGGATGTACTAAAATTGTGTTTATTTTGATGTTTTTAAATTGATATATTAATTAGGTAAGGAAGGAAGGGAAGGGAAGGGAAGGAAGGAAGGAAGGAAATTAGTACAATTCTGATAACCAAATGAATGAAGATGAGGCTCATGATTTGAATGTGTAAATCTGGTTGCTATAAACATTCCTATTTAGTATAATATGCTATCCAGGAAGAAGTTCAGTTTCCAAATCATATACAAAGTATGGCATCTGAAGGTTCGGTTCAGAAACTTTTGACTGATTTTATTTACTTAGAAAACTAGATAATCAAGGGACTCTTCCCTCCAAGCAAAGGCCAAAAGAAAGAAGAGAAGAAAAGTACAAACTTTATAATAGGAACAGCAACTCAACTTTAACTACTCAATACTGGCAGTATTCATGCTACTATAATAAAACTTAAAAACGTTGTAGTAATTTTCCTCCTACAATTATTCAAAATTACATTACCCTTACTGAAAACTGAACGGCTTTTAGTGGCTTAATTAAACTGTAGCTGCTTTGCCATCTGGGTACAGCTTGTCTAGCTGCTTTTCACAGGAAGATCTTTCACCGAATAAATAGCAGTTTTGTGTTAGATGGCAGCTGCTAACATGTAATTTTTAAAATACAAATGATATGTCCTAATAATTCATATATGCGTGTCAACAAATATATATATAATTTTGTGGGGAAGTTGATTGGGTTTTTTTTTTAAAAAAATCTTAATTTTGTGTGTCTGTTTTACCCAAATTATGTTGTCTCTTAATAATTACTTTTACAAAGATAAGGACATATAATCCATATCTTTATAAGATCACTGACGATATCATATTATGAGTTTTGAATAGATGCAAAAGAGGAAGGAAAAGGAAGGGAGGAGAATTAAGTAGATCTGATTTTTATGGCTCAAGTGGTTTCATTAAATTAGAGTGCTGTGTGCTCTCGTTCATTAATGAACTTGTGCCATATGCTTTAGCTGTTCTGGTCAATAGCCGATAAAGAGAAGCTTGTGTTAAAAAACATCTCTGGATAAAAATATGCCTGTGATGAGCTTTTATCAAAGGACTTGCTTTGAATGCGGTAACTACTACTGAGGCAATATGGCTCACAATTTGCGACCCAAAGGTAGTCCTACATTATTGGAATACAGCCTACTGCGCTTCACATTACACAGATGTGAAGGCCTGATTATAGCAGCTTCATAATTAACAGTGATCCGATTTGTTTTGTGGCATAAATGGTGCATGTGTAGAACATTAGCCATGGCACTCTCATTCAAATGCAACTCAAGGGCTCAGCGGCAGGCGGGTCACGAGCTTCAGGGAGCAGCAGCACAAGTTCCTCCATATGTTCTTGCAGCATCTTACCCAGGCTATGAGTGCAAGATAAGTTCCCCAAAGAACCTAATCGTGTTCTGTAATTACAGCGCGGCTTTCTGCTGGCGAGAAATGAGGGAGTAGCGAAAACCCTCATCAGATAATTTGTAAATTACTTTACATGGCGGATGCCTAACTCAGTTGGTTTTCAACTGCTGAAATTATAAATAATTGTAACAGATGTGGCAATATGGCTGGCCTCCAATAAATGAGGCCCTTGATAATTTGGCCAACCCTTTGACAGGCCAATTTAATAAAATGTGAACAAAATCTTCTTGCTAATAATTTATCATCCCTTTTCCCAATAGAATAAATTTAATTACCCTAGCAGTTAACAAGGTCACACCCAGATGCCAAACTCAGCTACAGTTTTGATAATGCAATCAGGAATTGAAAGGTGATGACAGTGTTGTTGTTTTTTTCATTACCTGGCTTCACATAAACACAGGTGGCGTAGCGCTCTTGTCAGTTTTTAATAATTACAGGCCATTATGGAATGCATAGTTAGCAGATTGAAAACCACACTTTAGTGAATTTCTTTCAGTATGATTGAGTTTCTAATGTATAGAGATGATAATACATAACATGAATTCCTGGTTTACCCCAGAATTGTACAAGATTTCATTTCAGCAGGAGTAATTTATACATTTCAGTGTATCTGACTAATAAAACTGAACATGTTAGGAAATAATAAATATAAGAACAAATAGAACATTTTGTAATGAAACCAGCTGTCATTTTGAGCTAATACTGTATGCTACAGTTTTGTATTGTAGTCATTACACTGGAAGAAATGTTAAAGTTGTCCAATTTAACTTCTTAAACATAGCTAGCTATTATATTGCTTTTGCATGCACTAGTTAGATTTTAATTTGCTGCATATGGAAAGAGTGAGAAAAATTTACTGCCCTATGAAGTATATAATGCTTTCAGTAAAAATTATTTGAGAACCTTCTGATTACTCATTCAGATAATTCAGTTAGCAGCATTTAGGATTTTCTTAGATCTATGTTTCAAGTTTGTTTCAGTGGAGCTTAGGAGGGTTAGACGATTGCCATATGCAAAAGAGCTGAAGATTTAATGTAGATGACAATAAAGAATTAATGACAGAAGGGTGAAGCCAGAGTTTCCTAGAATGTGAGCTCTAGATTGTGACTGTATAATAGCAATAGAGAAGCAATTAATAGAGGTAGTAGAATAATTGCTGCCTAAAAGGCAGTTAGCGTATGGAATCTCCCAAGTCTTTCTACTGTGTCCCAGATTTATGAAATCATGTACAGTACACTTACATTTGCCATTTACTCTTTCCCAGCCTTGCTTCATTTGTCAATATTTGTACGATACCTCCTACTTTTGAGATTTCACAGCAGGACATTCTCAGCTCTCCAGTTCCTTAACCTATTACTCAACTATTAACTTACATGACAAAAGATTCTCAGACACATTTGGATACTATAGATACTTTATGGTGGTCAAGAATTAAGCCGTACATAAAAAGATGAATGGCCTTCTTCAGAGAAAAGACATTTCTATTCCTTTTCTTGTTATTTTTCTGAATGAATGTGGCATTTTGCTCATTGACCTTGTGCTCAGAGATATTTATGCATAGCTCTGTTCTAACCTGAAGAGTGCTGGTTGTTGCCTCATTGAATTTAGTTCTTATGCCATCTCTTTTCCACTTTTATCTTTTTTTTTCCTCTCCAAGTCTTGAAAGTATCACTTCTCCTCCACCTTCCTGGTCATAGTTGCTGTAGGATACTATGTTTCTCCTTTGATTGTCATTCATTTATTTATTGTATTTGATGAACTGTCTTCCATCAGGCCTCCTTTGCCCTCCTAGCTCTGACTTAGTATAACAGAAAGGAGAAAATATGTTTGTCCCTTCTATCTTTTTGGGCTGGCTCAATAGCTTAAAGGAACAGATATGATCACCACTCCCTAAAATCAGTTACAACTAGCAGAGTAAAACCTGCAAGGACTCCTGTACCTTTATCTTTCCGGGAAGAACTCCTCTCATGCTTGAGTAGAGCAATCTCTGTCACGTTCTCACTTTTTAAATTTTTTTATAATCCTACATCAATGACATTCATTTATTGTTATTTATTATATGCCTCCCTTCTCACACCATTGAAGCGACTTTGGGCAACTTACAAAATGATAAAAGAATAAATACAGAAATAATTAAAACTAGTAAGAATTAAATAAAGACTAAAAACCAAGAGGATCAAAGTGGCATCTTCTTTCTTATTCTATTAATCATTTCCAGTGTAGAGCATCTCCATCAGAGTCCCCATGTCAGCCAGAAGAGTCAAGTTTTAACACCCTTCTGGAAGGCCAAGCCTCACCTCCGGCAGCAGAATGTTCCAGCGACAGTTCCTCAAATACAGTGAATAAAAGGAAAAAAACTGAAACTGTGGTTTATAAAAGCCATGACTATTGATAAAAAAATTGCAATCTTCTTAGAGGTTTCTGGCAAAGGAATACACATAAGGGGAGCAGTAATCTCATAATCACAGAAGTAATTAAAATTACTGACAACTGGCGCTATATCAGCATTGGGTATATAATGGACATTTTAATAATACGCGTGATGCACACTCAGCCTCTATATCTGAGCCTGAGTGTGGTTTTCACATGGGTGTCTGTTGGTTGTTGTTCTTATGGGTAGCAGCCAATTCATGCCAAAATTAAAAAGAAGTCTCCTGTGAAGGACATATAGGATATTAAAACACTATATAGAAGTAGTCCAATACCAAGATGGAATTATATTAGAGAAAAGATGGCTCTGGCTCTGTCCGTTTGAATAGCTCGGCACAAAGTTTAGAAAGTGTCAACAAGGTTAGAAAGCGTCAACAAGGAAAGGCTACAACCTGCCAAGTCAATGTTAATGCATATCTTCACATAGAGTCATGTCTGTCCAGCAAATAAGAAGTTCCCCAAAAGGCAGAATTAATAGCATCCCAAAGAAGATGCAGCCTAATTTGAACCATATTTGAATATTAGAAGTTGAGTGAGACTCTATCAATTTGAATATTTAAGCCCCATATGGTCTGCCAGAGTTTTATCTAGCCAAGAGCAGAAAATATCAGCAAGGAAAGACCACAATACGCTAAGTCATTACTTGTACGACAACTTCCTTCTCCCACCCCTAGATATTCTCTTCCTCTGAGAACTACTGGTGGATAGCAGATAGAGAAGACCAGTCAAGTAGCTTGAATTCATGGAAATACTGTGAACAGAACTGTGAAAGGAAATATGCAAGAATGTCCCATAAATGTTATATTTATTTGTTGGTTTATTTATTAGATTTTTATTTTGCCTTTGTTTTTGATGAACTCAGGGTGGCAAACATATTCAGTCTCCTGCCTCCTAGTTTCTTTACAATAACCACCATGTGAGCTGGGTTGGGCTGAGAGTGATTGACCCAAAGTCACTTACATGTCTATAGGTGGACTGGTACTGAAGGTGTCCCAGTTGCTACTCAGCACTTTAGTCAGCATTCAGACAGCCCCATCTGACTGTTTTTCCTCCTACACAAGAAATCCAGATAAGTTCCATCTCAAAAATTCTTCCTGTCATTCTTCAAGATGACAATGCGGCAAAATTGCTAAAGAGAAAAGAGGGAATGTTGGAAAACTGAAGGTATTTTAACTGTGACTGGAAGCTGCCAACAATGTCATAAGTTTGATCTGTGCTATTACAGGGAATGGTCCAATAAACCTGCTATCCTTTTCTTTAAACAGTTTTGTGGAAGTGAGAAATCTAGCAGAAAACTGCTTAGGGAGCACTTTCTTGGCAGTTATTGTCAGCACTTGTGTTGGGATGAAGCACTTGATCCTAAAGAAAGGTTGAAGTTCCTGAAGAAGGCAAGAGCCATCTGGAACAAAGAGTTAAAAAGTGCTTGGCAGATGCTATGAGTGTTAACCATAGGGGATCTGAAATACTGTTACCTGATATTAATATGATTGTAACTGAAAGCCATAGGTTAAAAAAAGTAAATCCAAGTGTGTTTCTGGGTAGTTTACATACCAACAAAGTTATTTCTGTAAGTTGGCATTTGTCTTATGTTTCTCCATGATGGGAAGAAGGCATCTCTTTTACATCTGATAATTAAAATGCAGTTTTCCATAAAATGTAATGAAAATTGGCAATGCTCTATCAAATCCTGTCCCTGTCAAAAGTGGCGTTCCTCAAGGCAGTGTTCTTGGACCGACGCTCTTCATACTATACATAAATGATCTCTTTGACCATATCTCAAGTTATTGTGTTCTCTTTGCTGACGATGTCAAACTATTTAACACCACCACCAATACTACTACCCTTCAAAAAGACCTTGACTTTCAATATTAACTTCAAAATCTTCTGGTTCCACTCCATCTATCTGAGCAAAGGCCTGAATAAAAATCTCTTTCAAATTTTCTTCCTTACATTCTTTTAATCCTCTCACCCTTATAGCATATTCCATTAATTTATATTGTAATATAACCCTTTCTTCATCTGCCCTATCTACCTTAACCTGAATATCATCTATTTTATTTTCTAAATTCAAATTAATTTGAACTTCATCTATTTTCCTTTGCAAATCTAAATTAATTTGGTTAATTTCTTCCAGTCTTTCCTCTGTTTGAATACTAGATAGCAATAATGGATTAATTGATTCCTTTAATTTTTTCATCTCCCTCCTCTGTTCTTCCACCATATCTTTAAAATCCAATACTTCTTTCTCCATTTCATCAATTTTTTGATCTATTTCTGAAAGATGAACCTCCATAAGCTCCTGTAAAAAATTCCTTAAGCCAACTTTAATATCTTCTTTCAATTTCTGTATCTGAAGTGAGGAAATTTCCAGTATTTTAGAAGTAGTTAAATCTCTTTGCTTGAAAACCATTTTTAAACTAAGTAATACCAAGAAGAAGGAAAAAAAAAAGAAAAAAGAAAAATTCAATAAACTTTTCTTCTTAAACACTGTAATAAAAAGATAAAAAAGGATAAAAAATAAAAATTCCATTAAAAAAAATATCTTGTTATATTCTTCTTAAAGATTACACGCCAGCAATTGTAATAAGCATTTCCTTAACTTTCACTTTCGATATACAAAACGCCATTTACTTGCAATACACAAAACACCATTTCCTTTCATCATCTCCAATCTTGACTACAAATACATTCTCTATCAGGGAGTTAAAATCTTGTTACAATCAAAATCTTGTTACAGCTCCAGTTTTCAGCTCTGTCCGCGTTAGAGTCCTTCAATAATCCATTTCAGTTGCGGAGATGGACGCTGCGTTTTGTTCTGCTATTTGGCAAAAGCATTCCGGATTCTGGAGCCTTTTTTCGGGCTATAGAAGGAGCGTTCCCATCAAGCTACCAGGAATCTTCCTGGTGCTTTTCTGGGGCTCTACTTCAGCCCGAATGCTCACCTCCCCCCCTTTGCCCGAGAGAAGAGATTTCCAAGTCACTTGACAGCAGATTAACGCTGTCTAAGCGGCTCTACAGAATCACACGGAACTGGCGGTCTGAGATAGTCCGCCATTAACGAAGCGGAGCCACCCGAAAGCCTTGAAAAAATTTATCGTGTTAATTCTTGGTTGGCAAGGCAGAAGTGTTTACCGAGAGATGTGGTTATTTATTTTATAAATAAGAAAATTAGGTATGGAATTTTGCAAGCATTTTATAAAAATAAATTTCAAATACTAGGACAAGATATAATAATGATGAAGGAAATTCCTCCTAAAATGTTAAGAAAGAGAAAAGAATTTGCCTTTTTAGTGGATGAGCTTAAGAAACATCAGATATATTTTAGATGGGAGATTCCAGCTGGCTTAACAGTGAATTATAAAGGAAGAAAGTATTTTCTTAATACAGTTTTTAAAGCACGAGATTTCTACACTAATGTATTAAAGATTGGGAACCCTTTATCGATAGATGTTAAGTTGAATGGTGAATAGATGGTGGAAAATGTAAGATAGAAAATAAGGAAGTGAGAATGTTTAATTTTATTATATATGATTATGGTTAATTTTTGTAAATGATTTATTTTGGATATAAATGTGTAATTTTAGGGGTACTATTTGATATATTTGAGGTATAAAGGAATAGGAAGATGGAATATTGTTTAATTTTGGAGGATAGATAGTAAAATTTAATTTGGATTAAATATTATATTTGAGAGATGGATGTAATGTTGTTATATGGTTAACTAGAATTTAATTGTTATAACTGATATATTTTGGATAAGTTATAGGTGTAATTTTAATAATGTTATTTGATATAAGTAAGGTAAAGTGAAGATTTTAATTATTACAATTGATATATTGTGGAGATAATATAGGATTAATAATAATATTTGTAATCTGATTTGATGTATGTAAATGATACCGAAGATATGAAAAGATGGATTATTGTTTATCCTTGGAGGCTGGACAGTAAAATTTAAGAAATTAAGTTGGAAATATGAACTATTCTTGAGAGACTGCTTAAGGAAGAAAGACATTTTAGAAGAATCCTTGGTGAATATTGGAAGATGGAACGTTGTTTTGGTACTGATTGATGAAGGTTGGATATTAAACACTATGTACTTTAATGAAGAACAAATACGAACTCAATTGGAAATTTCTGAGATCGGGGAGTCGAGGTTTTAAGGAGTGACTATGGATTATGATTTGTGTTATATTTTAATTTTTGATTGTTAGTTTTATACCCTGTATTCGGTTCTGGGAAGTCCTGGGGGGTCGGGGGAGGGAGGGGAAGGGAGGGGGAGGGGGGATGAGGTAGAAAATGGATTGATGGTTAACGTACAGAGATGATTGAAGATGTATAATCAATGTAAGATCGGAGCTGCCTGGCTATCATTTCAGAATGATGGGAAGGAAGGAAGTAGAAGAGAGAAGGAGGTAGGAAAGAGAAGAGAAGGAAGAGGAAAGGAAGGAAGAGGGATAGAAGAGGGAGAAGAAAGGAGTAGGAAGGAAGGAGGAGAGGAGGTAGATAAGAGAAGGGGAGGATGGTCGTGAAAAGTAGAAGAAGGTAGAGAAGGGAAGAGAGTAGGAAGGGGGTAGTGACCAGGCAGGTCCGATTAATTGTATATGATGGTACATTAAATATGTTATTGTATATGAATATTAAAATAAAACTTTTTATAAAAAAAAAAAAGACCTTGACTTTGTATCCGATTGGTCTAAAACTTGGCAACTCCAAATCTCAACCAGCAAATGCTCAGTCTTACATATTGGAAAAAAGAACCCAAACACTAAGTACAAGCTTAATGGACATTATCTTACAGATGACCCCCACCCTGTTAAAGACCTTGGAGTTTTCATATCAAATGATCTAAGTGCCAAAGCCCACTGCAACTACATAGCAAAAAAGGCTCTAAGAGTTGTAAACCTAATTCTGCATAGCTTTTTTCCCCAAAAACTCTACACTACTAACCAGAGCATTCAAAACATTTGCCAGACCCATTCTTGAATACAGCTCACCTGTCTGGAACCCATACCACATCTCTGACATTAATACAATTGAACGAGTCCAGAAATATTTTACAAGAAGAGTTCTCCGCTCCTCTGTAAAGAACAAAATACCTTATACCACCAGACTTGAAATCCTGGGATTAGAAAACTTAGAACTCCGCCGACTCCGACAAGACACACAGAATCATCTATTGCAATATCCTTCCTGTTAAAGACTACTTCAGCTTCAATCGCAATAATACAAGAGCAAACAATAGATTCAAACCGCTTCAATCTTGATTGCAGAAAATATGACTTTTGTAGCAGAATTGTTAATGCTTGGAATACACTACCTGACTCTGTGGTCTCTTCTCAAACTCCCAAAAGCTTTAACCAAAAACTGTCTACCATTGACCTCACTCCATTCCCAAGAGGACTGACTATAAGGGGCGTGCATAAGTGCACAAAAGTGCCTACCGTTCCTGTCCTATTGTTTCCTTTCAATATATGTGCTTGTATATAATGTGACAAAAATAAATAAATAAAATAAATAAACACATATTAATTTTATTTTTGTATTGTGTTTTAATTGGTTTAATTGATTTTATGATTATTTGCTGCCCAGAGTCACTTGTTTAAGATGGAAGACTATATAAATTGAATGAATGAGTGAGTGAATGAATGAATGAATAAGATTCTAAATGTTCTTCAGTCAAAGCAACATATATAATATAGTGAACCAATAAAAATAATTATCTCTTACTAAATGCTAATCCAACTTTTCATGGCAGTGTTCTTAACAGTAGCCTACTTCAAAAAGGCTTCCAAAATAACCAGATCTTACAAGTTTTCAGAATGCTGTGAGACAACATTCAGCTTGTGTCATAGCCCCATCAGATCCTTGTTCATCGGAGTTGGAACCAGGATCATCCAACAGGGATGGCACATCTCCTGTGGAATGCCTGGAGAGTCCAGGGCTGAGGACAGTTCTATCTCAGGATCCTTCGGCATTGGGGAAGGTAATCTGCCTGCCCTCACAAATGTAGAGGAGGATTGGCAGCAGACAGGCAATGGTGATGACAAGCAGCAGATCTCCTCTGATGAGGAACAGCTGCCTCCCCCATCTGATCTGAGGGCATGAAGAATGAAGCAGAGGGAAGCTTGAAGGAGTTCTGAGAGGCTGCTGGCAAGGAAGCCACTTTCTCCTCCTCACAAGAAATACATGACTTGAGCTGATTTAATCAGACTGGGGGAAGGTGTCTTTCTCAGAAACAAAGACTTTGTCAGAAACAAAAGAATTTGACTTTGGCACGCACTTCCTTTGTAAACTCTGGTTCGGATCATGTTTTGCCCTATGTACTCTGACCTTGCTTGTGGACTACAGATCTTGCCTTGTGGACTTTGCACCTTGCTTTTGGACTACAAACTTCCTCCTAGCCTTGTGAATCAGCTCTAATGACTATTGGCTTTAGTTTGTGGGACTTGTTGCACTGACTGTGGGAAAGTTTGAGGTGGAGGTTTACCGGCCATTTGTTGTGGGATAGAAAAGCAATAAAGGACTTTATGACTTTATTGAAGCCTGCATCTGACTATGTGACCTGGATGATAACAGTTTGGGGTGCAAATTGTTCCATAGAATGTAAAGCCCTACAGAGAAATACCATACCTGTGCCTCGTCCAGTGGTACATTCTGATAGGTGGGGTTACACAGTAGTCTATATTGATTGCATGTATTAGGCAGGCAGATTCTATCTAGAAGAGGTGATCTCAAATCTACCCAAGTCCCAAGCTATATATAACTACTAGCTTCTTAAAACCCATCATAACTGATCGGGTGGTTAAAGAGGCGATGGGAGATTTGTACCTTCAGACTTGCCAGATTCTGTTAATGTATCCTTAAAAAAAATTAGCTCATCTAGTTGTGATGTTTTTTATTTTATTTAGATCCCTCCTTTATTATTTTTATAAACAACTGAAGATGGTGAATGTATTAAATGATCTACCTTCCTTCCCCCTATTTTCGTACAACCCAGTTCCTGAAACTGTTCTTCATACATTTTAGCCTCGGGGGAATCAGTAATCTCTTATCAGCAGATTTGGCATTTTGAACATATTACATATTGTCTCGCAAAATTGTTGCTGTTTACAAAATGAGTTTTCTCATTTGCAATGTAGTCATTGCCAGCATTGCCACTTAGCAGAAGACATATTGTTGGAGTTGCTTCCTTCTCTTCCTTACAATCATTTGAATGATTTTTTTTTTTACCAAATCTTTTGTCTGGTCACCTTTTGTAGTGGTGTGGGGCTAGTGGTCATCGTTTCTCTTTTTGTAAAAATGCCTGTGGGATGTATGTAAGGTCCAGGACAGGGGTGAAATCTAAAAATTTTCCCTACCGGTTCTGTGGGCATGGCTTAATTGGTGGGTGTGGCTTGGTGGTCAGGTAACCAGGTGATCATGGCCAATAACAATAAATAATAAAAAAAATAAACAAAGTACACAAAACAATAAGAGGTATCAAAAATCAACTTTCACATTTTACACACACACACAGCACAACACAACACAATACAACTGACTCACACATAAGGTAAAAGCAGCTACACTTCACTCAAAATGGCCCCTGCAGCAAGCAGGAACCTCACACAGCCACAAAAAGCCCAGAAACCAACTTTCACACTTTACACACCCTCAACACAACACAACTGACTCAACACACACACACACAAAAGGCCACATACAGCTTTGTGAGATTTTGTGTGTTTGTGTAGTTATAGTGAAACACTACAGAACACACCAAATCTCAGAAAGCTGCACAAATATTTCATTTTATTATTTTATTTTATTTATATTTTTAGATAAAAGCAGGTAAATTTAAAACTTCCTTAACTTAAAATTTCCTTAACTTTAAATTGCTATGTCTAAAAAAAAAAACTCCTAAAAAAATCCCAATTAAGTATTTTTTTAAAGCTCTCCCTCCCTTACTTACCTAATTTAAGGGAAAAGGCAGGTAGATTGAGTTGTTCACCGATGAGATGGATTGCAGGCAGGCAGATTCAGTTGCTAGCTGATGCAACTGATTGCAGCAGCCGAAGCAAGGCGAGCGAGAGCTAAAGAAGCAGGAAGTAGGCACGTGGGCACGTGGGGACCAGGTGATTGGGTGGGCATAGGCGGGGTGGGAGGTGCGAGATTTTTGCTACTGGTTCTCTGAACTACCCACCCCCATTGCTACCGGATCACGTGATCCGGTCTGAACCAGGAGCATTTCACCCCTGGTTCAGGGACATTCTTGGAATTAAAAATGGGTACTGGGATCTGGTACATTGTTGTGCAGTCTACTAGCTTCTTTTGTAGATGTTTTAATTAAAAGGATGATCTTAAAAAAAAGAAAAGAAATTAACATGGGCAGAGAACCTGGCAGGCACTAAGGAAATGCCCTAAGTCAATGATGGTGAATCTTTTAGACACTGAATGCCCAAACTGTGTGCATGCACATGCGAAATTGAAAGGTGCGCATGCGCAGACACACACATGCAGGACATCCTGGATGCACATGAATGTGCCTATGCACGGACATGCGCAGCAGAGACCCAAAGATCAACTGGCCGGCAGGAGGCAAGGCATCCCAACACTGGCAGCACAGCAAGAGGTAAAATCTTTTTCTTTCGTGAGCTTCTGTTTCGTCGTTTGCAGGGAAACAGAAGCTCATGAAAGAAATGCCACGGAGATCTGACCTGGGGCAATGGTGCATGTGCCAGCAGAGAGGGCTCTGCGTGCCACCTCTGGCACACATGCCATAGGTTCGCCATCACGGCCCTAAATCATGGTAGAATATGGGAACTAACCTGTGATAGGAAAAGTAAGACATAACAAAAGTATATCAAGGTTTTTATAATTAGCATATTGCTATGTATATAATTATCTTGAGATAAAGAGGACTGTGAAATTAAGTAAATAAAATGCCTGGGGCAACTATCCAAACTGTTGTGAGCGGAGGCTACATGATTTTAATAGGTACAGTACGAAGAAAAGTCCATAGTCCTGTCTCTGTATGTAGCATATAGGTATATTAGTATGGGTCTAATTTCATCCACTTGAGTCTCAGTCCTTACCTCCTTTTGTATAAACAATTGCCTTTTGTTATTTAATTAAGTAAATACTTAATTAAAATGTAAACATGATGTCATTGCAAATGCTACTCCAAATATTGATTTTACCTACAGTCTTCTAAGGTATTGTATTTCCATTTTCTAGGAATTCCAACGGTATTCTTTAACAGAGCTAAAACACCTCGTAATGTCTCAAAAGACTGAAATAGAGCTTTTGCAAAAAAAATTGAAAATAACAAATTGTTCACTGGCAAATCATAGTCTTTGCAGTAGAGATTTCTTGGATTGCATCAGTACTAGGGCTGGGAAAAAATACAAGGTAGGAAAGCGTTTATTGCCTTGTGTATTTGTGTCAAAATGAGGTTGGCAAAGTTTGACATTTTGTTCTGGGACTCAGATAATAACAGTTTTAATAACTGTCAATGCTACTTATAATTCTGGAAGCTTTATCGAAGAGTGTTTTTATTATCTGCCAAAGACTTGTTAAAATAACTTTTGGGAGTAGGAAGTTTTATCTTATTAAACACTGGATAAAGGATTGTTAATTTAATTAAATTATTTAAAAAGTTCAATTCTTCGTAGAATTCTTAGATGAATATTTATTAATTGATAGTGTTTGTGTGGTTGTCTGTTTTTTCCAAACAGATGAAACTGAGGTTAAGTTAAAGAAATCAAGTTTGAATTTAAAAGTTTGTAATTAGTAAAAATGCTGAGTTAGGAATTTATACAAATGATATTACTTTACTTTTAGAATTAATTACTGATTCTAAAGGCAGTAATTTTACATTTATTTTGTTTCTTAGAAATTTTCTTTTATTCTGCTTTGAAGGCTTATGCCTTGTTTCACTGCATCATTAATCAGAACACAAATAAAGCAACAATACATTCTATTAAAATATCTGCTGAGACCTGATACTCAAACATAATTCAAATAAAAAAAGATGCTATAATTGTCAGAAGTAGTATATTTTCTGCACTGAGATTGCTACATTGACTGCCACTTGCTTTCTGAGTCAAATTTAAGATGCTGACTTGGTACATAAAAATTCACAATGTTTAGACCCAAGATCACCCCTTGCCATATAGTTCGTCTCATACTCTTAAGACTGCAATGAGGCACTTTGGATGCAGGTTCCATCCAATATAATATCAGCAAATTCTGCCTTTCCCATTGTGGGATCCATATTATGGAATGATTTGCCACCTTCAGACTGGCCTATGTATTTACAGTTCAAAAAAGGGCTTAAAACCCTCACTTTTTGTCAGGTCCTTTAGAAATTTGCAAACAATTATTTTTATGATTATTTTTAGAATGTTTAAATGATTTGGAATTGGGTATCTATATGTTTGTAAATCATCCAAGAACATTAGCATGAGCAGCATATAAATAAGAGAAAAGGCAGGCAGCGGTCTTAACAGTTTGAGAGTAAGGTTAGATCACCTGAAATTTCAATTTCAATATAGACAAAAATAAAACAATTACTTATTAAGTGCTTCAGAATTTGGACTTGATGTGTCTTTCTATTCACTCTTAAATGGGCATTTGTAAGTACCAAATTTGTTACAGATATCCCTATATGTTGGTGCCATTTTATAAAGTGACATTTCAGTATAGCAAATTGGCTTGAAAAAAATTGCTCTGCAATGCAGTTACATAATAATACCGGTAGAACTCCTGATGCTCATGTAGATCATGTAGAATCTTTGGGAATTGGGTAATATAAAATGTAATGAATAATAATAACAATAACTATGGATAATAAAACTCTGAAATTTATGCGCTGAATGTGACCTAGCAGGACTTCAGATCCAGTCTGTAGAGATTCAAAAATGACTTTCTTGTCCCACAAAGCTTTATCTAGCCCTTTCATCTTTCTCTTCTTGGAGATGAATACTGGGAAGGGTCACTCCAGTGTTCTGTATTCAGAAGAAAGTGGTTCTTTTGTTCATGTGCACAAGTAGTAACATTGTTGGCATCCAAGGTGCTCTTGTGCAGAACTGTAGTTACTTCTTTTAAATATTAAAAATATTATATCTCCTTCTCTCTCAAACACTTTTTTCTATATTCCTGTGCCACACAGTTTTTGGAATGAAGTGGGTGGGATTAAAAGCCTGAATTGTAGGGGGATTTTTTTTTTGAAAGTGCCCCCCTTCCCCCAGGTAATAATTAGTCCCTATTTCCTTGGTGTAGAGACAAAAAAAACTCCTTCATATGTAGGCAAAGACGAAGACTAATTACTTTTTTACTTCATTATGTTAAAATAATTTTATTAAGCATCACAATTATACAATTAACAACTAATATAAATGGCAAAAATATAAGATAGAGTATGCAGGAAAAAAGAATATAGCAAAAGAAAGAGAGAGAGAGAAAGAAAGAAAAAGTCTATACTTTCTGCCTTTTTTTCTGTTCAAAATTAAACGCTAAACTCTCCCAGCCCTTTTTCTTTAATTCAAAAGAACAACTGCAATGACTTTTCGAAGAATGTAATTTTTTGTTATTAACTAAAAAAATCCATGGACAAAATGTCACTTCATATTTTGCACAGTTAAGTTATTAAATTGTTAAAACTTTAAGATTAGTATTATGATTAAAAATGTTGCTCCATATGCTAATCACAGTTACTGAAATTTAGTAAAACTAATCTGTATATTTTATTTGTTTTACATAAAAACATTTGACATAGTACAAGCAAGAAGGTTGCCCAGTTTAAGTGCTCGTTTCACACATCCTTTCTCCAGATTGCTATATGAAGCTGCACATAATATAAACACATATTCTTGTCTCTAGTTAGGCATATTATATTTAATGACCATATGGTCATTATGGTATAAGATCTACTGTCTGTTTTATTTATATTCCTCAAGCATATTGTTCCTTCAACTTCACAGTGTGTTAAACTATTTCAGAGGGAAAAAACTCTTTCCCTCTTGTTTCTGGTTGTCCTATCAAGTGTAACCTTGGACCCTTATAGAGCAATTAGATCAGCCTCTATCCCCTCCTTTGTAATGAGGTTTCTTGCATTTCTGAGACTATAACCCTTTAGTCTTCCCTAATGGGACATCATTATTCTGAAAGAAACAATGTAAATGTAAATGAATATTCTCATTAACGAGTCACAGAGAAACCTTTAGTGGTAGCGCTGTGGTAATTCTGCTTGTTATTTCTCTGGTATACCATGCAGGATTTTTTTTATAATTCATTATTAGTATTCAAAATTACTTGTTCTTTAATTTTGCATGTCTTTCATAACCCAGCGTTCCAACCACTTCAACCATGTCCTTGTTTTATTCTCCAGAAACCACCTGTGAAACGTTCAAGGTCTCTGTCCCCAAAGAGCTTTTTGAAAGAGTCAGAAGAACTAAGGAAGCTCAAAATAGCTGAAAGAAAGATTGAAAACTTAGAAAAGACACTACAACTAAAGGTGAAAATTAAAATACATAACTTTTTTTCTTGACATCAATAGACCCACAATAAAATTTGTGCAATTTATGGTACATTGCTGTGTCCATTGAAATTGAAAATGAATTGGGTGAAAGATATGTTTTATTAAGTACATAAAAGTATATATTTTTTTCTTTGTATAATTTTATTTGTGTAAAATGTTGCAGCTGTAACATAAGTAGTCTGGAAGATAATTTTAAATAATAATTGTAGGATCTGGATCTGGGCAAATATATTTGTCTATTCTTAAGAGGACTTCTTTGTCTTTTTCAAATGTTATAAATTACATATATAAAGTTTAAGTAGCATTGTTTGCCTATGCCTTGAATCTTCATTTCCAGCCATGTGGATAGTAGAATCAACATGTGTAGCTATTTTAAGTCGGTAGGGCAAAATCTGTGGTCTCTATGCAAAAAAGTACTTTTTTACCATGTTAGTCTTTTTAAAGATATATGCACATAACATTTTATCTTCATTTAAACATTATATAAAGATAAAGGTGATATCACTGAACAAAAATATGAAAATTTGATTTTGTAGTCGTTTATTGAACAAAAAATTAACAATGTGCTATTTCCTTCTGTGGGAAAAAGGAAGTAAATCTTTCTTTCTAATAACTGGTAAAAACAAACATAAATATTTTTTTTATAACTGTCTACCAGTCTCTGATATTGACCAGGAAGAAATCTTTCCCGTTCCTCCATTCAGATTTTTTCCCCAGTTGTGCAGTGTTTGAGGGATTTTTACATGCACAGCCCATTTTAAATCCATCCATAGCATCTTAATGGGATTTCGATTCAGACTTTAACTTGGACATTCCAGAACCCTTCCTTTTATATTTTTTAGCCAATCTTTGGCTGATTTACTGTGATATTTAAAGTCATTGTCATGTTCCAAGCTCAACTTTGGGATGAGCTTCAGTCTTTTGACAGATGCTTTCACATTATCTCCAAGTACCCTCTGGAGAATTCCTAGTAGAAACTGTGATGTTGTGCTGCCCAAGTCTTAATGCAGCTAAGCAATCCCAAACTGTAACATTACAGATTACAGAATCTAATACAGTTGGTATCAGATTCCAAGGACTGAAATACTGTCCTTGGTTTTCATCAAACGTGGTACTAGTACTATGGCCAAATAAACCATATTTGCTTCATCTGTTCAGAGTACATTGTTCCAGAAATCTTGACTTTGCCTAGAAGTTCATTAGCAGCTTGCCCTTCTACACAACAAAGTTTCCTCCTGATATATATTCTATGTAGATTTAATTTATGCAACTTTCTGATGATTAATTCAAGCATTTTGATAGTAGTAACAGTGATAACTACCTGGCGGTTACATGATGAAATTCTAGGTTCTTTCAGCATCTTGTAGAATAGAATAGAATAGAATAGAATAGAATAGAATAGAATAGAATAGAATTTTTTATTTGCCAAGTGTGATTGGACACACAAGGAATTTGTCTTGGTGCATATGCTCTCAGTGTACATAAAAGAAAAGATACGTTCATCAAGGTACAACATTTACAATAGAAATGATGGTCAATATGTCAATATAAATCATAAGGATTGCCAGCAACAAAGTTACAAAGTTAATATTCTGCTCTCATGTTAAATTTGGTGGAACTTTGTCCAGGCCTGGCCTGGACAAGTTGGCAGTTGTTGGAAATGTTCTCTCATTTATGATCTTCCAGACAGTGGAATGATTGATGTCTACTTGTTTGGCAATATTTTTAGATCTCTCCCCAATTGCATAAGTATCTCTAACCTTCTTTCTGAAAGCCCAGAATCAAGATTCTTTTGATCTAGATACGGCGATACCTTACATTTCAACTACAAAGAGCAAATCAGAATAAATATCTGAAGTTTCAGTAAGGCAAGCTACCAAATTTTCACCAATGATGTTCTAAGCATTTGCTCCAGATTTGGCGCATGTGATTCTAATGTGAGGTATTTTATAAATAATAAATAATAGGAATGTACTTACTTTTGCGTGCAAAATCTACATATGCTTTTATTTAAATTACACAAATGGATTGCAAAATGCAAATTATATTTGTAATCTCATACATCCTTTATCAATATCATTGAAATGAAAACCAAATATCTATACATTGAAACGTTTAAAATGTCAAAAATTTCCATGGGAATACTTACTTTTTCATGATGATATATCCTTACTCTGCATCTGTAGAAATCTGTACATATAAATTTGAAAGTTTTAGATGCAGACATTTTATGTAGATTATTTTCACATTTTTCATATATATCAGCCTAATGCATGGAATCATGGATTCAGTCACATAAGCAATAGCATTTGGACTTACGTACCACTTCACAGTGCTTTACAGCCCTCTCTAAGTAGTTTACTTAGAGTCAGCATATTGCCCCCAACAGTCTGGGTCCTCATTTTCCTGACTTCAGAATGATGGAAAGCTGAGACAACCTTAAGCCGGTCAGAATTGGACTGCTGGCAGTGGGAATGCAGAATTAGTTTGCAATGCTGCATTCTTACCACTGTGCCACTATGGCTATTTTAAAGTTATTGCATTTATTTATATATTAATCAAAGCCATCCAGCCATCCAGCCATCCAGCCAATTTATATGGTCAGCTGTCTCAACAAATGCATTATCCTGTACACCCTGAGTCCCTAGGGAGATAGGGCGGTATAAAAGTGTGAATAATAAATAAATAAATAAATAAATAAATAAATAAATACACCTTAAAAATATCCATATCCTCCCTCAAGGTTGTTTGTTTGTTTGTTTGTTTGTTTGTTTGTTTGTTTGTTTCAGAGGATTTGGCTAAAGTGTCCAAAATATTTTAGCCTTTTTACATGAGTAAAGTGTTTATGCCTGATGTTTGGTTGCATTCTTCTTTATTTTTTCCATGAGTCTTATATCCATTTTCAGAGGTGATGGTCAGAATTTTACATAGTACTCGAAATGTAGACATAGTATAGATTTGTGTGATATTATTGGCAGTTGCATTTTCTGTTTCATAAAGTTGTCCAATATTAAATTACAAATGTTCACCACATCGGAAAAGAAACTCTTTGATGATAAAATAAGTATATGGTATAATATAAGGTGCTATAAATATATTGTTCAGGTTCAATAATCAATTCTTAAAAGTCTTCATTCATTTCCCAGATTTCAAGTGCTATTTTAGGATTTCAGGGTTTTTTGTGTATGTTAATGCATGCTGTATATTGCTTTATTATTCACATAGTTTCCAAAGTAGTTTACTGTGCTCTTGAGTGTTCCTTAAGATGCACAAATCCAAATTTCTGCTGAGCATACAAAGCCCGTTGTGCAGTTCTTTAGGTCCTAGCCAAGCAGTTTTTGTAACTTTTGAAGAAGTACATTTGTTATTTAAGACTGAATTTTTTGAATTATAATTTAGGTGTAATAAATTGTATGTGATAGTTGGTCATAAATAAGAAATTCAACAATAGCAAATTGTCATTTTAAGATCTTAAGATTTACTGAGTCATTTGTTTTGGTGTAATGCAGATTCAAGAAAATGATGAGCTGAGACAAGCCCATGAAAAACGTAAGAAACGTCTGCAGACGTTACAGATCAATTACAGGACAGTAAAAAATCAATTAAAGCAATTAGAGGAAGGTTATTGCAAGTAAGTTGCACAATTCATTGGAATGATTATATATATTAAATTCAAATATGACTTTTGATACATTTTGATGAAACGGTTAAACTGAGGAAGGAACCATTTCCTATTACTCTTAATTTCATTGAGAAAAGCACATATTGTGTGAGAAATGTAATTGCTATTGTTCTCATCTTACTTTATGATTTATATTGCTTTCATTTTGTGTTTTTTATTTTTTTGCAGCTGTTTTTCACATTTTCTATATGTGATGAAAATGTGAAAAAGGAAGGAGCAATCTGAACTACCATTGTGTTTATTTTACATTATAACCAGGAAAGAAATCAGAAATTCCTTTAACCTATGAGAGAATTTGTTAGTCTGCTCCCAAATGGCCTTATAGTTGCCATGCTTGCAGAATTAAATCTGCTTTTGAAAAGCATGAATATAAAATTGACCCAAATGACAATCATGGTGACATTATTATGTTGTCCAATGATTTATCAAGCGCAATACATCTTTTCCCCGGATGGCAGATACCCTACCTACCCTATTTATCTAAAAAGGAAGACTCCTGTACAGTAACAATCTATACCAATATATTGATTCTGACTTTGTGGACCAATCTTCTGTGTGGATCCATTTCTTATCATCTCAATAGGATAATCTTTATCTCTATTTAGAAACACTCCCTTTAAGTTTTAGGACAAAATCCACCACTTTCAGTCTTGCTCTCTGTTTGCTTGGGTTCTTTCTGACACTGGAGATTTAGTATGTATGAATGTTTCTACTTCTGCTTCTTGGATTGTCACTCTCCTCCCTTATGTACAAGTCTTGCAATCTTACATTGCAAGATTGCATACCAAATAATCTAGTCCAGATTGGATGCTTTATCATGGCCTAGTGCATGGGTGTCCAATATTTTGGTTTGCCTGGACCACATTGAGAGAAGAGGAATTGTCTTGAGTCACATATAAAATATATAATATAGTTAATGTATATAAATCTCATAATAATGCTACAGGTTCACAATCTTGCTACGTTACCAGCTCTCCATGGTCATGTGTGGGCTGCGGGTGGGACAGGCCTGGTCTAGTGCATCATCTCACTGAGAAATATTTATAACTTGGCTAAAGATATTTTTTTACACTGCCTTTTTAGACTTAAGGGCAGGCTTCAATTCAATATCTCATGAAAGATTCTGGAGAAAATTAGCTGGCACTTCTATTATTATTATTATTATTATTATTATTATTATTAATTAAATTTCTAGACCGCCCTTCTCCCGAAGGACTCAGGGCGGTGTACAGCCTTATTAAAATACATAGATAGACAATAAATTTAAAATAATTTTAAAATGAAATATTTAACCGGCCAATTTAACTAAAAATAACAAAACCAATTAAAATCAGTACAAAATTTAAAATTTAAAATTTAAAAAACTAAAAAATCTAATCCAGTCCTGCGCACCTGAATAAGTGTGTTTTAAGTTCACAGCGGAAGGTTCTAAGGTCCGAGAGTTGGCGAAGTCCTGGGGGGAGCTCGTTCCAGAGGGCGGGAGCCCCCGCAGAGAAGGCCCTTCCCCTGGGTGTCGCCAGACGACACTGCCTAGCTGACGGCACCCTGAGGAGTCCCTCTCTGTGAGAGCGCACGGGTCGGTGAGAGGTATTCGGTAGCAGAAGGCGGTCCCGTAAATATTGATTGACATATACCTAAACTAATTATAGTGATACATTACATCTAAATCAAGGGTATCCAGATAGGTGACCTAACTGGACATAGGTCTACTTGTTAATGTGCCCCACTATGGTTGATTTTATATTAATGACATCACTGAGATTTTTGGCAAGTCAAAATCCATCTCTTATACACAGCTCCATTTCTATTTTGATTTACGCTGACAGTGTAAATTTAAAAAGGTTGTAAAATTCTTACCAATGATCATGGCTTTTAGAAACCACATATTATTAACTATTTTGGTTTTTAAATGTAGTGTAATTTATATATTTTTTAATTTACTATAATTGCACTCTGCTTTCATGATTGGTCTAGAACCATAAATGAATAATAAATATAATGGAATATTTTTTTCATTTTATAATTTTTTTAAAAAAAAATAAAGATTAAAAAATAATAGAAATAATAAAATAAGGAAGAAAAGGGAACAAAAGAAAGCAAAAAGTGCAAGAAAAGAAATAAAAGATGCAAAAAAGTGGCTTTCGATATTCTTTGCAGAAGTTATAAGCACAGTTATATTTTAACCTTTCTCTAAGGTTACAACATGATACTGAGCTAAAAATCAGAAGTTCATTTTTTTATTTTTATGTAAAAACTCCATAAAAGATTCCCATTTACCAATAAATGTAGATAATGACTTTAATCAAAAAAATTAGTTTATCCATCTGAACAAGATCTGTAAATTTCACCATGCTTACATAGTGCATAGAGTTGGATCTTTCCATCTATGTACATATAAAGCCCACTGCAAATACATAGCAAAAAAGGCTCTAAGAGTTGTAAACCTAATCTTGCGTAGCTTCTTTTCCAAAAACACTACACTACTAACCAGAGCATATAAAACATTTGCTAGACCAATTCTAGAATACAGCTCACCTGTTTGGAACCCTCACCATATCTCTGACATCAATACAATTGAACGTGTCCAGAAATATTTTACAAGAAGAGTTCTCCATTCCTCTGTAAACAACAAAATACCTTATCCCACTAGACTTGAAATCCTGGGCTTGGAAAACTTGGAACTCTGTCGCCTTCGACAAGACCTAAGTTTAACTCATAGAATCATCTATTGTAATGTCCTTCCTGTCAAAGACTACTTCAGCTTTAATTGCAATAATACAAGAGCAACCAATAGATTTAAACTCAATGTCAACCACTTTAATCTAGATTGCAGAAAATATGACTTCTGTAACAGAATCAGTGCTTGGAATACTTTACCTGACTCTGTGGTCTCTTCTTATAATCCTAAAAGCTTTAACCAAAAACTTTCTACTATTGACCTCACCCCATTCCTAAGAGGACCATATGTTTGGGTTTTCTCCCGTGTAAAATTGGAAATGTCTTGGCAACGTTTCGACGAAGTCTCATTCGTCATCTTCAGGCTTCAGCTTCGTGCTTCTGGGAGCAATGTGTGATCGCAGCTGTTTCTTCCTTTTAACTGCTAGTGGTTATATAAGCATATAACTGCTTTATATGCTTATACCTTTATATACTATATAACCTATCTGTATGATAGTTACATATATTGTTGTGACAAAATAAATAAATAAAATAAAATAAATATAACAATTTTGTTGTCGTAATCAACGATCCCTTCCAGCAATTTTGCTATTGACCAAAATGGTAGCTAAGTGAACATGTGTGTGTGTGAGGAGAGAGTGAGTGAGTGAGAGAGTGCAAAGATCGTTCAAATTTTTTTCTTATGAGGTCCTATTCCTGACCTGGTTTTCCCCCTTAATTAGTTGATTACAAACTTCCAGCTACCTCACACTGCTACCAGAACCTGACCAGACTTTAATCATTTTTACACTGGAGGCTTTTGTTGTCAGGTGCAGAAAATTTGATCATAAATGACATAAAGCACATTGATTGGAAAATGATTTTTTTATTCCCATCATATTCGTGAATGGTCACTAACAGAAGAAATTGTTAAACAGGAAGTGGCTGCATGCTACTGAGCAGCACTTAAAACAATTGAACTAGTCTCAGGCAGAAAACTGGTACTAAGGAGATGTACTTGATCTTATGTAATTTTACATTAACAATTCTGTAGCCTTGAAGAACTGATTGAAAGATAAAACTTTGTGCAATGCCATCCAAAGAATTTCATATTTGAACAGAGATTTTAATTAGTTATATAATTCGAATGCCCTGTTTTGACGAATTGAAGTGTATCAACCAGATAGAGTGTTAGATATCATAATTAAAACAAATAATTGATGCATGATTGTTAAATATCTGTTTTCACAAAGTTGGATGCCAATATACTAGCTTGAAAATTCACTGACTTGTGGTAGTAGCACTTGTTTTTTTTCAAGCACATGACTATCTTTGCCTTTGCTTCCCATGTACAGTTCGTTGTTTTTAGGTAGTAAAAATGTTCCAGGTAAACACACAGTAATTGTGTTCCAAGTAATGATTGCAGAGTTACTCCATCTGCTTCCTATACTTTATGGATATTACATTATTTTTCTCTTATTGTCAACTAGGTTGAATTTGTATTGTCTATTTCTAAAGGAAATTGTTAAGAATCTTCACTATGAGTTCCTTCACTCAACTCTATTGTCAAATTTCTGTTAGCTTGACTCATTCAGTATGACCCAAATTCTAAGCATGTGAGCCGTTAATACCATAACCTTTTTTTATTATTGATTTCCAATATCTCTGGCCGTTGCTGCTACAACAATTTTCTTTATCCAGATAATCTCTACCTTGTTTTCAGAGTTGTCTGTAACTATTCTAACGATTTGGCTTTCCAAGTGGCGGCCTTTTAAATCATTCAGATTTTACCATTTCATTGATTTTCTCAACTTTCAGATCTGCAGATCAATAGGTATTTTTGCATTTTTTTTCTTAATTTTGTAGAAAATTCACTTTCTTTACTTGCATTTTCCTAATAACCATCTTCTTCCTCCACTTCGTTTCTCTGTTTTAATATAGGAACCTAATACTAAAGTAATTTAGTATTCTGCTATCCGACAAGTTTACATTCTTTGTTCAGGAGTTTGCTTCTGTTAAAGAATTGTTAGTAACCACAATGCTAAACTTTTCCCTAAGGCAGAATGACATTTTTAGCTTTTATTTGTCTCATTTAATTAAATGAGAGAGATTACACTATTATCAGAAACACATCAAGTCTCAAGTGTGGCACCCCATCTCCAATTTATCATCTTTAAGATTTATTTACTTAGAACAATATTTAGGAGAGCTTCAACAATTTCACTAAATGTAGCAATATCAAGTGCTGAAGCTTTGCTTATTTTTGAACTTCACATTTAAAAGTGATTTATTTCACAGAAAATTGTTTTCTTAAATTTACAGACTTGGAAACACTAAGAATGGAAAAGAGCGTTCAGATCCTCAGCATCTGCGTCAAGAAAATTCTGATGCAGTGTGGAATGAACTGGCATACTTTAAAAAAGAACACAAGAAGCTGTTGATTGAAAAGTGAGTCTTTTTATTTTATTTTAAAATACATATATATTTAGAAATGTGGGGTTGATATGCTTATCTTCTCCTTGTAGGGCCAAACAGAGAATTCCTTTCAGATACCCAAAATTAAATCATCTTTCTCTACCAGAAACAGGGAAGCAAAACATTAGCCTCTTCCTATGCCCTCTCCTTCCCTCCCTCCTTCCCTGCGTATCCCACCCTTAAATCAGTGACAATAAGTTTGCTAGCACTAAATGAAACAGTATTGCATGAGCTAGGGATTGTGTTAATTAATGTGGCTCTCATCTGTTGGAGGTGTCGCTCTTCATTAGCCTGTATTTTACACACTGCCGTGCTTCATTTTTGGAATGAGGTGGTAAGGGGATAACCTAGCCAGCCATCCTTGTTTGATCTCCTTGATACATACGCAATGCAGAATGCCTCAGCTCTCTTGGTTCCTTGCCCTGTCCTACTAATCCCAGCTGAGCTCATTATGGTGTAGCCTTGCTGCTACTCTTGGAGCCAGAGCTGTCCAAGCTAATTACTGGTAGCAGCAAAGCCGCCTGTTAAGGGTCTGGAGTAGATCTGCTAACATGGGCCTTCAGAGTGACCTGCAAAAAGCACGGAGGAGTTGCTCTCTTTCTTGCTGTGCACAGCCTGTCCTTCGGGTTTAGTGCTGATCCCTTTCACAGCTCTTTTAGCTGCGGTAAGGGTAAAACTTGGTGAAGGAATTCTTACTTTAGAAAACATCCAGTTTGCTTCTTTGATCTTATAATTCATAGACGATTATATTCACCCTGGTAAAGTAAGAAGTTTCCCTTTCATACTAGACAAAAGGAAGTTGGTTGGCATTGCATAATTAGCCTTTTAATGATGTTTTAAAATGTCCTTTGTCAAGTTGATTTTGTAATTTAGCGATGAGCATGCTTGAAACTCGGAACAGTTTTCTGTTCTTTTGAGACATCCGTGTAATGCTCAGGCTTGTGCCTGCATTTTTAAAGCAATCAGAATATTAGCACAATGGTGGAATTTTAAAGATTGCTATTCATTTGGCTGTTAGAACTACCATAATAAAATCAATTTCACAAAATCATATGGTTTACTTTTGTGTCAGTTATGACAATAAGAATTCTGTTGGAAAAGATAGTGTTTTCCAGAATTGTGAACATGAATCTCCAAATTCCAAGTAAACATAACATAACTGTCTTGGGAATTTTGAAAGTTGGTCTTAAGATATCTGGAGAGCATCTTATTGGTATATCTAATCTTCAACAATGTAGCTGCTATTGGGATCCTCTCTAGGGAAATTCTGAATACCCCACAATTAAAAATACAGTGCTTTTTCAAACTTCTGAAATTATTTTTACTCAATAAATAAATAACAATTTTGACCACAAAATCATGGTATGGCAGAGTCAATGTGAATATTCTATACTGGCAATATGTTTTGGACAGTGCATTATTCTGATATTTTTTTTGAGATCATGCTCAGAAACAAAGCACTGTTGAACAATGCAGAATTGATTGAAACCTGGATGTTGTTGGAAAAAGCACAAGGAAGTTTATAATGAAAATTGCTGAATTATTATTTCTATTAATATAAGAAGGTAAAATCACACTTGCCAGTTCTTTGACTTGTGTTGGCCGTCAATTGCACTGAATTCTTCCCAAAAATGTAGGATGTCATAATGTATTGGGATATTAAGGTAGTTCTTGACTTATTATCATAATTGGTCAGCAGGTTCTGACCAGTTCTGGAGAACCGGTAGTGGAAATTTTGAGTAGTTCGGAGAACCAGTAGTAAAAATTCTGACTAGCCCCACCCCATCTATTCTCTGCCTCCCAAGCCCCAGCTAATCGGGAGGAAATGCGGATTTTGCAGTAATCTTCCCCTGGATTGGGGACGGAATGGAGATTTTGCAGTATTTTTCCCCTGCCACGCCCACCAAGCCACGCCCACAAAACCAGCAGTAAAATTTTTTGAAACCCATTACTAATTAGGTGGTTATTTAGTCACCAGACAGGGCGCTGAGGAAAGATCATGACCTTGGTTTTGGAGTAATTAAATACATATTTTTTACAAATGTTCCAGTGAATCATTTTGACCACAGTGTTATGTCATTGTTTATAATCAGTTTGTGTGATCCTCTTGTACGAGCTGAAAAAATGTTCTTGCTTGTTTTTCTGCTTCTTACCTATAACCCTATACTTTGAATCATTGATGATTTTTCAATTCTGGCCTTAACAGCGTTAGTTTGAACAACTTGCTTTTGACTAACCAAAATCAAACCTTCAGTTTCTTTTTTTTTTTAATATTCCATTTGTAAGCCATTGCCAAGTTTTTATCTTTATCCATTTTCCTCCTGGATATTTTGTAAATTTGAGCAAGTAATGCTTTTCCTTGCAGTATTCCAGTTTTGTTTTTATTACATATTTCTATATTCACATTTCATTTTCTATATATTCAGTAAATTCCATTTTTATTGGAACTTTTCCAGGGCTTGTTCTTGGCTGTCTCTTACATAATCAGCCAATGCATGTTTTTCTTCTTTGACAGTTTTTTGACATGAAGTTAATCTTTACCTCCATTTCTTTGGGGCAACTATAAATCTCAATATCATGAGGGCATGGGTCTGCAACCTTAAACACTCAGAGAGCCAATTGGACCCGTTTCCCATAGAAAAGAAAACAGCGGGAGCCACAAAACCTGGTGGGCATGGCCAACTCAACATCATTCCCATCCAATCCCATGACCTCCCCACCCAGCCATGCCTATCCAGATTTTATGGCTCAGTGTTTTTTGTGGGAAATGGGTCTTTCTCTCTCTCTCTCTTTCTCTCTCTCCCTTCCCCTCCCTCCCATTTCTATTTTTCTCTTTTTTGTCTCCCTCCCTCTCTCTTTCTTTTCTTTCTTTTTCTTCCCCTCCTCTCTCTCATTTGTTTCCCTCTCTCTGATTCTCTTCCCCTTCTCTCTCTCATTTGTTTCTCTTGCTTTTCTTTCTTTCTCTCCTCTCTCTCTCATTTGTTTCTCTCTTTTTCCTCTCTCATTCTGTTCCCTTTATCATTTTCTCATTTCTCTCTCTCTCCCCCATTTCTATTTTTCTCTTTTTCCTCTCCCTCCCTCCCTCTCTTTCTTTCTTTCCCTCCCCTCTTCTCTCATTTCTTTCCCTCTCTTTTCCCTCTCTTTTCCCTCTCTCTCATTCTCTCTCTCCATCATTTTATTATTTCTCTGTATCTTTCTCTTTTTCTCCCCTTTTCTCTTTCTCTCTCCTCACTGAACATCACATGTCCATCCTGGGGATCAGGCTTGGAGAAAGCTGGAGCGCCCTCGCCAAAGACACTTGCCTGTCAGCAGCTAAATGCACTTTCGCTGTGCTTTGCCGAACCCGGCCATTCACTTGAGCATGGTATCCCTGCTCATGCTCACCCACCCGGCCCCGCAACAACTGGCCAGGGGGTTGCATGAGAAGGAGGAGAGTTACTGGTTCTTTTTTTTTTTTTTAAGTTTTATTTTTACAATCATATCAAATAATTCATCCAATGTACAGTTATATACAATTAGTCGGGCTTGCCCAGTCACCACCCCCCTTTTTAACACTCTTCCCTCTTCTACCTTCTTTTACTTTCCAAACCTTCCTCTCCTTCTCTTATCTACATCCTCTCCTCCCTCCACCCTACACTCCTTCTCCCTCTTCTACCCCTCTTCCTTCCTCTTCTCCTCTTTCCTACCTCCTACTCTCTTTTCTCCTCCCCACCGTTCTAAAATGGTAACTGGGCAGACCCGACCCTACATTAATTATATTTATACATCTTCAATAATCCCTGTACATTAACCATCACTCCATCTCTACCTCAAACCCCCGTTCCCTCCCCATTACCCCCACCCCCGCACCCCGACTTCCCAGAACAAAATGCAGGGTATCAAAACTAACAATCATAATCCAAAATAATTCCTAAATTATAATCTCTAGTCACTCCACACTTAATCACACTCTCAATTCCCCTCTCCTTCAGAAATATATCTAATACAAAATATTTCCTAAATTTACTCATATGCTATTCGATATTTTTTTATCTGATACTTGAGTTACTGGTTCTTTTTGATGCATCTACAGTATTTGCTGTCTGACTTTTTGCAGACACTACTAGAAAGATTATAAATTACTATATTTTCCATGAAGATTTTGAACAATCAATGGTCACTACTGAAAAAAATAGTGCCTATATTTTTTTGATAATGCTTGGAGATTTCCGTAGCACCTGCTAATGCTTTATCTCAGATGGATTTATCCAACTTGAACTTTGATCACTATTTTGAATGAAAAGCAGCATGATACTATTATCTAATGAGGTTTTTCAAAGATTTTCCCCCATCATTCATGGATAAAAAAAAACCCCTAAATGCACTAACCTAAATTTAGGATTTCTCCAAACTACATTTTAACTATGGAATAATTTTTTTAAAAAAATTGAGCAACGGACCAATGTGTACACTCAAATAGAATGACAGTTACATCTAAACGGGATTTTGCTCATGCTTGCCTTGGGCACCCAAAGTCTGGTAAATAAAGTCCATTAAATCAGGAGTATATTGTACTCTTACTCTACTAATCAACAATTCCTTCTTTGCCATAGGATAACATAATTTTAACATCATTTTGGCCTTATTTGTTCTAAATTTTTTCCATAGCTATAACAGATCATATACTCTAAAACAGCAATTTAGAGACTCTTTATATATGTGTGTATGTGCGTGTGTGTGTGTACCTTTGTTCTGAGAACAGTATCTTAGATGCTTATTTATGTTTCAGAACTACTATCTTCAGTATTACAGCAATTATAAATAAGTTTTTCCCTGTGCAGAATTCCTTCAAAACTGAAATTGCCATATCTTTGGCATCTATATATTCTGAAATAAGTATTAGTTTTGTACTGTATTGTGCCTATTTTGAGAAGTGTTAAGGCCAGGGAGCATTCTTAATAAACCACTGTGTACTTACATCCTTTTTGTAGCTACTGAGCCCTTTCAAAAGGTATGTGGTTCTAATTCCCATTCCAGGGAAGATTTGCTATAAAACAAATGCCTTTTATGATCACTCAATATCATATCTCAAGATGCTACGTCCCAACATGGAGGAAGAGGAAGCCTATTTTCTTTCAATAAACACCCGAAAAGTTCACATTCACAGTTCTGATTCTGAACAAATTTTTCTCTCCCTATTTTCTTGTCTCACTTGGCTTTATAATGCTCATATAATTTATATAATAATGTCTATAGTTAATTAAAAATACTGGAAACAGCACCATTCTTTTGTGTTTGTGCCCGTATGTAAAAAGAGAGAGAAAGAGAGCGTCTTCTTAGTAGGTTGTTATTTGAGGTCATAAATGCAAATAATATGACCATTATAATATTTTCATTTGATGAATCATGCTTCTATGCCCAGTTATCATCTCTCTTAAGGCCATTTTCATACTTTGTCCCTGCATTCAAGCAGTGCTACCTATCATGAAGCAAGGAGAAAATCAATTCATATCTGATGTAATAAAAATGATGTTAAGTAACAAGATCCAAGAAATGCAAACAGTAAAAAAAGTGATTGGTTTCGTTTATGAGGCATCTTATTTTCCTTGGGAAGGACAGGGAAGATCAGTTTACCAAATGAGAAGAGACAAAGCATTCCTTAATCATTTCTCTTCAACCATATCATGTTTCTCCCAATCATTGTTCCAAGAATACAGAGGGGAAAAATGTGAGCATTATTATTAAATAATTATATCAATTCTACTTTCAAAATTAAAATTCTGCCAAAATCCTTTCTGTTGCTAGCTGTTGCTTTCATTTATCTCAAGGCTTACACACGTCCATTTACTTAAGCATGATTTTGAAGGAAAGCTGCTATGATGAGCTTGGAATTTTAATTTGGAAGAAAATGCAGAATGGAAAGGGAGCTTTTCTATTATTACATCTTCTAGCTGATGTTCAATATGAAAAATGTTTGGGACTGGAGAAGGAAAACTGCTGTTGCTCCGTTTGATTTTGTAATTTTGTTGTGCTTTTCGATTTGCCAAACGTTCCTGTGGGTGTGGTGTGTATTGGGTGTGCCATGAAAGAGTTTATATACAAAGAGGAAATTGTTATCTAAATGCAAAATAGCTCACAGAGATTACAAAAAACAGGTATGATATTGATTTTTAAATAATTTTAACTACCACTAAACAGCAAGAGATTTTGAGTTATTGTATGTCTGCTACTTAGCCTTAAGTGGACTAAGGCATAATGCAGAGTAACCCCAAAGGATTGAGTAATATTTTTCACATAGAATTTGTGGTTATGAGGACTTACTAATATAATTTATTAATAATTCACTCAAAGGGAACTTAGTTTGAATGCTAAACTAACAATAAAATGTAAACTCTCCTTCTGTGCTATACTGGAGAAGTTTCAAGGTAGTTTGGAACTACATTGCTCTGACATCAGGTGAGCATCTTGCTCTAACAATGATTAATTACAGTACAATATTAAAGCACCAGTGAGAAATAAGTATTAGTTTTGTACTGTATTGTGCCTATTTTGAGAAGTGTTAAGGCCAGGGAGCATTCTTAATAAACCACTGTGTACTTACATCCTTTTTGTAGCTACTGAGCCCTTTCAAAAGGTATGTGGTTCTAATTCCCATTCCAGGGAAGATTTGCTATAAAACAAATGCCTTTTATGATCACTCAATATCATATCTCAAGATGCTACGTCCCAACATGGAGGAAGAGGAAGCCTATTTTCTTTCAATAAACACCCGAAAAGTTCACATTCACAGTTCTGATTCTGAACAAATTTTTCTCTCCTATTTTCTTTCAATAAACACCGAAAAGTTCATATTCACAGTTCTGATTCTGAACAAATTTTTCTCCCTATTTTCTTGTCTCACTTGGCTTTATAATGCTCATATAATTTATTAATAATTCACTCAAAGGGAACTTAGTTTGAATGCTAAACTAACAATAAAATGTAAACTCTCCTTCTGTGCAATACTGGAGAAGTTTCAAGGTAGTTTGGAACTACATTGCTCTGACATCAGGTGAGCATCTTGCTCTAACAATGATTGCTTTCCATACTGCCATCATCATACAGTATGCCGAGAATAGTATATTTCAATAGGATTTTAAGAGGTAATACAGTCAATCTCCAGATATGTTTCATGCAGAGTTAAGTTCAATTCTTTTGTTATTCTACCTCATAGTCATACAGTGAACCATGAAAAATCAGGCCCCTATTGGATTTCTCATTAATTAATTTACTTTGAAAAAAAAATATTGTTTATAACCTGCTGTAGTTTATTCATCCCATTCCTAAATTTTCATTCACTGACCAGCAAACATAGGAGGAGAAAGAGGATGTTAAAGCTATCAAACAGACCAAAACGCTGTTCTGTAACAATGATTGCTTTCCATACTGCCATCATCATACAGTATGCCGAGAATAGTATATTTCAATAGGATTTTAAGAGGTAATACAGTCAATCTCCAGATATGTTTCATGCAGAGTTAAGTTCAATTCTTTTGTTATTCTACCTCATAGTCATACAGTGAACCATGAAAAATCAGGCCCCTATTGGATTTCTCATTAATTAATTTACTTTGGAAAAAAAATATTGTTTATAACCTGCTGTAGTTTATTCATCCCATTCCTAAATTTTCATTCACTGACCAGCAAACATAGGAGGAGAAAGAGGATGTTAAAGCTATCAAACAGACCAAAATGCTGTTCTGTAACAATGATTAATTACAGTACAATATTAAAGCACCAGTGAGAAATAAGTATGCATCTTCAGTCATTTTATTTGATCCAAAAATTAAATTGCTTAAAACAATCTATAGGAATATAGACCCCAAAACTCAGAACAATTGCTCACATCTCATTTAAAAATGAAAGAAAGAAAGAAATGTATGTAGAAAATCTCAAGTATATAATCTTAAATACAATGTGTCATTGGTCTTTTTTCTTGATAATATACCCATATCTGTCTGCTGAAACATAAGGAAAAATCTTATGCATAAACAAGGAAAAAGGAAGCAGCTTGAATGGTCATTAGTCATGAAAAAATGCTTTTATTCGGGTGCTGTATACTGTAAGGAACCTGAGCAGACCACTGCCCTTAGTTATTTAGAATTATGTGTTTAAATAAATGTCCTGTTTGTTAACTAATATGTTTTCATATCCATCACCTCTTTAAATTATGGGCACGATAATAACCTTCAAATCTGTACAACAAAAATATGGGATTCAACGCTCCCTTATTCCCTGCCTTTAGAATCATTCATCTCAGCAGGGAAAATAATAAGCAAACCACAACGGATTAAGAAGATAACTTCATTTATCCTACTGTATATCTTGAATGATAAGCCGGTCAGTTTGCCCCAGCTTTTATTTGTTTTTAAATTCAACGAGCTATAATTTACAAAGGCTATTAAGCAAGCTCATTTAGCAAACACTAGAATATGTTGATCCTGGACTAGCTGATTATAATCAAAATGAAATCACTTTGAGATAGCCCAAATTAACCAAGGTTTTCATTACATCATTTTCAGAAATGTAAACAAGGCTTAAAAAAAAATCAAAGTATGGTTATACCATTCTGTTGTTATTGACATTCTTTCGATAATCTTATCCCCAGTGTATGCGATAGGCCCTATAAGGTTTTGTTTTTTGAGGGGGTGGGTTGCTTTCTTACATAGTAGAGATCAAAACCTGCTCCAAGGTTTGTTCTGTCTTTCTAATGCTGTCAGTTGATGAGCATCTTTGGAAATATCATGTTTTGTCCTTGTTGCAAAAAGATGCACCTGATTGTTGGATGAGCAAAGGGATTTTTTTTTTTTTTGGTCATGCTTATATTTGATTGTTGAAAAATCATGTCTGGTTCAAGATAATTCCAGATTATATAGTCTTAAAACCCTGGGTGGATTTCATAAACGTATACTGAGCTATGCCATCCTTTAGTAGTAGTCTTTCTTTAACGACACCCTCATTTAATAACTGTTCTCAGTGATGAAAGAGTAATTTTGCAACAGTCCTCAAAAGTATTACCTGAGTTTGCAGGTTTGTGAAGCAAAGGAAAGCTGAAATAAGAGTATAACCACAGTCATGATTAATGGCAACTTCACTTAACAACCAATTTATCTGTCCAAACTATGGTCACTAAATGAAAAGTACCTGCAATTTATGACATTTGTAGTGACTATTGATATCTTTCTGGAATAAAAGGGCAAAAAATGCAATAATATTATGAAGATTCATTGAAGAAACAGAGTTCTGTTTTTAGCTATCTTAGAAAGGTGTTTTCTATTAACACTTCTATATTGCGTAACTTTTACTTATAGAATAGAATAGAATAGAATAGAATAGAATAGAATAGAATAGAATAGAATAGAATAGAATAGAATATTTTATTGGCCAAGTGTGATTGGAGAGACAAGGAATTTGTCTTGGTGCATATGCTCTTGTGTACATAAAAGAAAAGATACGTTCATCAAGGTACAACATTTACAACACAAATGATGGTCAATATATCAATTATATCAGAATGTATGAGAAACTCATTGATCTGAATTAGAAATTGCTAGAACATAATACCATAATTTTATGGTAGCTAAGCAGGTTTTTGTTTTGTTTTTTGGCTATTAGTATGCAACTACACCTTTTAAGACTCATGGTGGTCTAGAATATACTAAAATATAATTAAAATTTTCAGAGTATAACAAAATATTAAAGAAAAAATATTTGATAAGAATAATTATAGAACCCCATAATAGAAAATATACAATGACAATTTGCCATTCTCTATAAGCCCCCTGCTTTATATTTAAAAGCTTCCAAAAGGTAATTAGTAAAGGGATCAGCCTGATCACTAAAGAGAAAATGTTCATAATGTAGAGGCTGCAAAGCAAAATAGCATTTTGGACCACAGCACTCCACACTGTGAAACTTGGGTATCAGAAAGGGTGCAACCCCTCTATCTAGATCCCAACACAGATCTAAACCAGCAGAACCAATGCAGTTTTCACATGAAGTGAGAGCCTGATTTAAAAAAATACAGATAATCTGTTTCCTCTGGGTTGCTCTGAAATTAATTCTCAACCATGGCTTCAATAGTCTTCCCTAAAAGGGAAATATTGAAGACAGAGTGATAGTTTATGTAACATCAAAGGAAGGCTTTGTAATAAGAAAGTGCATCAAAGGTTCCTTCAAGGATATCTCCTCCCAGTTTGAGACGTGGGATCCACAACATGCCTCTCCTGCTGGACCTGCTGGGACAGGTAGATGTAATCAGGGAGAGGCGGTCCTTCAGATAACCAGACCCCCATGCCATGTACGGCTTTAAAGATCAAAACCAGCACCTTGAATTGGACCCAGAAGCAAACTGGTAACCACTGCAGTTTACAGAGCAGAGGTGTAATGTGTGACCTATGGGCATGCATAACTGCCCTTGCCAGATCCTTTTGCATGGGCTGAAAGTTCCAGATACCCTTCAAGGATATGACCAGGATGTGAGTAACTGTAAGCAGAGCTTCACATTCCAGGAATGCATAACATGAACTTGTGCAAAGGCCCTCCTCGACATCTGCTTGAGTAAGAGTCGTGAGTCCAGAAAGAACCCTAGATTTTGCACTGAGTCTGTTTGAGACAGATATCCCATTCAATACCAAAGATCTAAAATCCATAGATTCAGAAGGCCCTAAAACCTTCTCAGTCTTGTCAAGGTTCAGTTGGAGCCTGTTGTTCCCATTCCAAACCCCCACAGCTCTAGGCACTGGACCAGGACATCAACAGCATCTCTTAGGTTGCCAGAGATAGAGAGGTACAATTAAATATCTTCATATACTGATTATAACCCACCCCATGGCAAATTACAATCTTTTTTTTGATTGGGAAGTACTTTTTCCAATCCAAGCTTTTACTCAAGCTTGACTAAAACTTGACTAAATTTATGATTTTAACTATTGTGATACATTGTATATGGAGCCACCTTGAAGATCACTCAGAATCTATTGGAATTTGAAATGAGTTATCGGTGCTTCCTGTTCTCTCATGTACCTTTCATGTATTTTTCAGAGTATAAGACACACTTCCGCCCCCCCCGCCCCCCCCAAAAAAGTGGGTGAAAATTGTGGTGCATCTTATATTCCAAATGTTGCATCAGTCATACCTGGGGGGAGGAGAGGAGAGAGTTGGGACGGCAGCAACAGGCAGCTGATAGGCGGTATTCTGGGAGGCTGATCCAACCTCCAATTGGAGAGGTGGGATTCAACCAGTTCGGCCGAACCTTTCGTTAAAGTGTGGAGAATCAGCTGATCCCACCACTGCCTGCCCTGTTCATTGAGCAGTTCACTGAGGACACTCTGCAGCACCATCTGCTGCCTGCTGCCCTGCTGCCGGGCCTGCCGCCCTGCCAGGCCTGTTGCCCTGCTGCCATCTCCTGCCCTGTTTCCCCACCGGGTCTGCCGCACCACCTGTCACCCCACCGCACTTGCCACCACCTACCATCCCGTTGCACTGCCGGGCCTTCTACTACCTGCCACACTTCCTGGACTGCTGTACCGTTTGAACTGCGTGAACTATGAGCCCAGAGACACAGAGAGAGGTATGGGTTGTCTTCCAGTGCCGGAGAGGGCGGGCAAGGATTAGGATTAGGGTTAGAATTATTGGGGCGCACGTAGTGAAACAGGGCTCCTCTTGCCGTCCATTTTCCCTCCCATCACTGGGCATGGCATGGCTTCCTGTTCCACCGCAGCCATCGATGCAATTTGGGAGTGGCAGACTGTGTTTTCTTAGCAGGGGCAGGCATGCTAGAGCCTGCCTGTTTACCTTTGTAAAGATAACATGGCTAGATTTTTGGGGAGGGGAGGAAAAGAATCACCAATGTCCTAAAATTCTCATCTTGCTATTGTTGGTTTAGGACAGGGGCGTAATGAGCTAGTGTGGCATGTACTGTATATGGTATACCAGTATCTTGTATATGAATGTATGAGCATGATTTCAACTACAGTGCTCTGTATTGTTATAAAGGACGCATTACTGTTCTTTCTTGCAAAAAAAAATACTATGGTACCTCCTGACGCTACACACTGGTACAAGGATGTCAAAGCAGAAAAGGCAAGCATATAAAATTTCTTTTAAACTGAAAGCAATGAAATATGTTGAGGAACATGGAAAGAGAGCAGCGGAGAAACATTTTGGACCACTTCTAATTGAAAAAATGATAAGAGAGTGGAGGAAACAGGTGGATCAGCTGCAAAAAGTAAAAGATAAAAGCAAGTACAACATTTATGGGCTTTCTGCAAAGTGGCCACAATTAGAGGTGGACATGAAAGACTGGATCACACGTCACCAGAGTAATGGCTTCTCAATTTCCACAAAAATGGTAATACATGAAGCCAAATGCATTGCTGTACAGAAAGGCATTCAGGATTTTACTGGATCACCATCATGGTGCTTCAGATTTATGAGGCGATATGGCCTTGCTATGCACACCAAAACTAGAATTGTGCAAAAAATGCCAAAAGAGTGGGAATTTAAGATTCTGTCTTTTCATACATTTGTAATAGACACTAAGAAGAAAAATAATTTTGAAATTGGCCAGATTGGGAATATGGATGAGATCCTGCTAACCTTTGATGTGCCATCTAATAAGACTGTTGATCTGAAAGGTGCCAAAAGCATAACCGTGAAAACCTCAGGACATGAGAAAACATATTACACGGTTGTGTTGTCCTGTTGTACAGATGGCACCAAATTGCCACCGATGTTAATATTCAGAAAGTGAATATGAAGAAGTGATTCCAAAAGGTGTTGTTGTGCATGTCCATGAGAAAGGATGGATGGACGAAAATGGAATGAGAGTATGGGTTGAAAAAGTGTGGTCCAAACATCCTGGAGGGCTTCTGAAAAAAACTGCTTTATTATTGCTCAATCAGTTTAGAGCACATATTAGCGAAACCATAAAGAAAAGATTCAAAGAAGTGAAGATTCATCTAGCTGTAATTCCTGGGGGTCTTATTAGCCAGTTGCAACCTCTTGACATTTCCATCAACAAACCATTTAAAATCTATATGCGAGAAGACTTGGACTTTACTTGGACTTCAGTAAAGCATTTGATAAAGTAGACCATAACCTACTACTAGATAAAGTAGAAAAATGTGGGTTAGACAGCAGCACCACCAGATGGATTCGTAATTGGCTGACCAACCGCACTCAACGTGTAGTCCTCAACGGAACTACATCCACATTGAGGGAAGTATGCAGTGGAGTACCCCAAGGCTCTGTTTTAGGCCCAGTACTCTTCAACATCTTCATCAATGACTTGGACGAGGGGATAGATGGGGAACTCATCAAATTTGCAGATGACACCAAGCTGGCAGGAATAGCCAACACTCCAGAAGATAGGCTCAAGTTACAGAAAGATCTTGACAGACTTGAACATTGGGCGCTATCTAACAAAATGAAATTCAACAGTGAAAAAAGTAAGGTTCTACATTTAGGCAAAAAAAACAAAATGCACCAGTACCGTATATGTGGTACCTTGCTCAATAGTAGTACCTGTGAGAGGGATCTTGGAGTCCTAGTGGATAACCATTTAGATATGAGCCAGCAGTGTGCAGCAGCTGTTAAAAAGCCAACACAGTTCTGGGCTGCATAAACAGAGGATAGAATCAAGATCACGTGAAGTGTTAGTACCACTTTATAATGCCTTGGTAAGGCCACACTTGGAATATTGCATCCAGTTTTGGTCGCCACGATGTAAAAAGATGTTGAGACTCTAGAAAGAGTGCAGAGAAGAGCAACAAAGATGATTAGGGGACTGGAGGATAAAACATATGAAGAACGGTTGCAGGAACTGGGTATGTCTAGTTTAACAAAAAGAAGGACTAGGGGAGACATGATAGCTGTGTTCCAATATCTCAGGGGCTGCCACAAAGAAGAGGGAGTCGGGCTGTTCTCCAAAGCACCTGAGGGTAGAACAAGAAGCAATGGGTGGAAACTGATCAAAGAAAGAAGCAGCTTAGAACTAAGGAGAAATTTCCTGACAGTTAGAACAATTAATAAGTGGAACGACTTGCCTTCAGAAGTTGTGAATGCTCCAACACTGGAAATTTTTAAGAAAATGTTGGATAACCATCTTCCTGCCTGGGCAGGGGGTTGGACTAGAAGACCTCCAAGGTCCCTTCCAACTCTGATGTTATGTTATGTTATGTTAAGAGTGGAACAAATGGATGGCTGCTAGTAATTATGATCTGACACCTACTGGACGAATGAGGAGGCCCACTATCACTCAAGTTTGTGAATGGGTGAAAACATCATGGCACTCAGTGAAAGATGAAATCGTTGCATGGTCATTCAAAAATATGGCATTAGCAATGCCTAAGATGGAATTGAAGATGATACCATATATGAAGGTAGCGAAGAAAAAGATATCAGTGACTGTGAGCAACTGAGCTTTCTAAATTCTGACACTAGCGATGATGAGTTCTTGGGGTTTCCAGAAAATTAGAAGAGTGCTTGAACCTTAAAGTCTCTCCTTGTTTGTTAATGACAGTGATGATGGTTCTTAATACCACTGTTGACTTTACATGGTTGAAATATTATTCTGCTATATTTTATTAAATATATTACTACACCATTTGGTTCAGAATATTTTTTTTCTTGTTTTCCTCCTCTAAAACCTAGGTGCATCTTATAATCATTTGCGTCTTATACTCTGAAAAATATGGTAACTTCTCTACTCTACTTGCTACACTTGTCTTGGTAGGTGTTGTTTGTCACCTATAAAGCATTTCATGGTGTAGGATTTGGGTACCCACTTATCTCTAGTTGCTTTTGCCCATCCAGTAAGATATGACATAGTTAGATAATTCCAGGTACCATCTGTAAAAGACTGTCATCTTCAGAAACTAAACAACAGACAATCTATGTAGGTGTACTGAAGAGACAGACCTTATCTGGCCCTGACCCTACTGTATTGTCACAAAATTTTAAAGATCTGGGTTTTTCAATAGGCTCTGAAGCAAGATAGCCACTCAAATAGTTTCTTATTTTATTATTACCAGATCTTTTTTTATTCTACTGTGATATGATTTGAAATTATGTCCTCCAAGCATTGAGTGATAATAACCTCCTTCACTCCTTCAAGGATATATCTCAAAGAATTATCCAAGAATTTCCAAATTGCTACAGATTCTGTTCCATCCTCTCCAATAAAAATATTGACTCTTCTGTATCACTAAATTGGGATACTGTCTATCTTTCTTTTCTTTATCTATTTTCCACATTAAGTCTGATTATATAAATCTATTGCATTGATCAAACCTAGTACCACAGTTTTGATTCTGCTTCGATTTTTGCAGCATGTATCTTATTTGATCTTTTCTTGGCATTCTTTTTATGTAACACTGAATTCTTTATATGTACTTCTAGACTGAATTTGGAGGAGGAACTGGATCAGATGAAAGTGCATGCCTCTAGAGATAAAACTACAATACAAGAGTTGAATATGTGTTTGCAGCAAGAAAGAGAAGGTAAGCTTGATTTAGCCATCCTGACAATCTACAAGTACTCCTCGCTTAATGTCCTTGTAGCATTGCATTGCAGCATCCCTAAGGACAAGTGATCACTATCACTTGATCACTATTCAAGCAACCATTTCATAATTACCATAGTTGCCGCATCCTCAGCCATGGGAGTGCCATTTGTGATCTTCTTTGCCAGTTTCAATAAGCAAAGTTAATGGAGAAGCCAGCAGGAGGTCACAAATGATGACTGTGGGGTGCTACGAATATGCAGAACTGGGACTGCTGGAACGGCTGTCGTAAGTTGATGTGGTCATGTGACTTCATGTTTTATGCTTGTTTGGTGACAGAGTTCCTGGTCCGAGTTCTTGCTGGGGAAAATTGCTTATACAAGGTCTGTACGTGCTATGCATATGGATTATATATGAAAAATTATTATAAGTCTATAAACCAAATTATGAACTCAGCAGTTATTTTACAGTTCAGATTCATGGTTTCTTTACTTTTTGTAATGGTAACACATTTTGATTCCTTCAAATGCATGAAGAAACAATATTCTTCAGAACCTCTTTCACTTTCATATTTGATTCATTGTTCTGGTTATTATATAGCACTTAGAATTTAGACTTATATCTTGCTTTATGGTGCTTTTGGTTTACAATATCAGCATACTTCCCCCAACAATCTGGGTTCTCATTTTACCAACCTCGGAAGGAGTCAACTTCGAGCTGGTCAGGATCAAACTCCTGGCAGTGGGCAGAGTTAGCCTGCAGTACTGCATTTTAATTACTGCCCCACCACGACTCTTAGACTATTTAATTATAACTAAATCACACTGGACCTGTAAAGCTGGCTATTCATATTTTTTCTTAGTGACTGTAATTGAGTATTATGAAACAATATTTTCATTTGAATCTGACTAGTACTTTTTTAGGTTTTGCTGCCATAGGTAAGTGTCAATATTAATAATACAAAAATATGTGTTGTTGTAATCACAAATTCAAATAGTCTGATATGTATTTGGAGAAATAGTATAACATCACATAAGGACCATGTCTTTTTTTAAAGTGATCCTCCTTGCTTTAAACAAGACCATAATGTTATATAGCTTAGAGGCGTGATGGTGAACCTATGGCACACGTGGCACAGATGGCACCCATAGCCATATCAGTGGGCATTTGAGCTCAGCTCTGGTGTGCATGTGTGCACCGACCAGCTGATTTTTGGGCCTTCTGGGCCCACCAGAAGTAGGGAAACAAGCTGTTTCTTGCCTCTGGAGGGCCTTGGGGAGTGGGTGGGGAAGGCTCGTTTTTCTCTCACACCTGGCTCCAGAGCCTCTCTAGGAGACTGGGAGGGCGAAAAACAGCCTCCCCCCCCCGGATGTCCTCCGGAGGCTGAAAGTTGACAAATGGACTGTTTTAGAGACTCTAAAGAGAAAAATGGGCTTTCTGGGCCATCACGTGCCAGGAGCGGGGGGAGGGGGAGATCGCGTGCATGGGGCAGGGTGCATAGAATTATGGGTGTGGGCACACACGTGCATGATGCCCCCGCCCCCCTTCCTGGCACTCGATGGCAAAAAGGTTAGCCATCACTGGGTTGGAGGAAAGGCCTCTGAGAACTGGATAGATGAGGAAAAAATGTTGTCTTGAACAGAATTACATGACTAGGTAGAGCCTTTCTTTGTAGCAGCATTCCTCCAAAAAATTATGAATGATGATGATGTCCATATATGGTATGCATTCTGACAGATAAATTTAAATTATTTGCATGACTGAAATGAACATTGTAATGAGTCCCACTGTCGTCTGTCGCACTTTTTGTCCCGAATATTCTAGAACATGGAAAAAAATATAAAGGTCCCTTTTCAGTTTTTTAGTCTACCTAGAATATAGAGTATTTGTTAAGATATGGTAGCTGTATGTAATTCATCTATCTAATTCTGTTATATGATCAACACTGAATGCTTTGATCAGTTTATTATTAAAAACTAAAAGAAAATCTCTGAAAAGTAAATGTAGATGTAAAAGCTACAATTGATATTCAAATGAGTGAATATTTTGAAAAAGATTAAAAGTAGAAAATGTATGTAGTACCACTGTGCTAAGGGACTATGCTTGGAACTAACATGGGTGAAAATAGATTTATATCAAGGTAAAGGTACATATTCCCCAGCTGCACAATTTTTTTTCTCTTCTGTTATCTTTAGAGTATTGCTCCATTTATTTCACAAACACAGAAGTTTTAATTGGGCATGACAAGTTCCAAAGACAAAAGAAAGGGCTAATTCAGTCTAACAAACTTGTTAGTCACTGTTTATGCCAAGATGATTGCTAACCTACAGAGAGTAGCATGTTTTTCTTCCACTTCTGCTTTGTTTGTAAATTGAAGATCATACCTGACCTACTCTTTCTACTTATAGTGCTGAATGGGATGGTTAAAGGAAATGTTTCCCGCATATTCATAGGTGTATTTTATAAAGAATGTTATTTCCTAATATTTACAACTTCTAAGCAATTTTGATATAATTATTTTCTTTTATATAACCTACTTACCATTTTGCCATTGTTAGCTGTTGAACATTTTATGAAAGTCAGCTGAATATGTGAACTGACTTCATTGGAAAACATTGGAGCAATTTTTGGACAGGTTGCAGATTTAAGGGTGCAGCAATTAAGAAATGAAACACAGGATGTGTATTTGTGGGTGAATGACTTTTCACTTGTTCCTGACAATTTACAGGAGATAGTTAATTGGAATGACTTATGAAAAGTGTTAGAACTTACACTTAGAAATTTCAGATTATATCCTTTTTTGTACATAATGGCTAATCCATTATAAAGCCAATTTTGAGACTTCAAAAGTTTGGATCTAGGCTTCCGGTTTGGCTCCGCTGTGTTAATGGCGGCAATTTCAGTCCGCCCGTTCTTTGTGATTCTGTGAGAGCTGTTTAGACAGTGCTAATCTTCTGTCAACAGCTCGTAAATCTCTGCCTCGGGCAAAGAGGGGGAGATGAGCATTTGAACTGAAGTTTGAGCCCCCAAGAAAAGCCCCAGAATGATTTCTGGTGGTTTGATGGGAAACGCTCCTTCGATAGTTCAAAAAAGCTCCAGAGTCCAGAACGCCTCTGCAAAAGCAGAGCAAAACGCAGCGTCCATCTCCGTGACTGAAGAGGATTTATGATAAATTTTCAACACGGAAGAATCGAAAGCAGGAAGGCTGGCATTTGCTTGTAAGATGATTTTAACTCCCTGACAGAGAAGTTATTTGAAGAGTGGAGATGAAGAAAGATGGCGTTTTGTTTTTTGAAAGTGAAAGCTAAGGAAATGCTGATTACAATTGCTGGTGTGGAACCTCTAAGAAGAAAATAACAAGATTTTTTTTTTCTAAATGGAATTCTTTTTTTAAAAAAAAAAATCTATTTCTTTTTTTATTATCTTTTTTTTACAGTGTTTAAGAAGAAAAAATTATTGGGATTCTTTTTTTTTTTCTTCTTCTTCTTCTTGATATTACTTAGTTTAAAAATGGCTTTTAAGCAAAGAGATTTAACCACTTCTAAATTATTGGAAATATCTTCACTTCAGGTACGGAAATTGAAAGAAGATATTAAAGACAGTCTAAGGAATTTTTTACAGGAGCTTATGGAGGCTCATCTTTCAGAAATTGATCAAAATTTAATGAAATGGAGAGAAATACTGGATTTTAAAAGATTTGGTGGAAGAGCAGAGTAAGGAGATGAAAAATTATAGGGATCAATTACTCCATTATTGTTATCTAGTACACAGACAGAAGAAAGACTGAATGAATTTAACCAAATTAATTTAGATTTGCAAAGGAAAATAGATGAAGTTCAAATTAATTTGAATTTAGAAAATAAAATAGATGATATTCAGGTTAAGGCTGATAAGGCAGAGGAAGAAAGGGTTATATTACAATATAAATTAATGGAATATGCTATAAGGGTAAGGGTTTAAGAGAATTTAAAGAGGAAAATTTGAAAGAGATTTTTATTCAGGCCTTTGCCCAGATAGAGGAATGGAACCAGAAGATTTTGAAGTTAATATTGAAAAATTTATCGTGTTAATTCCTGGTGGGCAAGGCAGAAGTGTTTACCGAGAGATGTGGTTATTTATTTTACAAATAAGAGGATTAGGTATGGAATTTTGCAAGCATTTTATAAAAATAAATTTCAAATATTAGGACAAGATATAATAATGATGAAGGAAATTCCTCCTAAAATGTTAAGAAAGAGAAAAGAATTTGCCTTTCTGGTGGATGAGCTTAAGAAACATCAGATATATTTTAGATGGGAGGTTCCAGCAGGTTTAACACTGAATTATAAAGGAAAAAAGTATTTTCTCAATACAATTTGTAAAGCACGAGATTTTTATACTAATGTATTAAAGATTGGGAATTCTTTGTTAACAGATGTTAAGTTGAATGGTGAATAGATGGTTGAAAATGTGTAAGATAGAAGAAGGAGGAGAATGTTTAACTTTATTAAATATGATTATGGTTAATTTTTGTAAATGACTTATTGTGGATATAAATGTGTAATTTTAGGGGTACTATATGATATATTAAAGGTATAAAGGAATAGGAAGATGGAATATTGTTTAATTTTGGAGGATAGATAGTAAAATTTAGGAACTTGGATTAAATATTATATTTAAGAGATGGATGTAATGTTAATTAGAATGTAATTGTTATAATAGATATATTTTAGATGGGAGGTTCCAGCAGGTTTAACACTGAATTATAAAGGAAAAAGTATTTTCTCAATACAATTTGTAAAGCACGAGATTTTTATACTAATGTATTAAAGATTGGGAATTCTTTGTTAACAGATGTTAAGTTGAATGGTGAATAGATGGTTGAAAATGTGTAAGATAGAAGAAGGGAGGAGAATGTTTAACTTTATTAAATATGATTATGGTTAATTTTTGTAAATGACTTATTGTGGATATAAATGTGTAATTTTAGGGGTACTATATGATATATTAAAGGTATAAAGGAATAGGAAGATGGAATATTGTTTAATTTTGGAGGATAGATAGTAAAATTTAGGAACTTGGATTAAATATTATATTTAAGAGATGGATGTAATGTTAATTAGAATGTAATTGTTATAATAGATATATTGTGGATGATATAGGTAGTCACCAACTTACGACCACAATTGAATACAAAATTTCTGTTGCTAAGTGAGTCCAATGTTAAGTGAGTTTTGCCCAACTTTATAACCTTTCTTGTCACAGTTGTTAAGTGAATCACAGCAGTTGTTAAATTAGTATCATGGTTGTTAAGTGAATCACTGCAGTTGTTAAATTAGTATCATGGTTGTTAAGTGAATCTGGCTTTCCCATTAACTTTGCTTGTCAGAAGGATGCAAAAGGTGATCGCATGACCCCGAGATACTGCAACCGTCATATATATGAGTCAATTGCCAAATGGCTGAATTTTGATCATGTGACCATGGGGATGCTGCAACTGACACAAGTGTGAAAAACAATCGTTAAGTCACTTTTTTCACTTTTTTCTGCCAAAATACAGAGTTACAATAAACTCAAAGCCAAAATTGTAATCTGGACTACCACATAATTTTTTTTTATTTTTATATTTGTAAAATGGCTTGTAAGTACAGTAGTTTTTTCTAGGTAATGAAGGTTCTCATCTCATTATTACTAAATGACAAACGTATTAAAGTAATAACTGAGAATAAGAAATGTTCACATTCATTTATCTTAAGATAGAGTGAGTAATGGAAAACAAATTGAGTGATAGAAGATGTCGTAGCTGTCACCCGTGGGATAGAAGAAGTTTATGATACATAATTTTAATGACATAGCTGTCAAGAATGGTTTGGCATAATATAGAACCCTTGAAGATGTCTTTCCCAAACTACTGGATTATAGTAGGAAGTAATCGCTTTATTAATTCCTTCTAGAGCAATTTCTAATTTGAAATTCTGGAATGAAAAACATTCAGTTATGGTATCTTCTACCTAAAGTGTGAAATTTCTTTTCTGGCACAGTGATCAATCTCAGTGCTTAAGTTACTTAAGCCCAAATTCAAAAATTTGCTTACAGCAGAGGCTCAAAGATACATTGACATAACATTTATTAGTTGCTTTATTGCAAACAAGGATGAATACTTCTTCCTTAGATATTGTTCCTGTGATCATAAGTTTTGCCTGGTGTGCTAATCTCTGCCTCACCAATGTTAGTATTCATTATCAATGTTTTGGTATAATGTCCCTTTTTTTAACCACCAAAAAATGATATAGGTAGTCCTCAATTTACGACCACAATTGAATACAAAATTTCTGTGGCTAAGTGAGAGCATTGTTAAGTGAATCACAGCAGTTGTTAAGTGAATCACAGCAGTTGTTAAGTGAATCACAGCAGTTGTTAAATTAGTATCATGGTTGTTAAGTGAATCACAGCAGTTGTTAAATTAGTATCATGGTTGTTAAGTGAATCACAGCAGTTGTTAAATTAGTATCATGGTTGTTAAGTGAATCACAGCAGTTGTTAAATTAGTATCATGGTTGTTAAGTGAATCACAGCAGTTGTTAAATTAGTATCATGGTTGTTAAGTGAATCACAGCAGTTGTTAAATTAGTATCATGGTTGTTAAGTGAATCACAGCAGTTGTTAAATTAGTATCATGGTTGTTAAGTGAATCACAGCAGTTGTTAAATTAGTATCATGGTTGTTAAGTGAATCACTGCAGTTGTTAAATTAGTATCATGGTTGTTAAGTGAATCACAGCAGTTGTTAAATTAGTATCATGGTTGTTAAGTGAATCACTGCAGTTGTTAAATTAGTATCATGGTTGTTAAGTGAATCACAGCAGTTGTTAAATTAGTATCATGGTTGTTAAGTGAATCACTGCAGTTGTTAAATTAGTATCATGGTTGTTAAGTGAATCACAGCAGTTGTTAAATTAGTATCATGGTTGTTAAGTGAATCACAGCAGTTGTTAAATTAGTATCATGGTTGTTAAGTGAATCACTGCAGTTGTTAAATTAGTATCATGGTTGTTAAGTGAATCACAGCAGTTGTTAAGTGAATCACAGCAGTTGTTAAATTAGTATCATGGTTGTTAAGTGAATCTGGCTTTCCCATTAACTTTGATTGTCAGAAGGTTGCAAAAGGTGATCGCATGACCCCGAGATACTCCAGCCGTCATATATATGAATCAATTGCCAAAAGGCTGAATTTTGATCATGTGACCATGGGGATCCTGCAACAGACACAAGTGTGAAAAACAATCGTTAAGTCACTTTTTCACTTTCTTATTTTTTTTTAAAAAGTTGAATAATTACAATTCATAATCACAATCATATTATAAATATGCATTGTTCTGTTTCATATCACTTTTGTGTCACTGGGGATTTTAATTTATTTTATTATCTGTCCTTTTTTAACAGATGTATTACAATACAAAGGCATTCCTTCTCATTACCTTGAAGTTATTTTTTCACTGTCTTATTTTTTTTAAAAAGTTGAATAATTACAATTCATAATCACAATCATATTATAAATATGCATTGTTCTGTTTCATATCACTTTTGTGTCACTGGGGATTTTAATTTATTTTATTATCTGTCCTTTTTTAACAGATGTATTACAATACAAAGGCATTCCTTCTCATTACCTTGAAGTTATTTTTTCACTTTTTCTGCCAAAATACAGAGTTACAATAAACTCAAACCCAAAATTGTAATCTGGACTACCACATAATTCTGTTTTTAAAAAAGTTGAATAATTAGAATTCATAATCACAATCATATTATAAATATGCATTGTTCTGTTTCATATCACTTTTGTGTCACTGGGGATTTTAATTTATTTTATTATCTGTCCTTTTTAACAGATGTATTACAATACAAAGGCATTCCTTCTCATTACCTTGAAGTTATTTTTTCACTTTTTCTGCCAAAATACAGAGTTACAATAAACTCAAAGCCAAAATTGTAACAGAAATCAATGCTCTATATTTGGCTTCATTCAAGCTAATGGTTTGTGTGGAAAAACAAATGTGCACTTTCTCAGAGTCAGATTCTTACTGTTATTCTAAATATATGGTTTTATGAATATAAAGTGTGTCTCACTTTAAAGATGGAAAACATTGCATAGTTCTGTACTTATTTTGCACTGTATTAACAAATAATTAGGATCAGATCTTGGAAATCCAAGTGTCCAGGAAAAAAAGAGGAAAAAGAAGACATATTATTCCCTTCCCTTCTATTAGGTTTTCACATCACTAAAAGAGGTACAGGATATATAGTTTGTTCAAGTAGAGCAGTTCGTTAACAGCTGCTTTTTAACGAAGTGTGTTTTAACCTATGTTTTATTTCCAGAGATTATATAGGACATTAAGTCATAATGAAAAGACCAGCCTCTACGTAAAACGTTTAAAGTGATTTTTTTTGGGTATTGTATTTAGATTTCACAATTGGAAAGAAGAATAATGGGCTTTGAAAAAGAATCCAAGAAGCTGAAGGAAATTAATAAAGGGTTAGTTAGGGATAAAAGCGAGCTGAAACTATTACTTAACAAGCATACAGGAGATGCAGAAGACAGAGAAAAAGAGCTGAAGATATTGGTGGAAAAGATCACAGAAGCAAAGAAGGACAAATCAAAGCTCCAGTTAATAATAGATGGATTGGAAAAAGAGGTCACTTCTCTAAAGAGGCAAGTGGCAGAAGGAAATTTATTGAAAAATGAAAATGTGGATTTGGTGATTCAAGTGAAACAACTGCAGACTTTATTGGACAAAGCAAAAATGCTTGACTCCAAAGCCACAGTGGAAGCAGCTTGTGGACAATGTAGGTGTAAGAATACAGGTGCCAATGTTAAATTGAAAACGGGAAAGAAAAAGAGCTTGGTGGAACATCAGTCTCTTTGCAATCAGTCCATCAAGGATATGAGCGGTGCACTTGAGAACTTCAGTAAGGACGGCTGGGAAGATATGAGTGAAAGCAGGTACAGCTCTCATTAACTTAGCTCTGTAGAAGGGACACTGTGCATATGTAAAACACTAGCAAATAGAAATTGAATTTCAACTACTGTCGATTTGGTATGCAGAAAAAATACTGTCAGAGTCTTTGAAATATCTTGGGAGGTCTTGTTCTGAGTTTATTGACTGAAATTTGCATGCAAAATTAGCCACAACTGCATGAGTATTTGAATAGGTGCCAGGAAACCCAAAAGAAGGCAATGCTTGATTTCTTCTAGTGATGCTATTTTCATGTAGTCATGAGGCTTGAAATTGACAGTTTGGCAGGTTGATTTAATTTGCTGGCCCTTTGCATATTCACTGCTGACAGCTAAGGATTCCCAGGCAAGCCTATGAAGTCAGTTTAGTTATCTTGTGACATGTCGACACAGGAGGAGAAACACTTTTCCTCTTAATTTGGTTAGATAAATTTTGAATGACCCATTTCAGCTTGGTACCAGATGTCTACAAGCTGTTTTGTGTCCTTTAAATTAAGGACCATCCACACTAATTATTTCATGTATGTTTTATGCACAGTCATTGTACTGAGTGTAATTGAATGATCGTTGAAAATTAGTTCTGTAACTGTAAGTAGAATTGCATAGGTTCCTTAGATCCCACAACATAACAAAAGTTGTTTCTAAGACTGAAATCAGGTGTTTTATAGTGATTTCATAAGTTATAAGTAACAAAGTTTCTTATCTTTTACTTGATTTTACTTTATATACGTAATTCAGAGACAATCAGAAATATTGTTCAGACAAGGCCTTGTACTGAACTTTTTAATTGTTGGATTGATATCTTGCCTTTTCTTCAGGGGTCAAAGTATGTATGTATGAATGTGGATTTATGAATTTAAAAAAGCTGTCAAAATCAGATAATTTTCAACAGCTTACAAGCTTATATAGTACATTAAAATAACTGAAATAATAGTTTTTCTTCCCATTTTGCTTCACACAAAAATCCTAGCAGGTAGATTTTTCTAAAAATGACTGCTTTTTCAAAAATCACCCAGTGAGCTTCTACAGTTGAGATGGACTTTCATCTGGGTTTCTCTGGTAGTAGTCCAACATCTAAACTGTACAGTATACTATCCACTGTGTTATTTGCTAAATAATTGACTAATTAATGCTATTAATTAGTGATCTCTGGAAAATTGCTTATGGTTTAGCTTTTATATGATAGAAAGAAAGAAAACTTATTAGTTCTCATTTGCAGAACTTTAAATTTTATATATTACTCAAATTCAGCTATTTATAGTTTAAATTTATGATAAGTTTTGCCTGGTGTGCTAATCTCTGCCTCACCAATTTTAGTATTCATTATCAATGTTTTGGTATAATGTCCCTTTTTTTAACCACCAAAAAATGATATAGGTAGTCCTCAATTTACGACCACAATTGAATACAAAATTTCTGTTGCTAAGTGAGACCATTGTTAAGTGAGTTTTGCCCAACTTTACAACCTTTCTTGTCACAGTTGTTAAGTGAATCACTGCAGTTGTTAAATTAGTATCATGGTTGTTAAGTGAATCTGGCTTTCCCATTAACTTTGCTTGTCAGAAGGTTGCAAAAGGTGATCGCATGACCCCGAGATACTGCAACCGTCATAAATATGAGTCAATTGCCAAATGTCTGAATTTTGATCATGTGACCATGGGGATGCTGCAACTGACACAAGTGTGAAAAACAATCGTTAAGTCACTTTTTTCACTTTTTTCTGCCAAAATACAGAGTTACAATAAACTCAAAGCCAAAATTGTAATCTGGACTACCACATATTTTTTTTTTTAAAAAAGTTGAATAATTACAATTCATAATCACAATCATATTATAAATATGCATTGTTCTGTTTCATATCACTTTTGTGTCACTGGGGATTTTAATTTATTTTATTATCTGTCCTTTTTTAACAGATGTATTACAATACAAAGGCATTCCTTCTCATTACCTTGAAGTTATTTTTTCACTGTCTTATTTTTTTTTATTTTTTATTTTGTTTACATTTATACCCCGCCCTTCTCCGAAGACTCAGGGCGGCTTACAGTGTATAAGGCAATAGTCTCATTCTATTTGTATATTTTTACAAAGTCAACTTATTGCCCCCCCAACAATCTGGGTCCTCATTTTACCTACCTTATAAAGGATGGAAGGCTGAGTCAACCTTGAGCTGGTGAGACTTGAACACCTGGCAGTTGGCAGTAAGCAGAATTAGCCTGCAATATGCATTCTAACCACTGCACCACTGTGGCTCTTATATAAAATGTTATCATAATAACTTAATAACATATTGATGCCCTATAAATTAACACAGCTCATCAGAAAAGAATTAATAAAATGCAAATATAAAGGATACTATGTTGCTATTTATGTATGACTTTGAAATTTAGAAAATTTGAATATCTCTTTATATTCAAAAATATAGTTATTTTTCAGGATAAATACTATTACAGCAGTAGCAATAACACTTAGACTTATATATGCTTCACAGTGCTTTACAGCCCTCTTTAAGCAGAGTCAACATATTTCCCCAACACTCTGAGTCCTCATTTTACTGACCTCGGAAGGATGGAAGGCTGAGTCAACCTTGGAAAATGCATATGGGATATGTTATACGTCAAACAGATGCGCTCTTATATAAAATGTTATCATAATAACTTAATAACATATTGATGCCCTATAAATTAACACAGCTCATCAGAAAAGAATTAATAAAATGCAAATATGAAGGATACTGTGTTGCTATTTATGTATGACTTTGAAATTTAGAAAATTTGAATATCTCTTTATATTCAAAAATATAGTTATTTTTCAGGATAAATACTATTACAGCAGTAGCAATAACACTTAGACTTATATATGCGTCACAGTGCTTTACAGCCCTCTTTAAGCAGAGTCAACATATTTCCCCAACACTCTGAGTCCTCATTTTACTGACCTCGGAAGGATGGAAGGCTGAGTCAACCTTGAGCTGGTGAGACTTGAACACCTGGCAGTTGGCAGTAAGCAGAATTAGCCTGCAATATGCATTCTAACCACTGCACCACTGTGGCTCTTTATATAATAAAACATAATATAATAAAAAGTAACACAAACAGAAAACTGATGAAAGAAAAAGTCTCAATGGTCCATCAAGTCTGCCCTTTGAGTTTTTCTTTTTTCTTTTTAATTTATTTATTTTTTTAATTATTAATTATTATTTTTTTATTTTAATTTTTGTTGGATGATAGACATGTTTATCTCAAGCATGTTTCAATTCAGTTACTGATGATTCACCCGCTATCTCTGCTGAAAGTAGTTCCAGGCTTCCACTATTGTTTCTTTGAAGTAATGCTTTCTAACGATACTTTTGAGCTTTCCTCCTGTCAGTTTGAGATTATGCCTGTGTTCTTGATTTTTGCTTAATATTGAAAATACCGCCTTCTAGAACCTTATTCCTACCCTTAATATATTTGAAGATTTCAGTAATGTCCTCTTCCTCTCTTTCCCTTCTGTCTCCCAGGCTGTACATATTCAGAAATATTTTGTCCCTCAAACCTTGCATCATTTTTATTACCTGTCTCTGGACTTGCTCAATCTTATTGATATCTTTTTTAAAGTGAGGTCTCCGGAATTGGACACAGTATTCTGACTAAAACCCTATATAGTGGGATTAGGACTTCTTTTTCTTGCTGGGTAATATTATCAAACCATTATGGTGCATTGATGATCAATGGAACCCAAGTTTTCCCTCATCAACTTCTAATACCCTATCCCCATTTGTCAAAACTAAACTTAGAATATAATCCCCTCCTGTTGGCCAATTTACTAACTGTTTTAAAGAGACACAGTTTGATGCCTCTATTACAGGGGTGTCAAACTGGCATCGTCATGTGATGTATCACAACTTTGTCCCCCTTCGCTAAACTGAGCGTGACGCATCTGACCTGTGGGCCATGAGTTTGACAGCCCTGCTCTAACATATCCCTGCTTCTAAGTGCATTTGAAAGGTTTGTCATCTCTTGGTGTAGCAGATTGATGGTGGATTGCCACTTACTTTTGAGTTTGTGTCCATGAGATATTTGAGACATGTTCTTTAAAGCTGGATATTCAAATTTATCTTGAAGAGAGATGTCATCCATAATGCCAAAAATGTATGAAACAGGTTAATTGTAATTGATAATATCTCCGGCTAACTTTCTTTTGGGATAAAGTGCTTGTAATTAGAAGCTTATTGTCAAAGCTACACTGTAGACTGTAGTCTATATGTCACTACCAGCTTGACTGACACACCAATTATCATTAATGATCAGGGGCCTGATGCTCGTTTCCGTGAGCTCAGTACCAAGTGCAGTTTTTTAGCAGTCATTACTATAATGAATCCACCCACTCTAAACGTACCCCTCAGCTTTTTGTAGTTGAAGAAAAAGGAAAATAAGAATTAGTCTAAACCCTCACTTCCTCCAAAATAAATTGTTTGCAATCAGTCCATCAAGGATATGAGCGGTGCACTTGAGAACTTCAGTAAGGACGGCTGGGAAGATATGAGTGAAAGCAGGTACAGCTCTCATTAACTTAGCTCTGTAGAAGGGACACTGTGCATATGTAAAACACTAGCAAATAGAAATTGAATTTCAACTACTGTCGATTTGGTATGCAGAAAAAATACTGTCAGAGTCTTTGAAATATCTTGGGAGGTCTTGTTCTGAGTTTATTGACTGAAATTTGCATGCAAAATTAGCCACAACTGCATGAGTATTTGAATAGGTGCCAGGAAACCCAAAAGAAGGCAATGCTTGATTTCTTCTAGTGATGCTATTTTCATGTAGTCATGAGGCTTGAAATTGACAGTTTGGCAGGTTGATTTAATTTGCTGGCCCTTTGCATATTCACTGCTGACAGCTAAGGATTCCCAGGCAAGCCTATGAAGTCAGTTTAGTTATCTTGTGACATGTCGACACAGGAGGAGAAACACTTTTCCTCTTAATTTGGTTAGATAAATTTTGAATGACCCATTTCAGCTTGGTACCAGATGTCTACAAGCTGTTTTGTGTCCTTTAAATTAAGGACCATCCACACTAATTATTTCATGTATGTTTTATGCACAGTCATTGTACTGAGTGTAATTGAATGATCGTTGAAAATTAGTTCTGTAACTGTAAGTAGAATTGCATAGGTTCCTTAGATCCCACAACATAACAAAAGTTGTTTCTAAGACTGAAATCAGGTGTTTTATAGTGATTTCATAAGTTATAAGTAACAAAGTTTCTTATCTTTTATTGATTTTACTTTATATAGAATTTATATACATAATATACTACTTTATATACGTAATTCAGAGACAATCAGAAATATTGTTCAGACAAGGCCTTGTACTGAACTTTTTAATTGTTGGATTGATATCTTGCCTTTTCTTCAGGGGTCAAAGTATGTATGTATGAATGTGGATTTATGAATTTAAAAAAGCTGTCAAAATCAGATAATTTTCAACAGCTTACAAGCTTATATAGTACATTAAAATAACTGAAATAATAGTTTTTCTTCCCATTTTGCTTCACACAAAAATCCTAGCAGGTAGATTTTTCTAAAAATGACTGCTTTTTCAAAAATCACCCAGTGAGCTTCTACAGTTGAGATGGACTTTCATCTGGGTTTCTCTGGTAGTAGTCCAACATCTAAACTGTACAGTATACTATCCACTGTGTTATTTGCTAAATAATTGACTAATTAATGCTATTAATTAGTGATCTTTGGAAAATTGCTTATGGTTTAGCTTTTATATGATAGAAAGAAAGAAAACTTATTAGTTCTCATTTGCAGAACTTTAAATTTTATTTTATTTATTTATTTATTTATTTATTATTCGAATTTATATACCGCCCTATCTCCCAAAGGACTCAGGGCGGTTCACAGGCATATAAAACATCAATATACAAATTAAAATAATCCTTAAAAAACTTATTCTAGCGCCCGAATTATTAAAAATAGAAATATAAATATAAAATATAAATATTAAAATCAATTTAAAACCCCTCTAAATTTAAAATCTAAGCCAGTCCTGCACAGATGAATAAATGTGTCTTGAGCTCGCGACGGAAGGTTCGAAGGTCAGGAAGTTGACGGAGTCCTGGGGGGAGTTCGTTCCAGAGGGTGGGAGCCCCCACAGAGAAGGCCCTTCCTGGGCGTGCCAACGACACTGCCTAGCTGACGGCACCCTGAGGAGTCCCTCTCTGTGAGAGCGCACGGGTCGGTGAGAGGTATCTGGTCGCAGTAGGCGGTCCCGTAGATAACCCGGCCCTATATATTACTATATATTACTATATTACTTATTGAGTAATTATATATTACTCAAATTCAGCTATTTATAGTTTAAAGTTATGATAAGTTGATTTGTACATTTGCTTTAAACAAATGATCTGGTCCATAGTTATCTTAATGGCACAACCATGAATAAACCATAATTGGTTTCAAATGGGTTTCCTCATGACTGCTCCAGCATAAACGAGGAGGTGGACACAACTGCATGAGTATTTGAATAGGTGCCAGGAAACCCAAAAGAAGGCAATGCTTGATTTCTTCTAGTGATGCTATTTTCATGTAGTCATGAGGCTTGAAATTGACAGTTTGGCAGGTTGATTTAATTTGCTGGCCCTTTGCATATTCACTGCTGACAGCTAAGGATTCCCAGGCAAGCCTATGAAGTCAGTTTAGTTATCTTGTGACATGTCGACACAGGAGGAGAAACACTTTTCCTCTTAATTTGGTTAGATAAATTTTGAATGACCCATTTCAGCTTGGTACCAGATGTCTACAAGCTGTTTTGTGTCCTTTAAATTAAGGACCATCCACACTAATTATTTCATGTATGTTTTATGCACATACACTGACATATATACACACAAACACAGAAATACATAGATCAAGTCAAGGCAGTGAACCTAGTATTCCTGCCTCCTATTTTTTCTCTCACCGAGAAAATGACTTAAAATCACTCATCCAGTTAATGAGTTTAGCTGTGTCCATTTATTTTTATATTTGTAAAATGGCTTGTAAGTACAGTAGTTTTTTCTAGGTAATGAAGGTTCTCATCTCATTATTACTAAATGACAAACGTATTAAAGTAATAACTGAGAATAAGAAATGTTCACATTCATTTATCTTAAGATAGAGTGAGTAATGGAAAACAAATTGAGTGATAGAAGATGTCGTAGCTGTCACCCGTGGGATAGAAGAAGTTTATGATACATAATTTTAATGACATAGCTGTCAAGAATGGTTTGGCATAATATAGAACCCTTGAAGATGTCTTTCCCAAACTACTGGATTATAGTAGGAAGTAATCGCTTTATTAATTCCTTCTAGAGCAATTTCTAATTTGAAATTCTGGAATGAAAAACATTCAGTTATGGTATCTTCTACCTAAAGTGTGAAATTTCTTTTCTGGCACAGTGATCAATCTCAGTGCTTAAGTTACTTAAGCCCAAATTCAAAAATTTGCTTACAGCAGAGGCTCAAAGATACATTGACATAACATTTATTAGTTGCTTTATTGCAAACAAGGATGAATACTTCTTCCTTAGATATTGTTCCTGTGATCATAAGTTTTGCCTGGTGTGCTAATCTCTGCCTCACCAATTTTAGTATTCATTATCAATGTTTTGGTATAATGTCCCTTTTTTTAACCACCAAAAAATGATATAGGTAGTCCTCAATTTACGACCACAATTGAATACAAAATTTCTGTTGCTAAGTGAGACCATTGTTAAGTGAATCACAGCAGTTGTTAAATTAGTATCATGGTTGTTAAGTGAATCACAGCAGTTGTTAAATTAGTATCATGGTTGTTAAGTGAATCACAGCAGTTGTTAAATTAGTATCATGGTTGTTAAGTGAATCACTGCAGTTGTTAAATTAGTATCATGGTTGTTAAGTGAATCTGGCTTTCCCATTAACTTTGCTTGTCAGAAGGTTGCAAAAGGTGATCGCATGACCCCGAGATACTGCAACCGTCATATATATGAGTCAATTGCCAAATGGCTGAATTTTGATCATGTGACCATGGGGATGCTGCAACTGACACAAGTGTGAAAAACAATCGTTAAGTCACTTTTTTCACTTTTTTCTGCCAAAATACAGAGTTACAATAAACTCAAAGCCAAAATTGTAATCTGGACTACCACATAATTTTTTTTTTATTTTTATATTTGTAAAATGGCTTGTAAGTACAGTAGTTTTTTCTAGGTAATGAAGGTTCTCATCTCATTATTACTAAATGACAAACGTATTAAAGTAATAACTGAGAATAAGAAATGTTCACATTCATTTATCTTAAGATAGAGTGAGTAATGGAAAACAAATTGAGTGATAGAAGATGTCGTAGCTGTCACCCGTGGGATAGAAGAAGTTTATGATACATAATTTTAATGACATAGCTGTCAAGAATGGTTTGGCATAATATAGAACCCTTGAAGATGTCTTTCCCAAACTACTGGATTATAGTAGGAAGTAATCGCTTTATTAATTCCTTCTAGAGCAATTTCTAATTTGAAATTCTGGAATGAAAAACATTCAGTTATGGTATCTTCTACCTAAAGTGTGAAATTTCTTTTCTGGCACAGTGATCAATCTCAGTGCTTAAGTTACTTAAGCCCAAATTCAAAAATTTGCTTACAGCAGAGGCTCAAAGATACATTGACATAACATTTATTAGTTGCTTTATTGCAAACAAGGATGAATACTTCTTCCTTAGATATTGTTCCTGTGATCATAAGTTTTGCCTGGTGTGCTAATCTCTGCCTCACCAATGTTAAATTGAAAATGGGAAAGAAAAAGAGCTTGGTGGAACATCAGTCTCTTTGCAATCAGTCCATCAAGGATATGAGCGGTGCACTTGAGAACTTCAGTAAGGACGGCTGGGAAGATATGAGTGAAAGCAGGTACAGCTCTCATTAACTTAGCTCTGTAGAAGGACACTGTGCATATGTAAAACACTAGCAAATAGATTTTTCTAAAAATGACTGCTTTTTCAAAATCACCCAGTGAGCTTCTACAGTTGAGATGGACTTTCATCTGGGTTTCTCTGGTAGTAGTCCAACATCTAAACTGTACAGTATACTATCCACTGTGTTATTTGCTAAATAATTGACTAATTAATGCTATTAATTAGTGATCTTTGGAAAATTGCTTATGGTTTAGCTTTTATATGATAGAAAGAAAGAAAACTTATTAGTTCTCATTTGCAGAACTTTAAATTTTATTTTATTATCTGTCCTTTTTAACAGATGTATTACAATACAAAGGCATTCCTTCTCATTACCTTGAAGTTATTTTTTCACTTTTTTCTGCCAAAATACAGAGTTACAATAAACTCAAAGCCAAAATTGTAATCTGGACTACCACATAATTTTTTTTTTAAAAAAGTTGAATAATTACAATTCATAATCACAATCATATTATAAATATGCATTGTTCTGTTTCATATCACTTTTGTGTCACTGGGGATTTTAATTTATTTTATTATCTGTCCTTTTTTAACAGATGTATTACAATCCAAAGGCATTCCTTCTCATTACCTTGAAGTTATTTTTTCACTTTCTTATTTTTTTTTTAAAAAGTTGAATAATTACAATTCATGATTAGAACCATATTTTAAATATGCATTGTTCTGTTTCATATCACTTTTGTGTCACTGCGGATTTTAATTTATTTTATTATCTGTCCTTTTTTAACAGATGTATTACAATACAAAGGCATTCCTTCTCATTACCTTGAAGTTATTTTTTCACTTTCTTATTTTTTTTTTAAAAAGTTGAATAATTACAATTCATAATCACAATCATATTATAAATATGCATTGTTCTGTTTCTTATCACTTTTGTGTCACTGGGGATTTTAATTTATTTTATTATCTGTCCTTTTTTAACAGATGTATTACAATACAAAGGCATTCCTTCTCATTACCTTGAAGTTATTTTTTCACTGTCTTATTTTTTTTTTAAAAAGTTGAATAATTACAATTCATAATCACAATCATATTATAAATATGCATTGTTCTGTTTCATATCACTTTTGTGTCACTGGGGATTTTAATTTATTTTATTATCTGTCCTTTTTTAACAGATGTATTACAATCCAAAGGCATTCCTTCTCATTACCTTGAAGTTATTTTTTCACTTTTTCTGCCAAAATACAGAGTTACAATAAACTCAAAGCCAAAATTGTAATCTGGACTACCACATATTTTTTTTTTTAAAAAAGTTGAATAATTACAATTCATAATCACAATCATATTATAAATATGCATTGTTCTGTTTCATATCACTTTTGTGTCACTGGGGATTTTAATTTATTTTTATTTTAATTTTGTTGGATTGATATCTTGCCTTTTCTTCAGGGGTCAAAGTATGTATGTATGAATGTGGATTTATGAATTTAAAAAGCTGTCAAAATCAGATAATTTTCAACAGCTTACAAGCTTATATAGTACATTAAAATAACTGAAATAATAGTTTTTCTTCCCATTTTGCTTCACACAAAAATCCTAGCAGGTAGATTTTTCTAAAAATGACTGCTTTTTCAAAAATCACCCAGTGAGCTTCTACAGTTGAGATGGACTTTCATCTGGGTTTCTCTGGTAGTAGTCCAACATCTAAACTGTACAGTATACTATCCACTGTGTTATTTGCTAAATAATTGACTAATTAATGCTATTAATTAGTGATCTCTGGAAAATTGCTTATGGTTTAGCTTTTATATGATAGAAAGAAAGAAAACTTATTAGTTCTCATTTGCAGAACTTTAAATTTTATATATTACTCAAATTCAGCTATTTATAGTTTAAATTTATGATAAGTTGATTTGTACATTTGCTTTAAACAAATGATCTGGTCCATAGTTATCTTAATGGCACAACCATGAATAAACCATAATTGGTTTCAAATGGGTTTCCTCATGACTGCTCCAGCATAAACGAGGGAGGTGGACACAAAAAATTCTGAATAATATATGATCAGACACAATTGCTTGAAGAGATTTTTAGCATCAACTACTGGCTCCACAATCATAATTTTTTTCTTTGCTATTGCAACTTATTTGTGGTTAGAGAAAATAGAAGCATGAAAATAATCCAAATTAAGGAATGTAGGACTTAATCACTGACTTCACAATTGGAGCCTAAGTTCTTATTCTGTCAGTTTAATTAACCTTGGAGTCCCCATTAAAGCCAATGGTAACTATGATTTAAGATTATTCAATGCTGAAGACTTTTTAAAATAACTATTACATCTGCTAAATATGAACCCAATTGGAGCAAGAGGTTTTCCATGCCTCAAATTTCCTAATGGAAAATGCATATGGGATATGTTATACGTCAAACAGATGCGCTCTTATATAAAATGTTATCATAATAACTTAATAACATATTGATGCCCTATAAATTAACACAGCTCATCAGAAAAGAATTAATAAAATGCAAATATGAAGGATACTGTGTTGCTATTTATGTATGACTTTGAAATTTAGAAAATTTGAATATCTCTTTATATTCAAAAATATAGTTATTTTTCAGGATAAATACTATTACAGCAGTAGCAATAACACTTAGACTTATATATGCGTCACAGTGCTTTACAGCCCTCTTTAAGCAGAGTCAACATATTTCCCCAACACTCTGAGTCCTCATTTTACTGACCTCGGAAGGATGGAAGGCTGAGTCAACCTTGAGCTGGTGAGACTTGAACACCTGGCAGTTGGCAGTAAGCAGAATTAGCCTGCAATATGCATTCTAACCACTGCACCACTGTGGCTCTTTATATAATAAAACATAATATAATAAAAAGTAACACAAACAGAAAACTGATGAAAGAAAAAGTCTCAATGGTCCATCAAGTCTGCCCTTTGAGTTTTTCTTTTTTCTTTTTAATTTATTTATTTTTTTAATTATTAATTATTATTTTTTTATTTTAATTTTTGTTGGATGATAGACATGTTTATCTCAAGCATGTTTCAATTCAGTTACTGATGATTCACCCGCTATCTCTGCTGAAAGTAGTTCCAGGCTTCCACTATTGTTTCTTTGAAGTAATGCTTTCTAACGATACTTTTGAGCTTTCCTCCTGTCAGTTTGAGATTATGCCTGTGTTCTTGATTTTTGCTTAATATTGAAAATACCGCCTTCTAGAACCTTATTCCTACCCTTAATATATTTGAAGATTTCAGTAATGTCCTCTTCCTCTCTTTCCCTTCTGTCTCCCAGGCTGTACATATTCAGAAATATTTTGTCCCTCAAACCTTGCATCATTTTTATTACCTGTCTCTGGACTTGCTCAATCTTATTGATATCTTTTTTAAAGTGAGGTCTCCGGAATTGGACACAGTATTCTGACTAAAACCCTATATAGTGGGATTAGGACTTCTTTTTCTTGCTGGGTAATATTATCAAACCATTATGGTGCATTGATGATCAATGGAACCCAAGTTTTCCCTCATCAACTTCTAATACCCTATCCCCATTTGTCAAAACTAAACTTAGAATATAATCCCCTCTTGTTGGCCAATTTACTAACTGTTTTAAAGAGACACAGTTTGATGCCTCTATTACAGGGGTGTCAAACTGGCATCGTCATGTGATGTATCACAACTTTGTCCCCCTTCGCTAAACTGAGCGTGACGCATCTCACCTGTGGGCCATGAGTTTGACAGCCCTGCTCTAACATATCCCTGCTTCTAAGTGCATTTGAAAGGTTTGTCATCTCTTGGTGTAGCAGATTGATGGTGGATTGCCACTTACTTTTGAGTTTGTGTCCATGAGATATTTGAGACATGTTCTTTAAAGCTGGATATTCAAATTTCTCTTGAAGAGAGATGTCATCCATAATGCCAAAAATGTATGAAACAGGTTAATTGTAATTGATAATATCTCCGGCTAACTTTCTTTTGGGATAAAGTGCTTGTAATTAGAAGCTTATTGTCAAAGCTACACTGTAGACTGTAGTCTATAGTCACTACCAGCTTGACTGACACACCAATTATCATTAATGATCAGGGGCCTGATGCTCGTTTCCGTGAGCTCAGTACCAAGTGCAGTTTTTTAGCAGTCATTACTATAATGAATCCACCCACTCTAAACGTACCCCTCAGCTTTTTGTAGTTGAAGAAAAAGGAAAATAAGAATTAGTCTAAACCCTCACTTCCTCCAAAATAAATTGTTTGCAATCAGATTTGCCTATTGTGAAATGTCTTCTTTAGAGCCATCAGTGATATAGGTTTAAAAGTTCATTGCTAGTAGTGCTGAATTTATCATTGCCAAACTTGAATTGATCCTAACAATGGATAGTGTTCTGCACAACATATATTCTGCAGGCTACAGATGATCCACCTGAGGATTTTTTTAAAGAAGCCAATAAATTCACTGTTGCTGCCCCCAAAATATGCACTTACGTGCCTCCAATGCTCCTAGGCCTCATTGTCACCACCAGTTCCAGTGCTGCGGCTGCCCCACTAGCTGAACAGCTGATCAGTGAATCAAGTACAGTAGAACCTCTGGTCATAACCATAATTCGTTCTATAACTTTGATTGCAAACTGATTTGGTCATGACCTGAACCTAATTTTGGAAATTTGGCGCTTACAAAAAAAATGGCGCAGAAGGGGAAATCAGCTGTGGAAAGAAAAGGTGAATTTTTTGATTGGAACCCGATTTGGTCATGGTGTTGTATCTCGTCCGATCTCACCACAGCCGGGGCCTTCTTATCTGCTTCCGAACACGGAGGAATGTCCTAGTATGCCTCCCGGCCCCAGCCCTGGCTCCATGCCCAGACAGGCTGAAGAAGAGCAAGTATCTCCAGCCCCCAGCTCTGGCTCCATGCCCAGGCAAACGGAGCAACTAGACCCCTCCCCCTCCTCCACAGCATGTGAGCCTGAGGGAGGTCAATTGCCAACAGCTGCAGACTGGAGTGACCCTCGTGTCAGAAGACTTGATAGACGGAGGCAACAGAAGGAAGGGAGGGGCAGGCCTGGATAAGTGCTGAGTCATGGAGCCACACCCCATGGCCTATATAAAGGACCTGCTTTCTGGCATTCTCTGAGTCAGGCAAAGTCTAAACATATCTTGCTGAAGTCACTTTCTGGTCTCCTGCCTGCCCTGAGGACTTTGCTAGGACTTTGGCAGAGCTGCAGAGGCACGCCTGATTCAGATTTCCCTGACCCGGCCGTCAGCGGAGGAGTGGGACACGACACATGGTCAGAAGCGTTCATGACCAGAAGTTCTACTGTACTGCTGTATGGCCTATTATTTTTAATTTATTGTTATTATCACGTTCTCCTCCACAAATCATAAAGCCTGTTACAGTACATATTAGGGAAGACTAACACTCTATGGGAAAACCAGTTTGGTATAGCATATAAGGTATCAGGCTAGAAACTGGGAGATTAGGGAGTTCTAGTCCTGCCTTAGGCACAAAATCAGCTGGGTGACCTTGGACCAGTCACTCACTCTCAGCCCTAGGAAGCAGACAAATCACTTCTGAAAACTTGCCAAGATAATTGCAGGTACTAGTCCATGCAGTAGACAGGAGTCAAGACTCATTTGAAAACACTTCTCAACTCCCCTCCATTCCGTTCCCCCCAAAAAACAAACCCTTCTATGGTCTCTTTTTATGGGGAGATTAGAGTTTAGAGGTTCTCTTTTCTTGAGCTCATTCTTTCCTGCTTTCAGAATTCCAAGCATTCCCAGGATCAATAGTTGTTTTTGCTTCTTATTTACTCTGGCTATAGTAGAAGGCTTGAACTGACATTAAGATATATTCCCTCCGTCCCTCCCTCTAGTAGGCATTGCCTATTTATAAAGTTTGTTACATTCTCCCTTTTTAAGTTCATATCATCCCCATTTTGCATAAATAATATGACTGCTGACAAAACAGCAGTAGTCTGGGAGGGATGGCATCTGCACTGTGGAATGTGCACATTGTTTTCTCTTCCTTTTTCACATTCTTGACTCCTTTTGTATATTTCTTTCACTTATGGTACTGATCAACCTAATTTTATTGTGTTGTAGCTAAGACAAGCGACCTCCTATGCATTACAATACATAAAACAAATGTGAAGATCAGGGAACTTAGATTTTGAGCTGCTCAACCTCTCTAGAAACAAATAGAATAGCTTATTATTATTCCTATTCATTCTGATTCTACATTATATGACCTTAAACACTTTCCAGTGATAAGATCATACAATCATCTTCTAAGATAATGGACCTTATATAGAGAACCCCTTTGAAGTTCAATAACCAACTTCACCTTAGGAAGTTCAGTATGCATCAGTGCTCATTTAGGGATTCCTCCTTTCATTGGACAGTATTTGTTCCTTCAGTGCATCCTTCTTTGAAAACCTGAAATGTTTATTTAGAATGAGGGATGACAAATGTTATATTCTGTTTCAAGAAACAAGTGTCACAAATATTGCTCAGGAAAGCAAAATAGCATATCTCATTCAGCACTTTCAACTAAGTAAATCAGGAAATTAAGACATTGGTTTGATACCTCAAAAATGTCCTGTACATTATAAATATGCTTATTTTCTTTTCCTGTTGCTGTCATCTCAGCACATTGAACTGGAAAGCCGTCTCCCACCAACTCCATTCTATGCTGCTTCATATATCTAAGTTGAAATCTGATGGTTCTTCTTTTTTCTTTCTAAATGCTTTTTGATTTTTAGGTTTATTGGCCCAGTGGACTCCTTATAATTTTTCCTCCGTTGACTTCTATTACTTATGCTAAGTTATTCAATTGCAGATCAGAGCGTATTCTATAGGACCTGTAGCTTCTTCTACGACTTTTCCCTATTTGATATGAATCTCCCTCTTCAACATGTAAAACCTTGTCACAGTTTGATAATTTGTAAATGATCACAGTTTCATTGTCACATCAATTCAGTACTATCTTGATGTTTAGGTGTGGATTGATGTATTGTTTGGAGAAGTAGTTCTGTCATCTATCTTTTTTTTAGAAGACCACTTGCCCCATTTCTATGGGAAAGTTTGTTAATCACCCTTGTTTGGGATACATGGATAGGATAATGAAATAGCACTTACTCACTTAGTTCTTCAAGTAATTATTTCTATATCCATGTTATCCAAGATGATTTCTTCTGCATATTTTTATTCACACAGATAACTAGGAATCACTGAGAGAAGGGAGCCATTCCCAGGAGCATGCAGTATGGGATGCATCTTCTGCCAAAAATGTTTTCGGCTGTAGAAGATTCTCAATGAGGGTTCTGCATAAGTGCATTTCCTATAATTCTAAATGTACAGAAGTTACAGCAATGGCTTTCTTTGTTCTACAATTGGTCAGTTATAGGCAATTAAATCTAAGACCAGTAAATCTTTTTTTTTTTCAAATGCATTCTTCTTAGTGACTCTGAAATACTGAATTCTGAAAACCTGGAGACAAGAGCAGTACATCATATTTCACTGACAAAAAGAAATGAACAGCAAGAACAAAATAAGATCGAGAATAATAAAATAATCCCAAGCAGCATGTGTTTAGAAAATGAAAGCAAATTACCTCAGAAAAAGGTAAGGTTTGAATTACTTCAGTGCATTCACTTTTGCTGCTTTTTTAATGCCATTGACCAATATTTAAAGGTAACTGAATAACGTCTATTATATATAATGTAAATGTACCCATCCCACCACTGGAGTGACTCTGGGTTTATTTTTTATTTTTTTATTGAAAGAGTTTTAAAAAACAAAAACTTTTTTCCCCCCTCCCTCCCAAAAAACCCCCTCCCCCCCCCAGCTTCCCGGGTCAATCACAAGGTATTGTTATACATAAACCAAACATAGAATAAAATTTTCCCTTCCAATCCAATTAACCTCATCCAAAGCTTTTCATCTCCCAACCCCCTCCCCATTACATAAAATAACTTTCTAATTATTCAAAGGCAATCTGATATTTCTAATCTGATATCTGTTTTGTAGATAATCAATCCATTTTTCCCATTCAATTAAATATCTTTCCTGCGTATTGTCTTTTAAAAAAGCTGAGATTTTAGCCATCTCAGCCAAATTAGTAACTTTCAGTATCCATTCTTCTATTGTAGGTATCTCTTCCTTCTTCCAGTATTGTCCAATCAACAGTCTTGCTGCTGTTATTAAATTCAGAATCAATTTAGTCTCAATCCCTGTACAATCCGTTATAATTCCCAAAAGGAAAAATTGTGGCAGGAACTTTATCTTCTTCTTCAGTACATTTTGAATAATCCACCAAATTCTTATCCAAAAGACCTTAATTTTCTTGCAAGTCCACCAAATATGAAAATATGTAGCGTCATCACAATCACACCTCCAACATTTCGCTTGGATATTAGAATACATACGTGATAATTTTTTGGGATCTAAGTGCCATCTATAAAACATCTTATAAAATTTCCCTTTAATTCTGTGCTTGTGTAAACTTAACATTTCTAACCCAAATTTTCTCCCATGTTTCCAACATTATTGGTTCCTGAATATTCTGTGCCCATTTTATCATACAATCCTTTACCAAATCCTTTTCCGAATCTATTTCAAGCAACACATTATACAATCTCTTTATATGCTCCTGGGTCTGATTTCTAATTTGCTTTATTAAATTTTCCTCCCTTTGCATTATACCAATTTTTTGATCTTCTTTCCATCTAGCACTTATTTGCCCTTATTGAAACCAAGTATAATTCCTCCCTTCTTCATTTAATACCTGTAATGATTTTAATTGCAATCTACCTCCTTCAGCATACAAAAGTTCTTTATAAGTAATCATTTCCTGTTTTTGTTCTATATTTATATTCTCTATTGCATGTCTAGGGCTCGCCCATATAGGAATCTTATAATCTAATTTATAGGAATATTTTTTCCAGACCCGCAAAAGAGCACTTCTCAACACATGATTCTTAAAAGCCCTATCCACTTTTTTTTCATAAAATAAGTACGCATGCCATCCATATAACAAGTCATAACCTTCTATATTCAAAATTCTTTCCTCTGTTAAGTTAAACCAGTCACTTATTACTGAAAGGGTTACTGCTTCATAATATAGTTTAAAGTTAGGCATTCTTAAACCACCTCTTAAAATAAAATCAATACGTGAAAAAGATTGATGCCTATCGGGAAAAAAAGTAAAATCTCTCTCATCTGGATTCCGTAACCTCCATATATCTCTAAACTCAAAGTCTTCCATCATTTCAAAAAAGGATTTTGGTAGTTTTGCATGTATAGGTATCTTCTTGGAGGAGGTTCTCTTATACCTTCTTGTATCAATTACTCCATTCCAGTCTCCTAATAAAATAAACGAACTATAATCCCATAGGGTCAACCTCTCATGTAACATTTTGTAAAACTTTTCTTGTTGCTGATTAGGTGCATAAATACCTATCAGCAAAGTCTTTTTTGCATCTATCACCAGTTCAATAGCAATAAATCTTCCTTGAATATCTGCCTCAATTAACTTAGCTGGTATATCCTTCCTGATATATACAACAATTCCATGCTTCTTTTCCAAAGCTGATGCAACAAAATGGTTACCCAATTTTGAATTAATTAAATATTTTTGGTCTGATAATTTTATATGTGTCTCTTGCAAACAAATCACATCATTTTTAAATTGTTTCAAGTAGTGAAATATTTTCCTTCTTTTCTGAGCTGAATTCAAGCCATTAACATTCCATGACAAAATTCTATTTGCCATTACTGGCCTCCTGAAGCTTTGAAGCAGACAACGGAAGCTCCTCCTCCGGTATCTTCCGTCTAGCTCCTCCCACAGCTTCCATGCTGGGATCCTGGCTTTTACTTTGAGACTGTTGCTCTTCTTTACGCTTAAGAGCTCCTCTTGTCACCCTTTGCTCTTGTGGTTCCTCTAATACTGGCAGCAATGAAGGCTCTTGGATCACCACGCCTTCTTGAATCTCTTAAAGTTTTTCTATCACTTCTATTTCGACTTTCAAAACTGTAGAAAGAAAATCCTTTGCCTTTAAAACAGTATCAATTCTATATCTCCTTCCTTGATAGAATACTGTCAGTCCAACTGGCACCTCCCATCTGAATTGAATCTGATGTTTTTTAAGTTCTTGTGTAAAAAAAGCAAATTCCTTCCTATCTCTTAACATCTTTGAAGGAATCTCTTTCAACACCTTCAGCTCCTGTTCTCCAATTTTTAAAGTTGTCTGATATGAAACTTGCAGAATCTGATTTCTCATAGTCCTTTTCACAAAATAAACCACAATGTCCCGAGGAAGCTTTCTCTGTCTTGCAATCCAGGAATTAACTCTATATATTTTATCAATTTGGTAAGCTACCTCTTGGGGTTCCACTTCAATAAATTCAGCCAATGCTTCTGATATAATTTTTCTTAAGTCTTCTCCTCGCTCTTCTTGCATACCACGAATTCTAAGAGCTCCTTCCATAAGTTTATATTGTAATATCACAACCTGATCTTCATTTTGATCCACTTTTTTCATTTTGTCTTCTAAATGCTTATTTGACTGAGAGATCTGTTGCATTTCCACTTCCAATCCCTCAATTTTTTTACTCAGTCCTTGAACTGCCATGAGAATATCTTCTCTTATTTTTGCATTAAAATTCTCCATCATCTCTTTTTGCCTATCTTCAGAAAGTTTTAATTGTTCTTTCAATATTTCCTCAAGACTTGGTTCAGATCCCCTTCTTCCAGAAGGCTTTAAAGGTTTAGCTGCCATTCTGTCTTCAAAAGAATCAGGAATTTAAACTTAATAACTTTCCTTCCCTCCTTTCAGTATAAAAAAAACTCCGTTTGTAACAATCCACAAATAACGCTACTTTATCGTACTAAAAATTTTTTACTTTCACTTTCAGACGCCATTTTAAAAGTCAATTAATCAAAGACAAAGAAAGGTTTCAGGTTTCAGAAAGGGAGTCGGTACTTGCCGTGCTGATTCTACATCAAAGATCGAACGCTTGTGAAATTCCCGTCTGCTTAGAAGATCAATCAATTTAATAAGTCCTTTTGAGCAGAAATGACCACCTACTCCTTTTTCCTGATAAAAACCAGGAGCGTGCTTGAAGTTGGAGGGAGTGGAATTCGGCGGGACCATAAATCCAGGAAAATTCGCTCTTAAGAGCAAACCCCTGTCAGATCTTCCACTTTTCCACAACTCTGCATAACCCCCTTTTTCCCATAGGGTATGCCTAGCTCAGTGAACAGTGATTTTTTTCTGTTTCACTGACTTTTACAATCTTCTAACACGGAGTGCTCTGTTAGAGCACCCAGCAGGAGCGGTGACGTCACTGGAGCCCCGTGTGACTCTGGGTTTATAAAATGGTATAAGAAGATAAATATAAAATGATAGATAAATATAAAAACATTTACCTACTACCAGTGATCCAAAGTTTAAGTTCACAACCCAAAAGGACTATGCAAAAGAGTAGTTGTCACTATCAGTTTTGGAAAGCATATTTGCAAAGGACAGTTCACTAGCTCTTTTAATTTCCTTCAAAATCCATCTAGCAATTTCGTAGTAGAGATAATCTTTTATATTTGAATCCAATAATTTTCCTTCGAGAATTTTGTTTAGATCTTTTATTAATTGATATTAATTAATTTTCTATTTCCTCACTTTGAATAATGCAGGCATATCCTAATCTTGGACATACACCTCTTTTAAGTAGGATTGGTAACTAATTTGTGACTGCCATTTCAATAGCATGTTTAAAGATTTCCTCATAGATTAGTGAATATCTTGGAAACAGAGAATTTATGTCATTTACATACTCCCATTGTTCCTCTAAAACATATTAATAAATGGTAGTGGTGAATTTTTTTTACTACCGGTTCTGTGGGTGTGGTTTGGTGGGTGTGGCAGGGGAAGAAGGATACTGCAAAATCTCCATTCCCACCCTACTCCAGAGGAAGGATACTGCAAAATCCCTATTCCCTCCCCACTCCTAGGGGAAGAATATTGCAAAATCTCCATTTGCCGGTTCTCCGAACTGCTCAAAATTTCTGCTACCGGTTCTCCAGAACCTGCTGTATTTCATAAATGGCAGGTATTCAAATTGTGCAACATTATTTATATTACACTGACATGATTTAAAATCTTCTACAACTGTCAACTATGTTCAGATTGTATTATATTATATACGTTCACATTTACAATAATAAATTGACCACTAAATCCAGTTTTAAGGATTTGCATTGTGATACAACACCACTTGGGCCCAGCTCATACAAAACATAAATCATACGCAAGTATAGTTAACCCTATTAGAAATAACAATGTGAAAACTGACCTATATCGCATTTTGCAATAGTACATGTCACATACATACCATTGTGTTACTGAGTAAGCACCATTATGGAAACAGAAAAAAATTAAAAGAAATGGGGGAAAAGAAATAAGTAAGAGAAAACAATGAAATGAATATTACATAAATTCATTTCTATTTTTGAAAACTGGTCAGGATGCCATTTCTTCCCTACAACACTTTATTACAGGGTCTTTTATTCTTTAAATTTTGACTTACTTCTTTTTGAAGTACTCATGTACATTTCTCATACCCTTTCAGATATATTTAATGCTCTAATCCCCTGTAATTTTTGCCTTTGTACAAGGGGACAATAACAACATCCATCCAATTGTCAGACACAGAATAAAATCTTTACTTGTGTCAAACAAAATATGAATGTACTAAGCCAATGGTTCTCAACTGGGAGGGGGCCATGGTGTCATCACAGGAGGGGGCCCATGAAAGTTTGAAGAAACTTTATGTTATGATTTAACATAACATAACATAATAACAAAGTTGGAAGGGACCTTGGAGGTCTTTTAGTCCAACCCCCTGCCCAGGCAGGAAACCTTACACCATTTCAGACAAATGGTTATCCAACATTGTCTTAAAAATTTCCAGTGTTGGAGCATTTACAACTTCTGCAGGCAAGTTGTTCCACTTATTGATTGTTCTAACTGTCAGGAAATTTCTCCTTAGCTCTAAGTTGCTTCTCTCCTTGATTAGTTTCCACCCATTGCTTCTTGTTCTACCCTCAGGTGCTTTGGAGAATAGTTTGACTCCCTCTTCTTTGTGGCAACCCCTGAGATATTGGAACACTGCTATCATGTCTCCCCTAGTCCTTCTTTTCATTAAACTAGACATACCGAATTCCTGCAACTGTTCTTCATATGTTTTAGCCTCCAGTCCCCTAATCATCTTGGTTGCTCTTCTCTGCACTCTTTCTAGAGTCTCAACATCTTTTTTACATTGTGGCGACCAAAATTGAATGCAATATTCCAAGTGTGGCCTTACCAAGTCATTACAAAGTGGTATTAACACTTCACGTGATCTTGATTCTATCCCTCTGTTTATGCAGCCCAGAACTGTGTTGGCTTTTTTGGCATCTGCTGCACACTGCTGGCTCATATCTAAGTGGTTGTCCATTAGGACTCCAAGATCCCTCTCACAGTTACTACTATTGAGCAAGGTACCACTTATACGGTACCTGTGCATTTTGTAAAATGTAGAACCTTACTTTTTTCACTGTTGAATTTCATTTTGTTAGATAGCGCCCAATGTTCAAGTCTGTCAAGATCCTTCTGTATCCTGAGCCTATCTTCTGGAATGTTGGCTATTCCTGCCAGCTTGGTGTCATCTGCAAATTTGATGAGTTTCCCATCTATCCCCTTGTCCAAGTCATTGATGAAGATGTTGAAGAGTACTAGGCCTAAAACAGAACCTTGCGGTACTCCACTGCATACTTCCCTCCATGTGGATGTAGTTCCATTGAGGACTACTCGTTGAGTGCGGTTGGTCAGCCAGTTACGAATCCATCTGGTGGTGGTGCTATCTAACTCACATTTTTCTACTTTATCTAGTAGTAGGTTATGGTTTACTTTATCAAATGCTTTACTGAAGTCCAAGTAAATTATATCGACAGCATTCCTCTGGTCCACTAATTTTGTCATTTTGTCAAAGAATGCAATGGAATTAGTCTGGCATGATCTGTTTTTGACAACCCATGTTGGCTTTTGGTTATTACTTTGTTTGCTTCTAGGTGTTCAATGATTCGTTGCTTGATTATTTTTTCCAGAATCGTCCCTGGTATTGAGGTCAGGCTGATAGGTCTGTAGTTTCCTGTTTTTTTTCCTTTTTTGAAGATGGGAACTACATCAGCTCTTTTCCAGTCCTCTGGCATTCCCCTGTGCTCCAGGATCTTTGAAAGATATAGTTCAGTGGTTCTGAGATCTCGTCTGCCAGTTCCTTCAGAACCTTGGGGTGTAATCCATCCAATCCTGGTGATTTGAACTCGTCTAGGGTAGACAGGTGTTCACTTACCATTTTTTTTCCTATTTTAACTTGTGTTCCTAAATCTCAATTTAAATCTCAAGTTAAGTCTTGGTGGTCAATAGCCATGGTCTGTGGCCCCAAAAATTATTTATGGGGGTCCGTGGTGAAGAAAAGATTGAGAAGCACTGTACTAAGCAAATTGCATGCATATGTTATAATTTTTCCAGTTGTCTGTAGGATGCTGCACCCTTATCATTTTCAGTTAATATGTTATTAGTATTCTACCCTGAATTAAGGAATTACAGAGTCATAAAAAGGGAGAATTTTTTAATATATTAACTGCCTATCATTTCTTTGTTTTAATTTTGTTTATATAGTTTTAAGGTTTTCTAATAATAACAACAAGAATAATTGTTTTAGGTATTTATTAATTCTTTCAGCTTTGCTTTATTCCATCCGGATTCACTTGTTTTGTGAGATGGACAGCTATGTAAATTGGATTAACTAACAAACAAACAGAAAATTCTCTTTCTATCTGACAACATTCTGATGCAAATGTCTGTTAAGATATTGAAACACATATTTGCTTGAATATTTAGACAGATTAAAGAAAGTCAAGCGTAAGCATTGTTATGAAAGAACAGTAGTCCTTAAATTAAAGGTAATCACTCCAATAGAATAATTTGGGTATAGTCTATAATGGAGTACTTTGTAATCGACTGATTGTGAGTCAAGTATCTAGTTTGGGACAATCACTGCTGGTGATTGTCTGGTTTTTGATGGGTGGTTTTGGTGGGTTTTTCTTTTTTTGGTGGGTGTCACAACATTATTCGAGACTGGAAAAAGGGATAATTTGGTCAGTCAACTTAAGAATCTCTGTTCTAGGAAGAGGTAGGAGGAGCTAGCTAATTCTAGTGAACGTTTCATTTCATTTCACGTAGAAATAAAGATTTCCTAACCTTTAACAATGGAATGGAAGTTATTTGGGGAGGCTCCTCAGGATGACAACACAAAATTGATAATTGATAATATGGGGAGGGAGCAATATGGATTGGAGCTGAAAGGCAAAAGGGAAGCAGTATGCTCCCTCCCATATTGGGGCAGACCAGGTGCTTCGACAGAAAAACACTTAATCTCTCCCCTGGCTCAAACTGATAAAGGTAGGAGAATTTGTGGCTCAGAGGTTAATACAACTGCCTAACGTGCAGGCAGCCCAAGTTTGAATCCGAGTAAGTATATGGCTAGCTGATGAGAACTAAATAGCTCGAAATAGATCTATACTAGTCTCCCTTTATTTCTTTATCAGCAAAACGTAAATTTATATATATATATATATATATATCTACGGAAACATACATACATACATATATGTGTGTGTGTGTGTGTGTGTGTGTGTGTGTTTTCTCTGAGGTTTTCACGGGTGTTTGTATGTAGGTCTTTGGTTATTTGGGTTTTCTCCCGCGTATGGGTCTCGATACATACATACATACATGTATATGTGTGTGTGTGTGTGTGTGTGTATGTAGGTCTTTGGTTATTCGGGTTTTCTCCCGCGTAAAATTGGAAGTGTCTTGGTGACGATTCAACGAAGTCTCATTCGTCATCTTCAGGCTTCAGCTTCGTGCTTCTGGGAGCAATGTGTGATTGCAGCTGTTTCTTCCTTTTTAACTGCTAGTGGGGGTTTGAACTGATTGGGTGAGAGCTTGGCTGTGCTCTGATGGGGTGGAGGTGTTTTCTGATTGGTTGGGGGTTTGGCTGTGCTCTGATTGGATGGTGGGGTTGGCTGTGCTCTGATTGGATGAGGGTGTGTTCTGTTTGGGTGTGGGGGCTTGATTGTGCTCAGGTTAGTCTGAGTTGCAGGGGGATTTGAGTTGATAAGCTGCATTGCTGTTGTTTGGCTTCGTGTTCGTGGTCGTGCTACATCTTCATGGTGGGTGTCAGTCTGTTGCATGTATGGATTGGAGGGGTTTGAAATGTCTAATGATGCAGCTGCGGTCTGGCTTCTGGTCCGTGGTCGTGCTTCATTATCGGTGTGGGTTTGAGTCTGCTTTCCGCGTGGATGTGATGATATGCTGTGTGGCACTCGTGAGTGTGGGTCTTGCGTCATTCTTCATGTTAGGGACTCTTTTGTCGATATGGGCGGATTTCCAAATGGCTGGTAGGTGGGAGGTGGTCGTGCTTCATTATCGGTGTGGGTTTGAGTCTGCTTTCCGCGTGGATGTATGGTGATGATATGCTGTGTGGCACTCGTGAGTGTGGGTCTTGCGTCATTCTTCATGTTAGGGACTCTTTTGTCGATAAGGGCGGATTTCCAAATGGCTGGTAGGTGGGAGGTATCATCTCGTTTATTCATGCTGTGTGGGCGTTTTTCTATCTCGATGGCTTCTCTGATTATTCTGTTGTTAAAGTGTTCAGTTTTGGCGATAGTTCTGGTCTTTTTAAAGTCAGTGTCATGTCCTGTGACTTTAAGGTGTTGGACCAGAGAAGAAGTTAGTTCCTCTTTTTTGACTGAGTTCTTGTGTTCTTCAATGCGTGCACTTATTCTTCTGTTGGTTTGTCCGATGTATGTGGTGCTGCAGGTGGTGCATGGGTTTCATATACTCCTTGTTTTTCTAACTCAATTTTGTCTTTGGGATTTCTTAGGATGGTGGATATTTTTCGGTTTGTGCAGAATGCTGTCTTGATGTTGTGTTTGTGGAGGATCTTGCTGATTCTGTCTGTGGTGCCTTTTATATATGGGAGGAGGGCTTTGCCGTTTTCTTGTTCTCTGTCTTGGATTTTATACACACACACACACACACACACACACACACTCACTCACTCACACACATACTCACTTTGTCTGTGTGTGTATTTGTGGAAACATGTAAATCATATTAATATAATATTTTTTCTTGTGTTTGTAGAAAAACAAAGGTGAACTAGTAACAACTGTCCAAAGGAAAAAGATTCTAAATTCGGCATTCAATCCTTACAAAGGTAAGAATACATAAAGCCTTTTGTAATAGCAAAATTATATTTACATTTGTGGATAGAAAGCATCTGGATCGACAATAGTCATCAGTATAGCTCACAAATATCTAAAATAAAATAGATGCACCAAGATCATTATAATTTAAAGAAAAGAAATTTACTCTTCTCCAAGAAAGAGCAAGAAAATGATGTCTTAGAATAATTTGACTTCATATTCACTTACAGTAAGAAAAAGCAGTTTAACTATAAGGGTCCGAGTCATCTGGAAGTTTATTTGTCAGTGTCCCACTCCCTCTCTTTTTTTATTTAAAAAACAATCTATAAGAAGGCAGTTGGTTGCTTATATATTTTCTCCTTCCCTCTCTAATCCCTAGTAGTCAGGACTTTGAGACCAATTTCTTCAGTGTGCAGTAGCAGGGGTTTCAACATAACACCAGCTGGATAAAACAGACAATGTACTGTGGCTTAAAAAGTGCCAAATTGAGACTACAGTGGATGCTGTATTTCAAACCTCTCTAACAGCATCAGAGAGATCAACTGAACACATCAATAAGTAAAAAGAATTTCCTTAAAGTGGGATGGACTAGTTGCTGAGAGCATACCTGCTTTTATGCTTCTTAAGCTTGTCTTAATATAAGTAGGGATTCTTTTTCTCTGCTGCCTTTATGTATTCTCAAAGCTATTTCCTTCATTACTCCAGATTTTATGGGCTATGCTTCCTCACTCAGAGTAGAAAGCAGATTTTTTTTTTAAGACTGCAAAAAAGTACTCTAACCTTTTTGCAATCTTAAAATTATAAAAAATAATTTGTGATTATTATTAATACAGTATATACATAAAAATGTGAAATCACAGCTGCCCGTTCTTTTAGCTGATGTTGCCCTTCATATGCATAAAATGCTTCCTCTAAACTAGAATACCTTAATGGATTGGCATAGTATATCTATGGATCCAAGCTCTGTAGCCTTTTTTAATTGATAGATGGAAATTTTGTCAATGCTCATATTTTCTAAGTGCTGTCCAAGATTTTGCGGTATGGCATCCAATATACTGATAACTTTTGGGACCAGTTGTACAGTCAGCCAGATGTTTATACTGGATTTGGCATTTTTGTCCATCTGTTGAGCCCTTCCCAAGGACCTGGGCCAGGCAGATATAGTTGTTTAATAATATTAAATAAAAGCATGTGTTTTGTTCATCTTAAAATTTAATGTCTTACTTCAGCCTACTTCATCTTTTAGAAGAAGGCTTCACAGTCTTTTAGGCTATGGGAGTTTCAGGTTAGATTTTTCACTAGGAGACTACAAAAAAATACAGAGTATTAATAACATAGTTTGCAATGTAGTTACTTGCTTGTCTCTGATTCTGCTTGGAAGCATAGCTAATATACTCTAGATAATATGATTAAGAGGAGTAAGTCATATAAATGAAGCAAGTTTACCATTTTGGCCAGCAAAATATAATGTTCTTGCAATTTCGGCATTAAGGCATATGAACAATATACCCTTGGAACTGTACTGTATATATTGTGTTTTGTTGCAAGAGAAACTTGGGATTGGTTCTATTGGAACCTGAAAATCTTTTGCAACAAAAAAAGCCATTCTTTGAAGCTAACAGTTTTGAAGTGTCAGATTAATAATTGGTCAATATTAAACATGTTTAGTTAATAGAGAGAAGATAAGAACTATCATGGTCCAGAAACCGGGCTCCTCCGTGTCACTTTGGGGACGGATCACATCTTTACAGCAGCAGTTAGCTCTAGTACAGAAATCAAAAAGAACAGCAGTATCATCTCTCAAGAAGTCCAGAGAAGCAAATAAAAGATTAATATCCCAGTTGCAGCTAACCAAACAGCAACTTCAGGCCAGCAAACAAACTGTTCAGGTAAAAGTTTATTGTAGTCTTGATATGACAAAAAAATCTAATGTTTAGTGATTAAATGTGCAGGATTGTAATTGTAAGACTATGAGTTCCAAACAAAGTTGACTATCACCCTGAAATTGGACATATTATTTACTGAAATCATGCAGATGGTTCACAAATCTGTCTGAAAAGATCAGGATGATGTGCGATGCTTTTGAATACGAAGTGGCAAGATACAAAGATGACAAGGCTGTAATTGGTTCGTTTCTCAAGCGATACATATTTTGCTTCAAATGATTTATTTTCCTGGATCAGTTTTATGAAAATAGAAATGGCAGCCATGGAGACAGGTTCTCCTGATAATTGATGTGAAGAATTACATCACATTTACAGAAATTCTGAACTGCTGTAAGTTATACACGAAGGACACTGAAATGTCTGAATGCATTTATAATTATGGTACTTACCCTGACTTTAGTAGGCAAACATATTTTCATAAAAGATCAGCATTTTGTGGACTGGTCAGTTTGTATTTTTTTTCCTGGTTCACCCCACAGCTCATAAAGATACATTATTTTTTATATAATTATGTGCTGTAACATGGAGTCACAAGTGCATTTATATATCTCCACCTTCAAATATAATTTGAATTGTGTCATGGCCTTTGTTATTAAACACATAGTCAGATTTAGTAACACTATAAATGCCCTTTTGAAGCACACATTTATTGGTAGTTTAGAAAGCCATAGTCCAGTCAAAAAGACTTTCTGCGTAGGAGCTGATTTCTACATAATACCAGCAATGTAAATGCAGTTGGATGTCCAAATTGCATTGATCATATGCACTTCCCCCATACAAGTAGGAATTTGCATGGCATTCATACAATTAATTAATTAGCTAAAATAGGACTTGGGTAAAAAAAAAATACAGACAGACTCATAATGTATGAAGTGCCTTCCCTAAATTGAATTGAAGGGCTCATCTTACATTCACTGATTCTGAAGGATTAACTTTAAATTAATTGATAAGAATAGGGGGGGAAAATCTGTAGAAAGCAAAGGAATAAGCAAGAGATATATAAATGATTATAAACATTGGTACTGCTGGAAAAACATGGATAACTTTGAAGAATCACTTTAGAATCAGTCATTGCTTAATTAGAGTAATCTGCCCAATTAATTAATCCTTCATACCTAAATAAGGTTTTCCCTTTTTTTTTCTTTCCTTCCCTGTGCATAGCCCTTCTCTTCATTCTTCTCCCTCCTGTTTTATTCCTCTTTTTTGGCTGTTCCTTCTGGATGGAGGAAGCAGAATGTGTACATTTCTCTATAATAGTAATTGTGTGTTAATATATGAGAATATTTGCTTGTGAGAGACAATGCTTGCAATATGTAGATGCAAGATCAGCTGATTCTATAAATATAGTAACTTTGTTTTACAAGCAAATAATGTTAATCAGCAGTTATTCATTAATTATGTTTTTTGTCTTGGATCTTCCCTTTTCGGCATATTGTTTCTGGCATAAATATGACACATGATATGAAAATAATATACCATATTTTTCCTTGCTGGTATTACTAATATATAAAAAGATAAGCCATAACATATAAGAAACATTAATGCTGTTCAAAAATAATAATAATATAAAACAGATGTGAGAATCCAGGCAAAATATCTAAATATGTGCCAATTCTGATTTTTTTCTTAGCATCCACTTTTAACTGTGGTGCTACAACACTTGACTTTTTCTTTAATTTTGTTTAATAGCTACCTGAAATTTCTGGGTAACCTCATCAGTTTGGGGTCAGGTATGATCAATATGCTGATGATATCCAATTATGCCTCTTGACCTTGAGCCAACAAAAGGATGCTTTTGAAGACCTTCCCAAGTGTCTGGAAACTAGGCAGACTTGAGTGAGAAGGAATAAACTCAGGTTCTGTCCTGATAAAACAAAATGGCTATTTGTTTGATCCCCTCATCTCCACCCCCCAGTTCTGGGGACATTCCATCTTTAGTCTTTAATGGGGTTGCATTTCCTATGTGAAACTAGTGCACAGTCTAGAGATCCTCTTCCACTCACCACTTCTGTGATAGCAGCTGTGACCAAGAAGGCCTTTGCAGAGGTTCATCTGATGTGCCAGTTGTGGCCCTTGTTGGATAGGGAGATCCTTAAAACAGTCACTCAAGCCTCGGTCACGCTACATGTAATTTCCCAGTCTTGAAGAAGACAGGGAAATTAAAACTGGTCCAGAGCAGTGTTGCAGGAATGCAATATTAAGTGTGCAACGATATGAGCAGATACTATACACCTACTATTTTTCAAGCTGCACTAGCTGTCAGTTGACTTCTGGCTGCAATTCAAGGTCCTGGTTATCACTATAAGGCCCTTCACAGCTACTTGAGGGAATGCCTTTTTCCATATTTTTCCACTGGTCTAGTGAGACCAGCTAGAGTAGAGACACTTCAGATCCCATCAATCAAGTAGGATCACTTTGTGGGCCCCATGAAACATGTTCCTGCACTGTGGAATGCTACCCCTCTGGAGATCTGTACTGCTCTTATCCTTTTCCACACATTGTTAAAGACCAAATTAAACCCCTTTAATTGCTCTTTCTTTTCTTTTCCTTCCCTGTGCATAGCCCTTCTCTTCATTCTTCTCCCTCCTGTTTTATTCCTCTTTTTTGGCTGTTCCTTCTGGATGGAGGAAGCAGAATGTGTACATTTCTCTATAATAGTAATTGTGTGTTAATATATGAGAATATTTGCTTGTGAGAGACAATGCTTGCAATATGTAGATGCAAGATCAGCTGATTCTATAAATATAGTAACTTTGTTTTACAAGCAAATAATGTTAATCAGCAGTTATTCATTAATTATGTTTTTTGTCTTGGATCTTCCCTTTTCGGCATATTGTTTCTGGCATAAATATGACACATGATATGAAAATAATATACCATATTTTTCCTTGCTGGTATTACTAATATATAAAAAGATAAGCCATAACATATAAGAAACATTAATGCTGTTCAAAAAAAATAATAATATAAAACAGATGTGAGAATCCAGGCAAAATATCTAAATATGTGCCAATTCTGATTTTTTTCTTAGCATCCACTTTTAACTGTGGTGCTACAACACTTGACTTTTTCTTTAATTTTGTTGAATAGCTACCTGAAATTTCTGGGTAACCTCATCAGTTTGGGGTCAGGTATGATCAATATGCTGATGATATCCAATTATGCCTCTTGACCTTGAGCCAACAAAAGGATGCTTTTGAAGACCTTCCCAAGTGTCTGGAAACTAGGCAGACTTGAGTGAGAAGGAATAGACTCAGGTTCTGTCCTGATAAAACAAAATGGCTGTTTGTTTGATCCCCTCATCTCCACCCCCCAGTTCTGGGGACATTCCATCTTTAGTCTTTAATGGGGTTGCATTTCCTATGTGAAACTAGTGCACAGTCTAGAGATCCTCTTCCACTCACCACTTCTGTGATAGCAGCTGTGACCAAGAAGGCCTTTGCAGAGGTTCATCTGATGTGCCAGTTGTGGCCCTTGTTGGATAGGGAGATCCTTAAAACAGTCACTCAAGCCTCGGTCACGCTACATGTAATTTCCCAGTCTTGAAGAAGACAGGGAAATTAAAACTGGTCCAGAGCAGTGTTGCAGGAATGCAATATTAAGTGTGCAACGATATGAGCAGATACTATACACCTACTATTTTTCAAGCTGCACTAGCTGTCAGTTGACTTCTGGCTGCAATTCAAGGTCCTGGTTATCACTATAATGCCCTTCACAGCTACTTGAGGGAATGCCTTTTTCCATATTTTTCCACTGGTCTAGTGAGACCAGCTAGAGTAGAGACACTTCAGATCCCATCAATCAAGTAGGATCACTTTGTGGGCCCCATGAAACATGTTCCTGCACTGTGGAATGCTACCCCTCTGGAGATCTGTACTGCTCTTATCCTTTTCCACACATTGTTAAAGACCAAATTAAACCCCTTTAATTGCTCTTTCTTTTCTTTTCCTTTCTTTTCTTTCTGTTAGCTGTATTTTTCTCTCTGAAGTATGTTGTTTTCTTTTTAATTTTTTAAAGGTGAACTGCACAGAACAGCTGTAAGTTTGTGTGACCTCAAAGCTGAAATTATAAGTAAATTTTTGCTTTCAAATATTTATATTTTTTATTATTATTTGTGCCTTCAGGTTGTGTTGACTCCTGACAACTGTCTATACTAGTCTCTGCAGTTATGATACTCTTAATAATGCTACCAAAGGAGTAATCTATCCTTTAAAAGTGGCAGTAACTGTTGTCCAGTAGCAATTAAAGAGATAAAATATTTTTGGTAAAACTGCAGATATAAATGTAGGCATTTAAGGAAGAAAACTTGTTCTTCTGAAACTCTATTGCTCAGGAGAAATTGATTTAGATACAGAATATTTTAATAGTCCATGAACAACAGCAGGTATTTTCATGTACTATGTTTCTCATGATGTAATAAGAAATGTTATACTATATGATCTTTGGCATCTCTAAAATACAGAGAAGGATAAAGTAGGAACAAAAATAAAGACTGAATTGATTCCAAAAAGTTTAAAATTGAAATGTCAGTAGCTTTACAGAATTTTGTTACACGTAATAACATATAATAACACCACACTCATGTAACATTATCCTTATGTAATATAATAGCTCAGCTTTGTAAATATTGATACATATTGTACATAGCTAACCTTTGATTAAATAGAGATGAAGAAAATAATCTGCTAACTGACAGATACTTATGCAGTGACACTTGAGTATAATGCCCAAATGCTTTGATAGTATGAGATTTGTTCTCAATTTAAGAGAACTTAGATGTTCTGGATTTTATTTAGATAGAACTATTATAATATCTGCAACTTGAGTATTGGCAATGTCCCTTGATTCCTATGTAGCTGTATTGATATATATGTACAAATGTAGATGAAAAGCTACAGACACATATATTGTATGTAGAAGCATATAATAGTAATTACATTGTTTGTAGTAGAATACAAAAATCTATGTTGTATTTATTTATGCAATTTCTATAGCCACCCAACTTAATGAAGTGACTCTGGGTAATCCTTTTACTGCCTTTTTTTAAACACAGCTTTATATTGCATGGCATAGCATGGCATTACATGTTGCAATGCTGCTATAGGTTTATTGCAAATCAAGAAATGTGGCCTGCCATTCCTAAGACTCATGATGCATATTGATCTATAGGACTTTGTATGTAAATAAAGAAGTTAAATTGTGCAAACAGTGTTTCAAAATGACAGAATCTTGGTATTGCTGTGAAGGGATGTAATATTTCAGATATTCCTTTGAAAAATATCATTATTGGCACAATCCAAGAAAAAAATTTTTTAAAGGTTGTTTTCTTTCTCCTGCATTCCCCATGCCTGATGGCAGTGCTGTAATTTTCATCACCAGATGTCTGCTCAGATTAAGACATCCTCTGCTGTATGTACTAGAGTAATGATAAGTATACATGGGTAAGATATAACATTTGCACAGCAAAAACACATAGAGACACAAGGGATGTACAATTCAGTGCAAAACTACCATATTGTAATTTAAATCAGTAATTATTGTCTTTTAAATGTAGCAACCCAGTTATAAAGGCCCCACAACTACAAAGTTACCCAGAATTCTTTGCTATGGTTCCCATAGTGCTCTAGAAGTGGCACCATAGGAGTAATTGTATTGTTTTATGGGTTGCCTTTGACATCAGAAAAGGACTTAGTAGCAGAGCGAACCATCTTCATCTGAAGAGGCCAGGATTTTAAAAAAGGAACAGACTTTCAACCCACTAGGTAACTGTTTGCAGCTCCTTTGGGTAGCACTACACAAAAGTTGAAAGCAGTTCTTCAGGAGCATTCTTCCAGATGTGTAACTGTTCTCTTTCGTTTTAAAGTCTCTGTTTGATATTGCCATATTTCAACCTAAAGAATTCCTGCAATAGTACTTTAAAATCCACTTCAGGCACTTCTTGAACATTTCCAGCGTTGTTAGTAATTTGTAAAAGGAAATCTTGGCTACCTGATGCTTTCTTCATTTTACACTGAAAGACTTCTGAACATTTTAGAGTTAGCTGCTGCTTCCATTTGGCATAACTTTAAAAAAAGATACATGTGTTCAGGGTTTTTTTTAAAGGCACCCTCAAAAAATTAAAATTACATTTATTTTTCACTATTCTTCAAAATCAACTTAGTTTTACTCCGCTTGTTCAGTTCCAAATTCTTTACATTCCCTAAAATGTAGATTGTAGGTTATGGAATTACAATAGAGATGGCAGCCTATCTGACTAATCTCAGCAAGATCAGACCTTGATAATACTAGATGACACACCATCAAGAAATACCACGGCAGTAGCCTAGACTGGAAAGTTCACAAATTATTCCAGAAGAATCTAGCAGCAAGTACTTCCATGTTGTTGATAAAACAGCTATAGCGATATGCTCCTGAAATCACCAGGAATCAGTTTTGAATGGTAAAAACTCTTTTTACCTTACATATGAAGCATCATTTCTTAGATCCACAGTCTACTATTTAAATGAGTTCCCAATCCTAAATTTGAATGAGGATGAACTAAACCTGCTTTTGCTATAACCATAGACCAGCTAAGATAGAAAAAAGTGTTACTTCTGCTGCCCAAATATTTTTTTCCATGACTTTCCAAATGTTCTATTCTAGAAGGAAAGCTTAATTTGACAGACAATCTATTTTCTACTACCTTCTCTTATTGCTATCATTATTCTGATTATTATTACTGTGTTGTTTTGCATGTACTTCTGCACGGGCAACAAATTCCTTGTGTGTCTTAATCACACTTGGCTAAATAAAGTATTCTGTTCTGTTCTAGTTCTATTGGTTTTAAGGTTTGATTTTAACATTTCATATTTTAAGTTAGATGTAACTGTAGGCCACCCAGGGTTAGCCTATAGTAAGATGGGCGGCCAATAAAATTTATAAATAAATAAACTCTATTTCATTAATTTAAATTTTAGTTTTCCTGTAGTCTAAGTTACAATCTTTCATATGATACGATTGTTACTATATGAGCCTGTTGGCCATTGCTTTGGTCAACTGAGGGTTGCACAATATGCTTTTAATAAATAGAGGTGGTATAAACTGAGTGATGGGTAAAGATAAGCACTGTACCAGTCTGTTTGGACACCTTTTGGTCAATGTCCCCTGAGTGCACCAAAACCTAGTTAATACCTAAACATACTCACGTTACCGTGTGCAAACTGAGCTTTCTAACCTACAGAATACTTTGCAAGCCAATATTCCCTGCACCTTATCAACTACAATATAAAGAACCTTAAATTATTTGATAGTTAACTTGGGGGGAAAAATCCTATGCTACTGTAAAATAGTAATTCCCCAAAACTTTTAATACTATCTGTTTTTTCTTTCATTAATTTACTATACTAAGTATACTTTTCACAGGGGAAAAGTTTAAAGTTTCTAGCATTTCCATTGTGACTTAACTATTTACACATTTTTTAGAACAATTTGATCATATATAGATGTAACAATTATGGTATCACTGTGTTCCTTTGCACTTTTGACTCTTTAGTGTTTTGACACTAAAAACATTTCCTGCCGTTTTCTTGGGATTGTATGAACTAAATTAAGTTCAGTTAGAGACTATTTGCAGAGATTCAGGATTTAGGAATTATTCTTGTATCAATTGTAATCAGTAAGCAGCTTGAAGATCTCCAGAAATATTCAGAGGAGCAGGGAAAATGCACACAGCTATATCCTGAACTCAAGACACAACTGCCCTACTTGGAACATTACCTAAGAAAATTTCCATAGGGAAAATATTTTTGATATTTGGAGGCAAAGAATTTAAAAACAACACTAAACTGAGCTCCCAAACAAGCATCAGTCATTTTCCTATGTCCAAAATGATTCTCAGTCTCCAACCAAGTGCATAACTGACTTTTTTTAACTACCTCCTCTTCCTTTTTACGAACTCCGGTCAATGTCAGCAGGGATGAAACCTACGCCTGCTGTTTTATTGAGTAATGCACTCTCCAGTTCTCCATAGCTGTAGGAATTCAATTTAAAAAACCCAAACCAGTAGTAGCATATTGGAACACTCTAGACTGAAGAACTTTATTTTGTCCCAATTCTGGGAGAGAACTTGATTTGAGTATGGTTTGTGTTTACAACATTTGAAGTAGATATTTTTAACTCCGACTGATTGTGCACCCCTAAACAGAATACACGAGCTTTTACAGTTAGTCAACAGTTTTTTAACAGCATTTTGAAATGAAATATTTTTGCACCAACTAGAATATTGTACAGTACGCTGGTCTTCTTTGTGTTCTCAATTTAGGACTATGTTTGACTTCTGATATACATTTTGAGGTAATAAAGTATATAGAAAGGAATGATAGATTATAATTGTAGCCTTCCGTGGAAAATTCAAGCCCCTCAGAATCATAGATTAAGAAAAAATTAAGTTATCAGTTTTAAAAATAAGAATACTAATTAATTCCTTCTTGAAATGAGGTTAAAACTATCATTGTTTGTTTGCTTTTGTTTTATAAAAAATGATTGTTTTATGAAATCCAAATAAAATTTGCATTTTGTAAAACTAAGACGATACTTTGAAATTCTGATTATGTAGCATTTGTGATTCAGATTTCGAGGGAAAAAGGTAAAGGAGCAAATTTTCCAGGCATGCTTTCATGAGATTTTTTAAATAGAAAAGAGCATTTAGATTTTATTCCTATTCCCTTATTAAAGTCATCCAAGTTAGTAACCAATAAATATTGTAATGTCAGAAAAACATTGAAGTACTTTGAGGTTTTTGTACTGTCCTATATTATCATTATATATATTCATATTTAAGGATCTACTTATCAATGCTAGTTAAAGGTAGGGGAGCAATAACCAAGGAATTAGTGTTTCAGATGGGGCTGTTAATATGTTCTGGATGGGGCTGATATCCGTTAGGACTTTTATTATTTGTAGGACAAAACTATTTAGAGATACTATATTCATATAACCATCATCATCCCCTAAGAAATAGCAAATATTGTTAATCTTTTAATTAGCAGCTAGCTTGGGATTTTCTTTTACTGTTCTAGTAGTTATAATATGAAAGTCCTTTGTACTCTTTTTAATAGCTGCCATTTCAGATGGGGGTTTTTTTGGGTTTTTTTTTATTTACATTGGTAGCTTTTGTGGAAGACAATCCAAGTAGAGTACTCAGTACACATCCTGTATGTTGGATCCTCAAGGGCTGCTGTGGCTTTTGCCAGATGAAGCCTTTTTGATTTTGAGGCTGATGAAACACAGTGCTGTTATTGATCTGTGCATGACATACCCTGTCTCTCTGCTGGCAGAGTGTAGCAACATTTATCCAGGAATTTGTGAAATGTCACTTGGATCATGTTTGTAAAATAAACTCTGTGAAAAGCAGAATCCAAGCTAAGAGTATATGCGGGATTGGACATGACTATCTTCTTTCTTTCTGCTCTAGCTCAGCCAAAGGCAATGGTTACGTTTTTAATATCTGCTTCAGATAATTCAGAGAAATATGATTGTCACTTGAAATACTCTGTGAAATAGCATATTATTTTACCACTCTATTTTGAATAGAGTGCATATGGGATCAGAGTACGTTCACTCTGTCGAACTTCATTCTGTGATCTGAATAACACGTCAATAATTGTATATAAGGGGGAAAAAAGCCAGGCATTGTTTTTGAACCAAACAAGAACTTCCTACGTGACTTCAACTATGTAAAAACTAGCAAAGGTAGCCATAGATCCATACACCTGTATTCAAACATTTCTCCTTTGGTCTTGTAACTTTTTCTTGATCTTGATCTTGATTTGGATTCTGCGTGCCTGTATCAGCGAAACATGTGAAATGTTTGTCTTCCACAATATACTACTGCCTTTCTTATTGATTACTTATTCTTATTTACTGCCTTTTTTTCCCAAGAGCTCAAGTGATTTACAACAGACTCTTAATTATATCCCCACAAGAAACTTAACAAGTAACCTGAATTGAGGGAAAGTGACTGACTCAGAGTCACTCAGTGACTCAGTGATGGACAACGTTAACCTAGATCAGTCCAATACTTTAAAATATTCTGACTGTCTAATGCAGCATTTGTCTTTAAGATTATTTTAAAAGGGTGGGATATGAAGAATATGGCCCCCTTTATTGCAACAGCACTGTTTCATTTCTCATCTTTTCTCATCTTCTCATTTTTATTACTATTATCTCCTACTTCTTCTGATTTATCAATTGTTGTTGGTAACTAATGATTGTACTATGATTATGACCTATGACCTATTACTTGTTGTTTATACGTACACTGTGACCTTATGCACCAGAGACAAATTCCTTGTGTGTCTGATCACACTTGGAATCACACTGACCAATAAAGAATTATGTTCTGTTCCCTGTCGTTCTATGCCGTGCCATTCAACTCCCCCCCATCCCAATCCAATCCAATCCAATCCACTTCTGCTCTGCTCTGCTCTACAATTTAAATGATGTAGAATAATCTCAAGTTTTCCTCCAAAGATTAGTAGCAGCCGAAACTAGTATAGTTACTAGCTGTATTCAACAATTGTATATAAAAAGCTACTCATTTTGCATAGAAAACCTGTGCAGCTGTGTGTTACTTACGTTTCTCAAATGTAATCAGTCATTGGTGAACAAAAAAATGAAAAACACACCTATTGAGCAAAATAACTCATCTAAACAAGAGAAATGATAGGATCAAGCTCAGGAAGAATCTCTACTCCTGCAATTTCTGTCACTCAGACTAAGTTGAATAATGTCTATTTAAAACAGTGGCTTGGTGTTGGACCATAAGCAAATAAATAAATCAGAGGCAAATTCTCTGCAGTCTCATAAATCATGAACATATATGTTAAATAGATGTATGTGTGTGTGTATAGTTCTTCAAATTTCCAGCATTGCAAATAATAGGTTGATTGGTTTGTTTTTGGGTTTTTTGCCTCAGTTGCATAGTTTCTGCCTTTTTAGAAGCCAAATCACTTGGATTCTCAGATCTTTCTTGTTGACTTTCCTATTGAAAAGCTATTGACTTTTCAAATTATTTTAGATATCCTTTTCTCTAAAATATGAAGAAGATCTGAAGAATTGGGCTGTGCCATGTTTTATTGGTTTCTTAATTACTGGCCTTCTCACAATTCTGCCGATATTTTCAGATAAGTATTTTAGTGTTAGTTGAGAACATCAAACAGAAGCATATGAACTATAATATATAACACAACGATTAAAAGAAGAAAAAGTAATGTACAGCACATTTAATAGCAAATATATGAAACAATCATATCTAAACATTTGGTAGCAGTTTTGCTTTTCAGAAGCAGATTTAGATATTTATTTTTATAAATGTATATTCAAATGATATATACTCATAACTTGGAGTCAAATATACTTTGTATTACCAATATTTTCAAGTAGTAGTTATAATATTATACTGATATTATAATAGTATCAGTAATCTGGCCCAGTTTAAAACTCTGTTCTGCTATTTCTAATCATTGCACAGGAGAAATTACAGAAAATTTTCTCTTCTTGCTTTGAAAAAAATACATTGGTAAAAATAAATTTTCAACAAATCTGCTTACATTTTATGTATGCAATGAGTTACTGCCTTCATTTGATGCGAAATAGTTACCTTAAATAATAAACAAGCTTTTAAAGGCAGATTTTCCACACCGTCTTTATTTCAATTTCATTATATTTTTCTAAGTGGAAAACAGATGGTAGCATTTTTCCCCCATTGAATGTTAGTGTAACATATTTGTGCGCCTAATATCTGAAGCATGTGAATAGTTAGGATTGCTGGTGTTAAATTTGTAATGAGTTGTAGGGATTGTAAAATTCCCTGATCGAGCATCATGTACGTTTTTGATGAGACTTGTAATTCTAAGATACGGTAAATAGTGGCTGAAAGTAAAATTTCCTTTGACTTAGGCTCAGCAGCTGGTGGCTTTGTGGTCATGTCCACATACATTTCGTGGTAATAATAAAGATGTGCTTTACCACAGCTTTGTTTCAGGTTTTATATTTTTAACTAAACAGTGTTTCAACTTCCTTTATAGCTCTGGGTTTTTCAGATATGAGGCTTCAGTCCTGCCTTGAAATATCAGAAACCGATGGTGAAATCTTGTATATGCAAAGCATGTGCTCACTTCATTCAAATGATGTCTTATTTTTCAAATACGACGTTGATAATAGAATCAGTCTTCTGTCAGTGTTGTTTCTGCCCACTAAGTAATCATAATTTGCCTTCTGACAAGGGAATAAAGAAATTAGTGTAAAAGTTAATTTCCATGCCTTAGGCCTGATCAATGCTCTAGGCAGATGTCATTCTTGCTAGTGAGAAATAAGCCCCAAGTGTTAATTTTGTTCATGCACAATCTTTTTTTAAAATAGATTTTTGAATAGACTGTTGTTTGAATAGTTCAGTCATGTAAGAAATGGCTTTTCAGAGGTGATTCTAGGATTTTTGTTTTAAATATATATGTACTTTTATTTGAGAGGCCAACGGTAGCAATGATTTCTGTTGTATGACTATCTATAGCAGTGGTTCTCAACCTTTATAGTGCTGCGATCCCTTTAATACAATTCCCCACAATGTGGCGACCCCAACCATTAAATTATTTTCGTTTTGAATTTTTCCCGCCTGAAGCCGTATTGGCTAGTGATCTGAACTGCTTGCAATTGCCTTGAGGACAGAGGCATTAAAGCGGAGATTCCTCCCCTATTAAGTTTATCGCGCCTGAAGCCAGATTAGGCTAGTGATTGGGAGTGATTGCAGCTGGCTTGAGAGGGAGACATCAGAGCAAAGATTTCTCTCTTTTTTAATTCATCGCATCTGAAGCCGAATTCGGCTAGCGATTTGAAGAGCCTGCAGCTGGTTTGTGGAGTCAACCATTGGAGCGCGATTCTTCGACTCACAAGTATACTTCCCATATTTCCAATGGTCTTAGGTGACCCCTGGCAAATCGTCATTCGACCCCCAGCGGAGTCCCGACCCACAGGTTGAGAACCGCTGATCTATAGTTTACTCTTTGTAAGCACTGCTGATTTGTTTCTAGGTAGCAATAATTTAATAGCCATGGGGGTCATGACAGAATAAGGACCAGCAACCTTTTCAAGCTAGGTACAACATAAGAATGTCTTTCATTCCCTCATGTAATATTTGTAAATGCCCAGAATTATTGAATCGCACATTATTTAGGTATTCTTGCTAGGAGTCTCATTAATTTCATAGATCAACTATTCTCTAGAGATTGAAAAGCCCTAAGGTTATATACCTCTCTTCATCATCTCTAAACTGAGAGTCCTGGATTTACATTAACCAAAATAAGCATGTTCTTAGGGCACCAAGGGAAAGGGGCACCATAAAGTTTTCCCCTCCTAGCTATTAAGTCCTTTACTTTTTCACTTCCACACAGAATTTTAGTTTCCACCATTTATTGAGTCTTAATATCTTGTTAGTTAAACAGTGGAAGGGCCAAGGGGCACCATTGTTGGGCTGTGCTTGGGTCATCAGTTGGCCTTGGATGATAGGAGTTAATTCTTCGCTATAGAACATATTTTAAAATATTATAATAACTATATATGCTATAATTTTATGTTCTGTAAAGTCAAAATATTGGAGAGATGGGTGTCAGAAATTTAATTTACCAACTGGGCATTAGTATGTGTAGATATTAATATGATCTTTTGAAATGAAAACTCCATCGAATAGAATGAAAAATATATACAAAAGCAATTGTATTTTGTAAAGCAGTATTTACGAACTGATAGTGCCAATCTATATTTCTCTTTTGGGATACAAACACCTTTTAAGTATTTTTTTATTCTACCTTTATTATTTTTATAAATCATTCAAATTGTCAAACTTGACTAATATTTCTTCCCACTCCTGCTTTCCCCACAACAACAATCTCGTGCGGTGAGTTGGGCTGAGAGAGAGTGACTGGTCCAAGGTCATTGTGCTGGCTTTCATGTTAAGTCGGGATTAGAACCCACAAACTCCTACTTTCTAGCCTGGTGCTTTAACTACTAGACCAAACACTTCATTAGAGATTGGAATTTTTGGTGCTTTAAATATTCTTAAAAACTGTTTGGTTAATTCCATACCATATTTAGAATGACTTCAATAATAATATAGCAAACCTCAATTGTCATAGATGTCGGTGCAGCATTTCTTGAAGTTATGTTCATTTATAACTGAACTTCAAGGAGAACCAAGACATGATAGGCAATTAGCAGTAATTAGAAAGATTCAACTCAATGAGATGTCAACATTGGATTGCTTAAAGAAACAGCTGAATGTCAGGCACTTGAAAATAAAGTATTTCTTCCCCTGACATCCAGGTATGGCATATAAAATATGAAATGTTAATTTAACTTTTCTGCTTATTATTCATGTTCAATATTATTTTGTCATTCAGCTACTACTTTGACAGAATTCAAGTAGTCTTGGAAGAGTGCTTCTGGAATAAAAGATTAATCTGGCCAAAGGCTGATGAAGTCTAATAACTATCTAAACTAGTTGTTAAAAAGTCTGCTATACTGCTTTGTTTTGCCTGACATTTTGTGATATACTCTATTGTCTTCCAGCAAATATCCAAAGATAGTTTATAAATATGTGCTCTGCCATTAAACAAATTCTAAATTGTAGATGAAGATGATGATGATAATATTTATTCAAAGATCAATGGCATGATGGAAGATACAGTTGCTGGTCAATGGTGGTAGATTGGAAGAAGTTAATATCAAAATTTCAAGGAGACTCGCTCTCACTATTACTGTTTATCATGGCACCAATTCCTCAGTCAAACACCTCCTTTTCCTCATATAAAAATTGTATGCTAACTCCACCTTGAAAGTGAGGTGTAATCCTCAAGGGACTTTAACCGGCCCAGTAAGGGGTACAGCAGGGCTGCATCTTGTCCCCCTCCCTTTTTAACTTCTATATTAACCCCCTGATCGATCTCTTACAGAACCCTGATCTACATCCTCCTAATCTAGCACAACGCAAAATTCCAATTCTCCTATATACCGACGCTGCTATTATTTCACAAACTCCCATAGGACTGAAGAGAGCAATTAGGGCAACACTTGGCTATTGTAGACAGAACAAGTTGGTCCTTAATTTTGATAAATCAAAAATTTTAGTTTTTGCTAAAAGACCCAGCTAATACTCCTAGAAAATTGAAGGACATAGATTGGAACAGGTTAGGACATTTAGATACCTTGAGGTAGTCTTCCACTCACAAGGGACATGGAAGGCACACCTGGAGCATACATTGCAAGCAGCCAATAGGTCCTCAAATGCAATTAAACATTTCTTTTACACAGGTGAAGGTCAATTAGTACCTGCTGCCTTAAAACTTTTTGAGGCCAAAACGTTGGCGCAAATTCTTTATGGGGCACCAACAGGAATCCTTGCAAAGAAAGACTTGCTAGAAACCATACAAATCAAATTCCTGCGAGCCACCTTAGCTGCACCCAAAGGAACTTCAAATGCCCAATTAAGAATTGAGACAGGTATGCCTCAAATTCAGGTAAGAGCCTGGAAGATGATGATCATTTATTGGTTAAAAATGTATTTATTTCCAGAGGGACTGTCCCCGCTAGTGTTGACTGACAACTTCCCCTCCCCCTGGAAACAGGCGATAGATCACAAGCTGGGCTCTTATGGGTTCTCACCGGTATTATTAATGTCCCTAGACTTTGACAAAGCAAAGCAAGTAGTAATTGATAGAATGAAGAACATGGAGTTCCAAGAAGAACTAAATAGGTTGCCTCTCCACAATAGGGACAGAATCAAACAGGGTGTGTGGGAATCAGCAAGATATCTAAATGATCTGATCATCCCAAAACAAAGTATAGCGTTCTTCAGAGCCAGATTTAATATTCTCCCCTCGGGTAGGTATAAGAGAACACCAATAGCAGAATGGGTATGTATATGTGATAAAGGAGAAGTCGAAGATATCTCACGTTTTATTGTATTGTGAGTTATATAGAGTTTATAGGTAAATATATATTCTCCCCTTACTAGAGAGATTACCAGGGAGGGCAGATGACTTTTATATAGGCTTTCTCTTCCAGGATTCAAACTCAGCTACCACGCATGCTGTGGCAAAATTCTGTGTCCCTGCAATGCCCACAAGAAAAAAATTGGTTACAGAATTATAACTGTCAACTTGTGCCAATTTTTGGTGATATCTATAACAATTTCTGGGGGAAAAAACTTACTCACATATTTATTGGCTTTCCACTCATGTAAATTAGGGAGTGACCCTAATGGTTTGAGATCATTTATTTTCTTAACAGGGATGTTATTATCCACTATTAATGTCAGTATTATTTTTTTAATATATTGTATGTCTATTGCTGGTTGATGACTGTAATAAAGTTATATTCTATTCACCACTACTGTTTGTCATGGCACTGATTCCTCAGTCAACAATTTTGAATAACTCAGGTCAATGCTATGAAACATAGAAAGCAACTGCCAGGCTACCCCACCTCCTTTACATGGATGATCTGAATGGAAAAACATCATCTGAAATACAATTACTGCTCAACATTGTCCATATATACAGCAGTATATTGCAGTGTAGTTGGACTGAACAAATGTGCCATGCTCACCATCAAACAGGGGAAAACTGAAAAATGAAGGGATCAACTTGTCCTGTGGAAATAACATCAAAAGTCTGGATGAAGATGATCATTACAAATACCTGGGCATCCTTCAAGATGACAGCATCAAGCACACTGAAGTTAAGAAGGTTAGAAGTGAATACATCAAGAGAGTGAAGAAGCTCTTAACATCCAATCTCAGTGGAGGAAATACCATCAAAATAATTAACACCTGGACAATTCCAGCCATTAGATTATACAGCTAGAATAGCTGGACTCAAGCAGAACTAAAAGCCCCAGATAGGAAAACCGGAAAAATACTGACAATGAATCATGCCTTTCACCCTTTCAGTGATTTTGATCACTTAGCAGGGAAAATTAGAGCACCGGGAGACTTCAACTGGTACAGATTGCGGCTGCGCGGGGGATAGAGGGAACGTCTCGGAGCTTCCATATAACACCTCTCCTGCGCAAGCTGCACTGGTTACCGGTGGTCTTCCGGATGCAATTCAAGGTGTTGGTGATCACCTTTAAAGCGCTCCATGGCATGGGACCAGGTTACTTACGGGACCGCCTACTGCCGCCAATAGCCTCCCATTGACCTGTGCGCTCCCACAGGGAGGGTCTCCTCGGGGTGCCGTCAGCTAAACAATGTCTGCTGGCGGCCCCCAGGGGACGAGCCTTCTCTATGGGGGCACCTACCCTATGGAACGAACTGCCTCTGGGGCTATGCCTTCTTCCCGACCACCGGGCCTTTAAGCGCGAGCTCAAGACTTTTTTGTTTCACCGAGCAGGGTTGGCCTAAGGGTAATTTTTAATGGGTGGTTTTATTACTTGTTATTTTAATATTCGGCCTATGGATTCAGATTTTTAAATTTCAAATATTGTGTTTTAATTTTTGTATATGTCTTTTTAACTTGGCTGTAAACCGCCCTGAGTCTTCGGAGAAGGGCGGTATAGAAATGTAAATAATAAATAAATAAATAAATAAATAAATAAATAAATAAATAAATAAATAAATAAATAAAATAGGTGGGTGTGAACTGTTGCAAGTACATCAGATCGTTGAAGAAGAAGAAAGGTCATGGAAGAATATCTGAAGGACAGTGAAGAAGTTGCACTGAAGCTTGTGTACCAGGAAGCTTACTGCATATTGGAGAGAACAAACTGGTCTACAAAAAAGACCAAATGGAGAACAGAAAACAGACATGGGAAGACCAAGTATTGCATGACAAGTGCATTAAAAAAATAGCAGGGAAAACAGATAATAACAAGATCTGGCAATGACTAAGAGCTGGAAAATTGAAAACGAGAAAGAGGGGCTAATTCTGGCTGCACAAGACCAAACCTTAAAAATAAACTCATACAAAGCTAGAATTGAGAAGACAGCAACAGAAGCAAGTGCTGCTTCTTCAAAGAAGCTAAAACAGTGGACCACCTGATTAGGTGCTGCAAGAGGATTGCACAGTGTGACTACAAACAACGGCATGACAAAGTAGCAACAATGGTATATTGGAAGCTTTGCAAGAACGGTGGGACCATAAAACAGAGAAAATCATAAATAATGAAGAAGCTAAAGTGCTCTGGAACTTTAGAATTCAAACGGACATGCACCTGTCACATAATACCCCAATTGTCAATAAAAAAAGATAAACAAGTCTGGGTAGTTAACATGGCAGTATCTGGAGGCAGCAGAATAGAAGAGAAAGAACTGGAGCAGAGGTTGGTTTCAGCAGGTTCTGACTAGTTCTGGAGAACCAGTAGCGGAAATTTTGAGTAGTTCGGAGAACCTGTAGTAGAAATTCTAACTGGCCCCGCCCCCATCTATTCTCTGCCTCCCAAATCCCAGCTGATGGGGATAAAATGTGGATTTTGCAGTAACCTTCCCCTGGAGTGGGGAGGGAATGGAGATTTTACAGTATTCTTCCCTGCCACGCCCACCAAGCCATGCAATGCCATGCCCACCAAGCCACTCCCACAGAACCTATAGTAAAAAATTTTGAAACCCACCACTGAACTGGAGAAGATAACAAAATACAAAAACCTGCAAATAGAAATAGAATGAATGTTGCAAAAGAAAGCAAAGGTAATATCAATAATAATAGGTGCCTTGAGTGCAATCCCAAAACAATTGGAGCACCACTTGAACAGCTTCAGAACAGCTTAATAGCCTATGATGATACCAGTAACACCATCAAAGATCAACATCTGCCTACCCCTGGTCCTTGGAAGGACTCGATTGGTGGATAAAAATGGCATATATTGCCTGAACATCTGGATGACTGTGCGATGAAAAATAATGCACATTAACAAAATCACCTTCAGTCAATTGCAAAATTGCTTTACTAGGAGTAGCTTACATCCTGTGACAATACCTTTAACACCAACAAACAACATATGCCTATCCCAGATCCTTGAAAGAAACTCAATAGTTTCTTTTCTAATCTAAACTGGCCGACTGTGGAACAAAACATAATCATTATTATAATTGTTATAATTGTGTTACAAATAATGCATTGTTTTACAATTATATATTTTAGCCAACAAAATTATTTAATGGTCTTACATGAACCAGACATGTCTCCTCTCTGAAAGTACAATGCGAACAAATATTAGCCTCACTTACCAAAAAATCTCTCAAATTGTGGGATTCAGTCAGTCATTAATCCATTTCCTTATCTCTATAATAGAAATATAGGGCAAGTTCAAACAATATCTAAGTTCAACCATAATTTTAGACTTTTTTCTACAAAACAGGTGATAGAGACCAATCCCTTTCAACTCCATAAGCCTAGATATTTGGTTTACTCAGATATATAATACATCAATTTTATTGCAATAAACTCCATATATCAAATACATTTCATTCTAATTAAATCCTAATATGTTCAACTGATTTTTTTAAAGTATACTCAAAATAATAGAATATATGTTTCACAGTCATAACTTTGGAAAAAGAGTTAACAGGCTGTGACAGATACTGTAATTCAACAATATTGTGGAAACATAGTAGGAGATCTGTTTAGTCAACGTACATTTCTTGATGAATTCAGTAGATAATACAAAAGCCAGCAGATGCATGGGCAAGCTGACTGAATTTAGTGTAAACAGCATGCATTATTCCAAAACCTCTCTAGATGACTGGCAGCAGGCTAGAACAGCAGCTGTAGGTGTAGAAAAAGCCAATTCCTTTTCTGTAGATATATTTTGATACTGATTCTCAGAGGATTTTAATTACCTGTGTGTGTTCTTTGTATGTCCAGAAGCAGTAGAAAGACCATAATTAAGGTATTAGAATTTAAATAGAGCAAAAACTTTTGTGGAATAAGAATGTGTTTAAAACCAAAATACAGCAATGCATATTACTACCAAATGCCATCGTTTTTAATAGTGTCACTTTCTGGTATAGTCCAAATAAATTACTTTACCAAAAGTTATTTTCATTAAGATAATGTTAGTTCTAATATATACCTTTAAGTAGATCAAAAATGTTTAATCAAGGAGCACATTTGGCTTTTAAGAAAATCCTATGAAAAGTTGCAAAATTGCCTTTCAGGTCTGTAACTTTGTTGCTGGCAATCCTTATGATTTATATTGATATATTGACCATCATTTGTGTTGTAAATGTTGTACCTTGATGAACGTATCTTTTCTTTTATGTACACTGAGAGCATATACACCAAGACAAATTCCTTGTGTGTCCAATCACACTTGGCCAATAAAAAATTCTATTCTATTCTATTCTATTCTATTCTATTCTATTCTATTCTATTCTATTCTATTCTATTTATAGCTAGTACATTTAAATTGTAAACCTAACAATTTAAATAAATCATAAATTTGTTATGTTTCCATTGGTTTCAATCGGACACTGAAGATGTATGCACTGAATGTGCGTGCACCTATATGAATTATGAATGGATCCATATGAAGCAATATGAATTATATGAATTCATATGAGTCCATATGAATCATCACTGGAATTTTGGTGACTAACAGAGCCACTAGTAAGGTTAAATTTCATGTTTTTCTTTCATTCAATATGTCAGATTTTCAAAGACTGCCTGGACAAGTCCCTGCAGTTTTCTTGGCAAAGTTTTTCAGAAGTGGTTTGCCACTGCTTCCTTCCTAGGGCTGAGAAAACTGGCTCCTTCCTAGGATAAATGGCCCAGAGTCATCCAGCTGATTTCATGGCCAAGATGGAAACGCATGTCTTCCAGTTTCTAGCCTAAAGCCTTAATCATGACATCAAACTGATTCTCAAATTTCATGTATTATCTAAATGTATAATTTTATTTTAAATGTTAAAGTTGCATAGAATATTGTTTATAAAATTGTTTTTTCCTATAAATAGTTTAAAGTGACCACCAAGTCTGTTCTCATGCAAATCAATATATATGATGCTACATAAAGTATTAATGGATAGAAATAAGAATATAGTCTATACTTTGGACTGATCATATATTATGCAAATAGTCCTACTCTAACACTGTAACATTTTCCACTTTGAATGAAACATAATAGTTGTTCAACTTTTAATACGAACACTTGCTTTAGTACAAGTTATTCTGCTTGAATTCAGAATGTCTTTGCTAAGAGATTGAATGCATGAGTACCACCTGACTTGGTACTCTAGTCCAAGATAAACTAGTCCAATAAAATCAGTGTGTAATTTTTTAAATCACAAGAATGACGAAGTGCAGGTAGTTGAGTTATGATCATAATTGAACCTGGTAATTGTGGTTGTAAATCATGACAGTGCTTATAACCACAACTGATTTTATGACCTTTTTCCATTGGTTGTTAAGCAAACCCAGGATTCGCTATGGGTCAGTTTTTGCTAGACCGGAAGTAAACATGTTTCCAGTAAAATCATCAAATTATAGTCACATGATCATGGGGCACTGCAAATGGCCATAAACATGGGCCAGTTGCTAAGTGCCCAAAATGTGGTCACATGATTGTGGAGGGGCCCTGATCTTGGAATTTCAAAACTTGATCATAACTAAATTTTATTACTAAGTGATTGGTCAAGATTGGTCAAGTCAAGAACTACTAGTAATTGATAAAAACTACTAAAAATCAAACAACACATCTAAAAAAAGGGAGCAAAACCCTGGGTAAATATTACTTTTCAGGAGATTTTAATCTCATTTCACTATTAATTATACTGAGCCTATAGTTCTCTGCATTTGTGATTTTGCAATATCTAATTGGGATTTTTCAGAAGGATGTTTAAAAATTCCTCTGAATATCCTATCATTTTGTCTAATTGTTTATGTCAAATTACATATTATAAGCATCTTTAAAATGTTATTGTCAGGTTCTTGGACTCTTTGATTGGTTTATCATTAAAATCTTCATGGCTTTCTACGGAGTACAAACTAGTAAAAGATTGCTGTAACTATTCCAAAATTAAAGCAAATATTACATATTTCATTTTCCGATATATTCTGATATGTTGTTTATGTGAAATAAACTATTCTGGTCCATTGTCAATCAAATTCAATAAGCCTGATTTTGTGGGCATGCTATTCATTTGAACTAAATCTCTAACAAGCCTCATCTGCTAATTGGAATTAACATTTATGTTACTAAATGAGAAGCATTTTGGCTGCAGTATAAGGTGGTAAGTCCTACCCAATGGAATAAACAACTAACATCTGTTATCTTGTCCTGCTCCAGCTTGGCTTTTACATGTAAAGTGCATCACTTTCAGGGTCAAGGTTATGGAATATGTGGTTCCCTGGCTGTGTGGTATGTACATGAGGAAGGGAAGAAACAATAGCATAAAGACCAGCCAAACAGACATTGTGCAATGCATATGCTTTGCTTTAACCTTTACAAGTCCTATAAAACTGATACAAGACAAAACATGATATACTCTGGAATTTTTCAGTAGAATATGTGTATAAATTTATTCTGAGAGCCATTATAGCCAAGCCAATGTAACCACAAAGTGGTTACACTGCATATCTGCATTTTTCTACAATATAGCACTAACAGAATTAATAGAGGCAGGATAATGCAGTATTGTTGCCATTGTTTATTACACCCCTTTTCTTTTACACGTTGCATGATAACTACCACCAACCAGTCTCCGATCTCTTTTTAGCTTTAAGTTTATTTGCACTTTGTAACCCATAAATGCAGCCCACATTATTGCAATTTGGACAACATACGATGAATATCGTATTTTGTAAAGCTAAACTATAACAATATAGAACCTTGTTCCTAATTACATACCTAATAAAAACTCTTCCTATTATTTTTGTATCTGGAAAGCAGACCCTGACATCTAGCCTGACTGAATTGCAACGAGAAAAATCAGGTTTACAAGAAAAATTGGACCACCTGATCCAGGCGACCAAAGGGAGAGAAGGCCTGTCTCTTCTAGCATCTGGCCATACTGGAATGGCACCAGCTACTCCTGTCAAGACTGTAGATTTGGAAATGAAGCAGCTACAGTGTAAACTGAAGGTGACCATTTTATGCTATGAAATAGTTAGTAAATAGACACCTTATTTATGATAGAGAATATAAGACATTTTAGTGACTGAAAAGTGGATGAAAATTAAACATATCTTGAGATATGAGATTAAATTGGCTGTTAAATTATTTTTTAACAATTATAATTCAATAGCTAAGATTCAAATCTATGAATATCTGGTTTGTTGAAAGTATTTTAAGATCAGTAATCTAGTTATAGTATATGTAGTCAAAGGGTATTGTTTTTGTAAAAATGAAGAACACTTTATTTATTGCATGTGCTATGAATGAAGCAATATATACTTTTTCATTATTGCTGTCTCAGAAAATTTCTCTTCTGTTTGACTATCCTCAACTAACTTTTGCCCAAGAAAAACAGCTATGAAATGGCTTCTTACTTGTGCTCTTTTAAGGCAAGTAAAAAGTTAAGGGGTCACTTCCTTGTGAGGAAGGCGGATAATAAAGCTAAGAGAATTTGGAGGAAAAGACTGAAACAAAAGAAGATAATAGTCACTGAAGGGGAAAGAGCTGATAGAAGAATGCAGGGAAATGAAGGAAAAAGATCAAGTGTGTGTTTGTTTGTGTGTGTGTATATATAAGCCTTTAAAAAACACTAGTAAGGATTGTGTAAAAATAAACAACCACTTAGTAAGCACAAAGTTCCGTCCCTCTAACTAGAATCCATTTATATCCATACTTTGTGTTGGTTACACAATTTTATTAAAAAAAGAACAAATATTACTTTGTTAATCCCTGAGTAAAAGAAACACAGCTACAATAACCCCAGTATTGCACACATTTAAGATACTAACTACAAGAAGAAGAGCTGACAAAGCGCATAAAGATTTTTATGCATAAAAATAATCTTTTTAGCATAAAGATTATTATCATTTTGGGTTGGTGGCAAGAAGATTTTAAAATATGTTTATTTATTCCCAAAATCAAATTAAAAGGAATTATGCTACTCCTGTTCAGATAAATCCAGGATTGTCACAGATGTCCTATATTTTATTTTCTCCACGTCTGTTTTGCCAACATTGCTCCCAAGAAACTATCATTCCTGGAACAGATGTGTGCAAAATTATATCTAGAATTTCAAGGAATCTCTCAGATCAAATCAATGCTTGTAAAAATCAATGTAGTTTTATTTCCTTAAAATTGCAATCCTGTGGTCCATAGGGCAGTGCCCCAGAAGGGTTATAAGAGTTGAAAGAAGTGCATCCTTTGAGAGTGTATTATTTGGTCCTAGAAATATCATCAAAGCACAGTACACAAACTTCACCAGCCTGTCTTCTCCTATAAGAGAACTCCAATACCAGAAAAAGTAAACAATAAGTGTGCCAAAGTCAAGCTAGGGAATATCTTCAGAATTATTGATAAAATTTTAGCTATTCTAGGGCAGTTTTGGATAGAATATTTAAATCAATCAAAAGTGTTCCTGGGAGAAAGGTGGTAGTACATTTTTTCTGTTTTTATTCTTCCATACTACAATACTGCTAAGACCTTGGATTTGTCGGAGGCTTCAGCATTACAGCTTAAAATAGGATTGCTCTCCTTTGTCTTCTTCTTCTTGAAATACATCCAATGTGTTAGTTAATCTCACTAGAAAAGCTGATAACAAGCAAACAAAGCATGTTCATGTAATACAATATTTTTCATTGTGTTTGAGAACTGATAACAGTGATGACTGGTAAGGTATGCCTTGGCACGTGCCAGATGCTATTTTTTTTGTGTGCTGTTCAGATGTGGCAATACTTATCCACTTTGTGGTTACTTTCTGCCCTGATTAGTGCAACACTTTCTACAGCAGCTAGAAAGATTTCCATAACATTTTAGTTGATGCAAATTAGCTAGGCAGCTAACTAGTAAAGATGGAAGAGGGTATCTATGCTGAAAGATCGGATTTGCAAGACCCAATCTGGGTCAGTCAAGGCACCAAAAGTGGATACTTCCAAGCTTTCAGACTCGTGCTGGATCCCACCCTCAGGGAACTTCTCTCTAGTAGTGTGTGTGTGTTTTGGGCTAGAGAGTAGTTCCCATAGGATGAACTCCAGCACAAATCCAAAAGCTTGGAAGACAAAACCTCTGGTCCCAGTGACTGATCCAGATTGGATCTTACAGTGTTATCCTGGGACACACATATTTGGTTTCATTCTTGATCTGGATTGGATTCACAATTGTTTACTGGGCTTAATGAAGGTGTTGGTATTGACTTACAGCCTGACTATTGAAGCAAACAATCCTCCTAAAAATAGATTCATATGCTAAAATCAGCAGGAAAAGCCCTTTTAAAGATCCCCTCTGCTGACACAAACTAATCTTTCTGGCAGGTGGGGGCAGACCTTTTGTAGCATTTCTCCCAGGCTGTGAAATATACTAGCTTGGGAGTTGCTCTTGACTTCTACTCTGTGACTTCTTCTCTTTGGCCAAGGTTTGAATTGTTGACTGGTTTTAACATCTGTTTTTATTCTTCCGTACTACAATACTGCTAAGACCTTGGATTTGTCGGAGGCTTCAGCATTACAGCTTAAAATAGGATTGCTCTCCTTTGTCTTCTACTTCTTGAAATACATCCAATGTGTTAGTTAATCTCACTAGAAAAGCTGATAACAAGCAAACAAAGCATGTTCATGTAATACAATAGTTTTCATTGTGTTTGAGAACTGATAACAGTGATGACTGGTAAGGTATGCCTTGGCATGTGCCAGATGCTATTTTTTTTGTGTGCTGTTCAGATGTGGCAATACTTATCCACTTTGTGGTTACTTTCTGCCCTGATTAGTGCAACACTTTCTACAGCAGCTAGAAAGATTTCCATAACATTTTAGTTGATGCAAATTAGCTAGGCAGCTAACTAGTAAAGATGGAAGAGGGTACCTATGCTGAAAGATCGGATTTGCAAGACCCAATCTGGGTCAGTCAAGGCACCAAAAGTGGATACTTCCAAGCTTTCAGACTCGTGCTGGATCCCACCCTCAGGGAACTTCTCTCTAGTAGTGTGTGTGTTTTGGGCTAGAGAGTAGTTCACATAGGATGAACTCCAGCACAAATCCAAAAGCTTGGAAGACAAAACCTCTGGTCCCAGTGACTGATCCAGATTGGATCTTACAGTGTTATCCTGGGACACACATATTTGGTTTCATTCTTGATCTGGATTGGATTCACAATTGTTTACTGGGCTTAATGAAGGTGTTGGTATTGACTTACAGCCTGACTATTGAAGCAAACAATCCTCCTAAAAATAGATTCATATGCTAAAATCAGCAGGAAAAGCCCTTTTAAAGATCCCCTCTGCTGACACAAACTAATCTTTCTGGCAGGTGGGGGCAGACCTTTTGTAGCATTTCTCCCAGGCTGTGAAATATACTAGCTTGGGAGTTGCTCTTGACTTCTACTCTGTGACTTCTTCTCTTTGGCCAAGGTTTGAATTGTTGACTGGTTTTAACATCTATTTTATTGTTAATTTTGATCTGTTCTTTTTTTAAAAAATGTTTATATTCTTTTTTGGCTATTTAAATTTTGGTAATTGCCTTGGATATTGTCAGTATAGGAAGGAAGGGTATCAATTGAATAAATATAAACAAAAAATCTTAAAACTTAGTTACAGGAGAAAAAAAAGAACTTATTAATAAATGAGTGATAAAAAGTAAACAATTGAAGGCATTACATTACTAACAAGAAAAAATAAATCTATAAAGCTAGTCTCACTAATGAACTATTACAAAAATATATTAAATTTTAATACACTAAACTACTCATTTGTTAACACATAAATTGTGTTACATTGAATTATAAAACCACTGAACCAGTGGCAGGAGAATGCAGTTTGTATGCACGTTACCATATTAATATTTTGTTTGATGGTTCAATCAAATTTAGATACTGCTCATCTCACACTAGGAGATACTGGGGAAAATGCAAAAGCTAACATTCAGTAATTAAGTTCTGAAAATAATCATTAAGCATTATAATATTGTAATATTAAAATACTATAGAGAGAGAGCATCTATTGCAATTCTTTACAGTTTTGCCTTATCTAGCCAACTGCCAACAAACGTTTGCCATTTGTCATATAATAAGGGATCACAATCCCCCAGTAATATCTGTCATAAATTGATAAGAATTTTCAGGAAGTTTGGAGATAATCTTATATATGTCTCTGTAAAACAGAAGTATAGAAGAATGCATGACATGGAGCCCCCCACTCTTATTTCACAGGAGCAATGTTTGTATGGAGGAGAATTTTTTTGTATCGGCCCTCCAGAATTGCTGACAAAAGAATATTGAAACAGGCAAGACTGAACACTGCAATATTTAAGACTGAGCTTTTGCTATCATCCCACTTTCTTATGAATTAGATCTGATTCTCAGTTGTTATATTTACAGAAATTGTGTGCAATCAAACTGCCAATCTCTATCAACAAGCCTTTACCTCAGCGTAGCCTTTGCTTGTTTGTATCACATTCTTGTCAGCATTTAGCAATGAAACTCCACATCGGAATATTTTCTTCAGGACTCCTTGATTCAAATAGACTAGACTGCTAATGATCTGTCACTATTAAAGGATTCAAGCTTGATCTGTGGAGGAAGTCAGTTAGGGCAGTAGTTAAGAATTGTTAACTAGGCCCTGGTCTTTTCTTCCTCTAGCTCACTTCTAGTGGAGTCCTGCATAACTAGCAAAGAAAATACAAAATTATGACACTTTTGTTTTCAATTTCCTGACTTGGGCTATTCAGAAACGAGCAGATACAAAATATTTTTTTAATATGTCTGTGAGCATTTTCACTCAAATTTTGTCCATCCACTTGGATAGAAAGAATTAAACCTATATGCTAACCCTAAAATTATAAGTACTTGATTAATAGCATAAATAAGTAAGATGTCAAACTGCCTGGGAAACTTTTAAACTCCAAAATTGTGTACCATATACATAGCTTTTCTTTTCTACCAAATTTGGGCCACATCAGAAGTGGTTTTTAAGACGAGGTTTCCTGTTTCCACATTTACCCAATGATTGTGGAAGACATTTGCTTCATTTCCCTTCCCATTCATATCATGTTATTTTCCACAGGAAATAGCAATATTTTTTTCATTAAACATAAGACCTTAAGCACTGTATAAGCACTGCAGGGTAACCTATTACAGAAGCCCACTTGAAATAAGTTTCCATATTTAAAGCATGTAAGTTCCTTTAATGGGATGTTGGCATTTGCCCATTAATAGAAGTCAGCAGCAAAAGCAAATCTAGAAACTTCAGTGATTATTATGCCATCATTTGTCATTTTAACTGATTTCTTATTAAATTGCATATATTTAAAGATTGGGTAATGTAGCTATTGAAATAATTCTGATGTCATAGGCATGCTTGGACCAAATGAAAACATTTCATTCTGTTCTGTAATGAATAGTTACATTTCCTCTGTTTGAAACCTCCCGCCCCCCCCCCCCCCCCCCAAACATGTCTTACTCAAAGAAAGTTCCTTTTGAAGTACAACACAAGAATTATGGCTCGTATTCTTTTTGTATTTCAGAAATATAAAGTATATATTACTTTACATTAAGAATGTGGTCATAAACTTTTGAACATATGACCTAGATTTTTAAACAAACAAAAGACATACAGGTTAAAATTCTTCCTGCACTTTATCAAAAGCATTTGAATTCTTTGGGAGCTAATTTGTATGTCGTACGGCAGCATTAGATGTATATTTTTAAAAGGTGATAAGCATTTTAAAGAAAATATAAAAATTTCAACATGCTGTGTATTATATTCAGAATTACACCATTTAATCTGTGAATCAACATTTTATCTTGAAGCTCTAAGGAAGGCTGTATAGCATTGCAGAGAAACATAGTATTTTAGAAATTGTATCTTTACACATTAAACTTCACATTAAAATCTATAAAATCTCTATAGAGCAAATATTGTTACCTACAGCATCCCAATGTTAATATTAATGGGAATAAAAAGCCTATTATTAAGCCTATTAATAGGGAATATTTTTAAATATATTTTAGATTTTGATCTTAGAAACAACCAACACACTATTACAATCACCTGGCATCATTGTAGCACAAAAACCAACTAAAGCCCTATAAAATATGTTGATTAAAAGACCCAAAAAGGAAAAAATCAGGAGTCATCTACAATATACAGCGTAAGGACTGTAACAGCCTCTATAATAAGACAGGCAGGAAAAAGACTAGCAGAGCGCATCCATGAACACCAACAAGCAGTCAGAACACACACTGAAAACTCCATAAACTCATCACACATGGCAGACTCAATCATAGTTTCAACTAGGAAACTGTGAACATCCTAAATCAAGCTGAATCCAAAAACACAACGGAATTTCAGGAGGCTTCTCATTCAGACATACTATATCAGCTACTAATAGTTACATAGAGATAAACTACATATACGCACTGTTCAAAGAAGAGAATTAAAAAATTAAAAAGGAAACAGTCCAGTACATATCTTCAGCATCCAACACCCAGATAAACAGGGATTAACACCAGATTAAAGAATTAAGCAGAAAATATCAAGGTAGTACCCTAATCAAGGAACTTCCAAGAAGAAACTCACCCCCCCCCCATCAACACTTATATACAAGCTACTGTATATAACCAAAGCTACTGCATAACCAAACGCCACACTCACTAGCACTAATAAATGATATTACCTAGGCAGGCAATGAAACATCTGTAAACAAACAACCAAACTTAGAGAGCATCAAGGACTCTCCAGATTTTGATCTCTTCACTCAGTTTTGATCTAATGTATATCTTCCCTAAAACGAAAAATGATTAATAAAGGTTGATTCTTATAGTAAACTCATTTTGTTTGTGCATTGAAAACTGTATGTGTGTGTGCATGTGTGGTGTGCATAAGTATAGTTGGACAGTGCCATTTATTTAGAAGCCTAATGAAGTACACTTAATTTATGCAATTTCATATCATCTGCTGGTAGCTATTTAGCTATTGCTAACTAATACTGTATATTATTTGAAATTTCTAAGACTATTTTTGTGATTATACTTTCCTCTCTTGCCATAACTGTCTAAAGAGTATGTAATCCATTGAGAAACTTGGTGCCATGAGATTTTCCTGAATAGCATCCACAAAAATAGATCTTTTTAGGGACAGCAGCCTTATAAGCATGCTGTTTGATTTTCAACATTTGTAAGAAGTAGTAAAAGCTTTAGAAATGTAACTTTGGAAATAAACAGAGTTCAAAATATTATAAATGATAATATTCTACTGTCTGTAAGGAGGTGGAATGATAAGGAATAGCAGACAACCAAATCAAACCGTTAAATCATAACTAGGAGTTCATGCCATATCAAGCCACTTTCTTAAATGCTGGGCTTAGCATTATACAGTCTTTGAATCAGGCCAATGAAATTTATATACCATAGTTTATGAAATGAAGTATGAAACAGCAAACTGTAGCTTATTCAATCATACTCATTGAATAACTCTGTGCAATTACGGTTTAGAGCAATTTAAGGTGAGTGTTTTTATATTACAAATCCTGAAACTGACAATAATTAAAGAAAACTTTATCTTTTGAATGCAATCTTGCAAATGTCTAAGAAAAAAATATATTAAAGTAGAACCAAGTATGAATAGTAACTTTTCCGATCTAGCATAATGTAGTGTTTACATATTTATCAGCAGCAGCTTAAAGCCCCTGTTTGGGAAAAACTTAGCCATATATTTTTTTAATTCTAAAACTCACTGTTAAACATCATAGGTAGAATTCTGACAGAGATATTCCATTTGGAAAATAAGATGAAATTTATTCCACTGTAGGCTAGTCTTGAATAAGTATAAAAGCATCACCATCAAACATTAATAACCTACGTACAAACACTTTAGCGGCATTTTTTCCTATTCTAAAATCAAAGTAGACTAACCTGTTAAATAGCAAAGTTTCACTTTGAAACACAAGTGTGAACAGATACAGCTCTGAATAATTCTACATCAACCTTACTGAGACTTTAATAAAATATTTCATTCATTCTAGAATGCAAATAATGAAATCACTAAACATTCATCAACCATTAAATCTTTGAAATCCGAAGTATGAAACAGCAAACTGTAGCTTATTCAATCATACTCATTGAATAACTCTGTGCAATTACAGTTTAGAGCAATTTAAGGTGAGTGTTTTTATATTACAAATCCTGAAACTGACAATAATTAAAGAAAACTTTATCTTTTGAATGCAATCTTGCAAATGTCTAAGAAAAAAATATATTAAAGTAGAACCAAGTATGAATAGTAACTTTTCCGATCTAGCATAATGTAGTGTTTACATATTTATCAGCAGCAGCTTAAAGCCCCTGTTTGGGAAAAACTTAGCCATATATTTTTTTAATTCTAAAACTCACTGTTAGACATCATAGGTAGAATTCTGGCAGAGATATTCCATTTGGAAAATAAGATGAAATTTATTCCACTGTAGGCTAGTCTTGAATAAGTATAAAAGCATCACCATCAAACATTAATAACCTACGTACAAATACTTTAGCGGCGTTTTTTCCTATTCTAAAATCAGAATAGACTAACCTGTTAAATAGCAAAGTTTCACTTTGAAACACAAGTGTGAACAGATACAGCTCTGAATAATTCTACATCAACCTTACTGAGACTTTAATAAAATATTTCATTCATTCTAGAATGCAAATAATGAAATCACTAAACATTCATCAACCATTAAATCTTTGAAATCCGAAGTCCAAAGAAAAGAAGAACAGATGCAGGAACTGCAAGAAAAGTATGTCCCAGTTACCTATTGGTTGTGTTTGACTCCCCCTTGTGGCAAAAATGCATTTGCTTTATATTCATGGAGAATTTTCGGAAAGTTGTCTTTTCATATATATTTTTCTTTCGGCATTTTATGTATGGTTCATATTATTTATTCTTTTAGGAGAAAAATATTAATACATATTCTTTTAAATTGCTGAGTTATTTTCAGTACACAAGATGTATATATATATATATATATATAACTGTAATAAAACATTTTTTTTAAAAAAATCCGATTCCAGTGTGCACCTGATTATATCCATCTAAATGAATACCTCAGCATACTTGAAAGCAGTTTTTCAAATACAGTGGTACGTTGCCTAAGGGCTAAGAAGCACATCAAGGTTTAGATGCTTAAATTGGATTAAATGTCCAATTTTGTAATTTCTGAAAAATGCAAAAATGCATTTTTATTTATTGTTGAATTTATTAAAATGTATATTTCTGCAAATTAGTTGCTTAGTTAAACAGATCAATACACATCTGAGTGAATCTAAAAATGTTTAATCTTGCACAATAAAAGTTATTTCATTAAAATGTTTCATCTTTAAAAGGATTTAACAAAATGCATATTTTATTGATTAAAGCCTTGAGGAACACCTAAGGAATCTAGCTGGAGGTGAAAGATAGCATTCTGATATGCCTATGTCCAACCACTATATTACAGTATAGAATAGATACTGAATATGCTTCAATATTCTTGATTGTCCCCCTAAGCAAATGTGTCTGTTGAAATGTAAATTCTTTCCGTTGGCTTTTTCTGTGATTTTTGATGGATCTACCAATATGTGATGCCTTAAAGATATAAAAAGTAATAAAAAATAAAAAATGAATTACTGAATATTGAATATTGGTTCATTTTATTGTTGTTGTCACAAGAAAATACGAACAAGTAACAGTTATAAGCATAGATTTTTGTCTAATATGTTACCCAGTGAACAGTTTCTTATTTCTTTCCTACAGGTTTCTTATTTAGAACTTGTACATTTTGAGGAACTCACATTTTCATAGCTGAATTTGGTTTATTGATTTTCCATAGCATAGCTGCATTTTAAATTTTTTAAACTATCTCATATTGATACGAAGCTTTTTATGTACTAAATAGTAGTTCAAACTCATGACAGCCAATTCACATGGTGACACTTTTAAAAAGCTATAAATAATTTTAATTTATTTTTTCCTTTTTATCCCTAGATCAGTAGAATATTTTGCTCCCCTTTTGTTTATAATTATATCATCATCATTATATGGGTTTCTATAAACTAGTGTGTATTTTATTGTCCTGAATTGCTACTATGAAATGTGGGGTTTAAGATTCAGAAGCCCACAAAGGTTAAATTTGCCATTACGCAAAGGGAAAACTGAAGAGTTTTCACTTGACAAATGGTACAAAGATAAGCATGGAACTGGGCATTTACAATTATTCAAAATAATGACATACTAGTTACATAATTCTATGAATATTTCATTTTCTCTTTATTTCAAGGATTTCTAGAATGGAAAGAGATATAAGTATGAAAAGGCATTTAATAGAAGATTGGAGGCTGCGTATGAAAACATATCAGGAAAAGGAGAAAAGCTTTAATGAAACATTACAATGTCTGGAAGAAAAGGTCTTTAATGTTTAGTGTTTATTTTAAATCAACAAACTGAATTCCACCAGATTGATTAATTGTAGTAGCCATCATTATGATTAGTACAGTTGCATTTATGCAAAGATTGTTCTTAAAGCAGTCAAATAACTTAATGTGATGATTAAGTGCTTCTTAGTATTTTGGGCATGTTGTTCAGCTGGAATTTCACATATCTGTTTCTTGAAAAGAGACATCAAAGAAGAGTCATCCTGCAGTGTAAATCAAGAGAAACATATCATAAAGGAAAAACAATGACCTTTAAATTATTTTTATAATAATAGTTATGTGTGATCCCTTCCATTGTTATATATTTAATGATTCCATTTTATGCTCTTCTGAAAATTGTTTTCTACATAAATATTTAATGCATTTTTCTCATGCTTAAACAGATTGGAAGAGAAACTGCCCCTTAGTACTTCTGCAGTGTGTTTTAGCCCTGTTTTATAGCAAACAAGTCACATGTGTAGGAATCTCTTAGGCTGCAAATCATAACATCCAAGAAACATAGAAACAAAGAGCTACTTTGATTCTTTTTTAAAAGCAGGTGCTAGCTTTTTAGGTGCGAACATAGTTTCTGCTGGCAGTCATACATTGTCAGTTCCAGACAAAACGATTTTGCTCTGTGTATATGAGATATTGCTTAGATACTGTTAGCCCAAGAGATAAAATTGGCAGGGTGGGAAAAATCTTAGACAATATAAAACTGAATCAGGATTATTTCTTGAAGAGGAGGCAGTATGAAAAAGCATTTTAGAAACCTATGCAACAAGATAGTGATGATGTTTTAAGTATTAAAAATATTGCAATTTTCTGGCTACCTTCAGTTAGAAAAAAAATCAAGTGTATTATATGCAAGAATATGAGCTTTTTAGATATGCTTTGTTAATTGATTCCTTTTTTATATAGACTTGTTTTACAAATAATAGCTATTACCTATTGGACTTTATTATTTGTAATTTTTCTCAGCAGTACCATCTGTTGACGTGCTCACAAGTTTCAGAGTTTTTAAGTGCTAGCATTTGGCTTCTTGCCCATGAATTTGATAAATAGTAAAATGCTGCAGTCACATGCCCACTTATCTATGAATAAATCCTATTGATTTCATTGGATAGTATCCATGTTTGAATAGAAGCCAAGATAGCCTGCATTCTATTCAGAAGGTAAATGAATTATGTACAATTAGATGTGTGCAGTATTTTGATAGTGTTGATTTTCCACCTAAATTATTTAAATGCTTTCCTTAATAGTTTTTCTTTGGATGCTGTTCCAGGCAAAGACATTAACTGAGGACTGTTCAAATAAAAAAATATCCATTGATTCATTAAAGCAGAGGCTTAATGTAGCAACCAAAGAAAAGACACAGTACGAGCAGATGTATCACAGAACTAAAGAAGACTTGGAGAAAAAGGTACACAAGTATAGATATTGTAGATGATTAAGATGATGATGATTTATTAGACTTATACCCTGCCTTCAGTTCATCGGGATACTTGTATCCAATATCAATGAGGTATATAAAAAATACGAAAGAAAACACAGTTAAGAAATCATTTCAAATATATGCTAATAAAATCATTATTAAATTATTTAACAATCGGCTCTGTTTTCTGGTGCACATTTTTTTTTTACAAATAAATAGTTCCATGATCGGTGCCTTTGCTTTTTTAATTTGCCCACAGTAGCATTTGTCTTGAGTTTTATTTAAAGCCATATATATGGTTGTGATTCAGAAGAAATTTCTGAAGTTGAATTACATTAATTATAATCAAATGTTGAATGCTTTTAACTAGGATGAAATATAATTTTCCAAAATACACTATTTTATAGTAGCACTTTCTCTCTTCTCTGACTTTAATGTAGCCTTATCAGACAAATATTTTCTACAACAGGTGAGAAACCAGGAAGAAAGCCTCTGGTGAAATTTACTTTCTTCTTCCACTATGTCTTTTTGTTAGACAAAGTTCTGAATGAATTCATATAATGCCAGGTTATTCTACATTTTGGAGTTCCTTTGTGTTTCTGGGTTTATTTGTTTGTTTTTGTAGATATAGCAAAGGTTTGAAGGAATCTCAGTGTTAAAATGAATTATGATTAACAATGCAACTAGAAAGAAACTTCGAATGCATTCTATTGTTACAGACTTTAATCCTATACTATAAATCTTTCTAAGGATTTTACAAATTCTCTTCCCAAAGATTCAAAATAGTTCTGTCTGATTGAGCATAAACGTGTTTCTCCTACAGCTTCCATATAGGAAGCATGAGCTTTTTAGAGCCAAGATACTCAGGTATAATAAGCACTCAACACTGGACAGTTTACAGAGGAAGCAGCATCTGGACTTATACAAGACAGACAAGCAGGCACATTATTTCCCCTGAGTTTTAAACAACAGACGGTCTTAGTGTGTTTTATATCTAACTGGAGGAATGGTCAGAAAAAAAGACTATAGGAGATAGCAATGAGATTTACAATTAATTTTTATAGGATCTTCTAGACACTGTTAATTTCTTTCCAACTCAGAAATGCTAGAAGACTTTTTTTAAAAAAACCAAACAGAAAGAGAAGATATTTGTGTCTTTTCTGAGGTTTAATCCTCATCTTCAATCTGCCTAAATCAATTTTCCCTTTTGCCAAATTCTCTACATGTTGAGAATATGGTACCCAGAATTCTTAGGTAGCTGGAAAGCAGTGGTGGGATTCAAATTTTTTTACTACTGGTTCTGTGGGCGTGGCTTGGTGGGAGTGGCATGGCTTGGTGGGAGTGGCTTGGTGGGAGTGCCTTGATGGGAGTGGCAGGGGAAGGATACTGTAAAAATCTCCATTCCCTCCCCACTTCAGGGGAAGGTTACTGCAAAATCCCCATTTCCTCCTGATCAGCTGGGACTCAGGAGGCAGAGAATAAATGAGGGTGAGGCCAGTTAAAGGTGGTTTTTACTGGTTCTCCGAACTACTCAAAATTTCCACTACCAGTTCTCCAGAACTGGTCAGAATCTGCTGAGTACCACCTCTGCTGGACAGCAACACATAGGGAAAGTTGACATAGATTAGTGGGAATGTAGACTTATTATATATATAATATTAAATATTTCTATATTATGCATTATGTATTTTAGGAGCTTAATCTTTCCAATCTAGAAGCTAAAATGGCAGAGACAGAATGTACCATGACTGAACTTGAAACAACGGCATCTCAACAGCTTCACAGCTTAGCAAGGCAAAGTGAACAGGCACTTGAAATGGTGCAGAAAAAGTTGATCATGTCCAATGAAAAAGTGGAAGAGTTCATAACTTTTGTAAAGGTTTGGCATTTTAAATATCTGTGTCACATGTAAATATACATATTTGCATATATATACATACACAAACACACACATATACATATACACATTTTGTACAACAATTTATATGTAAAATATATAACTATTAAGGGGATGTGATGGCTCAGTAGCTAAGACGCTGAGCTTGTCAATCAAAAGGTCGGCAGTTCAGCTGTTCGAATCCGTAGTACCACGTAACGGGGTGAGCTCCCGTTACTTATCCCAGCTTCTGCCAACCTAGCAGTTCGAAAGCATGTAAAAAATGCAAGTAGAAAAATAGGGACCACCTTTGGTGGGAAGGTAACAGCGTTCCATGCGCCTTTGGCATTTAGTCATGCCGGCCACATGACCACGGAGATGTCTTCGGACAGTGCTGGCTCTTTTGCTTTGAAAGGGTTGGGAATAACTAGCACATATGTGGGAGGGGAACCTTTACCTTTATATAGCTATTTATTATTATTATTATATTTATTATTTATTATTATTTTTATATCTATATCCCGGAGATGGTTAGCATTGTGAAGGCCTTCCCCCATGCCTTTTAACATATTATCTTAGTTTTTTTAAAAAAATTCTGACTCTTTTTTGAGGTATTGTATTTTAAATGGATTTTAGGATTTTTAAATTTTACTTTTTTATTGTACATTGCTCACAGTCACTTTGATATCGGGGTTATTTAAATTTGACAAATAAATGAATAAATATTGCCAAACCACCACTACCCTTTTTAAAAAATGTTTGTGTATTGAAGATAAAATTTGGGATTGCCACAGCCTGGACACTGTATAAGACAAGAGAATCGGGGGGGGGGTGTTTGGTGGTTGTGATGGTGGTAATGCCATTAGTCAAGACCTGGAAAAGGGATAATTGAATCAGTTTTAAAACCACTGTCTTGGCTGTTTTAAACTATTGTAATTACATAATTCAAAATTTATTCTAATTCTAATTATATTTAGTTTTGGAGACTCTCAGTTTGTGTTGTTGAGGAACAATTCTCCTTCCTCCACCTTGTTTATTCCATTGTTTATTCCATTTTTTGCAAAACTTCTTTATTTAATTGCAAAGTATTATCTTGCTTTCAAGTAACTCTGTCTTCAGATACATAGTCATAACCTCTTGTTCTTCAGCCAAAAAGGCAGCTAAAACCATTTTTATATCATTAGGCATTTATTGCCTCAACTTGAAGCTTGTACATTAAAATGGGCCTGAGGGGTTTTTTATTGAAATCTGGAGGTCCACTCACTGGAGCCTGTTGCAAAAACATTTGGGGTGTGTGTGTGAAGATTTCTATTTCCTTTTGGATTATTAGAACTGAATAGAATTCAGACTACTGTTCTCCAGAAAGATTTGCTTATTATCCCAGGCATTTTTTGTTTCGGCCATATGCAGCACGGACCATACCAGTTAACAATGGCCTGTCATTATTTTTCAGAATAGTATACTCCATTGAAATAATAGAAAATATTTGTGGCTCAGGTTTTAGATTTTGGCAGTGGTTTGCTCTCCAAGCTTGTTTCAATTTAGTTTGGTAACAAAACATTCAGAAATTAAATTGAAACAAGCTTGGAGAGCAAACCACTGCCACTACACTCCATTCTATGAAAATCTTCAGAACTAATGTATCCAAGTAACATCTTCACCATACTATTTGGTATGACCTCAAGTTCTTACCAGGGGTGAAATCCAGGAGATTCTGACAGGTTCTGGAGAACTGGTAGCGGAAATTTTGAACAGTTCAGAGAACCGGTAGTGGAAATTTTGAGTAATTCAGAGAACCAGTAAATACCACCTCTGGCTAGCCGGACAGTGGGGTGGGAATGGAGATTTTGCAATATCCTTCCCCCAGGAGTGGGGAGAGAATGAGGATTTTGCAATTTCCTTCCCCTGCCAAGGCCACCAAGACACACCCACCAAGACACACCACGCCCACCAAGACACACCACGCCCACAGACTGGTAGTAAAAAAATTTGAATTTCACCACTGGTTCTTACATACAGTACATCACCAATTTTACCAGTATATTGAAATTGGGGCAGGGATAATGCCTCAACGTTTAGCAATTTACATTTATTTGTATTATACTTTATTTTCCATTTGATTGACTGGCCAGCCCATTTCTATCTTTTGGAGCTTTTCACAATCATTGCTGTTTTTTGACACATCAAATAGTTCGGCAACATCCTCAAAACTGCCCACTTCATTACTTATCCCTAAATTATCAATTCACATGTTTTGAGCAGCTGGAAGAATTCCCATATTTCTACCCGGGTATCATAGATTAATCTTCCCTAAAATGTATAGAGTTCTAAGCCTCGTGTTACAAAATGATCAGTATGTATTTCACAGCATAATTTTGGTAAAAGCTGTTAATCTGTCGTTCCTAATAGATAAACTGGAGGAAAATAAAGATGCAGTCTGAAAGTCAAATATTGATGATGATCAGAGCAGTTGCTATTGACATTCCCCAAGTTCCTAAATATTTATGTATGAAAGGTCCTCTGAAATCCTCTTTCCTTTTTTCCCCATAGAATGTTGCTAAAAAACTGAAAATCTTTTTCAGATTTCAGTGAGTGCAAAAAGTAAACCAGGTTAAAACTCTACTTATATATTTACAAAAGCCACTCAGGGGAAATTAAGTTAGCACAGCTAGTATTCTTTTTATTCATATCATCTTTCTTTAAATATATTTTGTACTTTTGCTCACTAGGAGAATGCCTGTATTTGCGTGCTTTCCTCCTGAGGCTTTTATTTTCACTTCACTTATGACTGTCCATCTTCTCTCAGGCCTTATACAATAAATACAGTAAATACTAAATACAGTATATTTATACAGGAAATAGTAAATATTCACCCAAAACTATTTATGGCTCAATGGTTAAACATGCTAAGCTTTTCAGCTAGAAAGCTGTCAGCCTGGGTTCAACTCCTGAGTGTTGCATGATGCGATGAGCTCTCGTTGTTTGTCTCAGCTCCTGCCTACTTAGCAGTTTGAAAGCATGCAAATGTGACTAGATAAATACTGTGTTTCCCTAAAAAAAAATTGCCACCAAAAAAAGGCACTAGTTCTCATTTTCGGGCGGGATGTCCACTGACTCACCTCACTTGCGTGTGTCACCCCCAGCCTTTTTTTTGCTATCAGAGGCCTTCAGGAATTTCTTCAGCCATCAAGGCTTTCCTGAAGGCCTCTGCAGCTGAGAACAAGCTCTAGATCGATCCGGAGCTCTGTTTTCAGCTAGAAAGGCCTTCAGAAAAGGCCTTTAGGAGAGGCCTTTGCGGCCAATAATAGAGCTCTAGATCAATCCGGAGCTCTATTATTGACTATAAAGGCCTTCAGAAAGCCTTGCCAGCTGCAGAAAAAATGGGCCGAGGTGTGTGAAGTCTGACTGCAACTATCCAAGGGTAAGTAGTAGGGCAGCTCTACCACCCCGATCCCCATCCTAGTTTAATTTTTACCCGTACTCCAGTGGGTGGGGTCTTAATTAGGGCTTATTTGGGGATAGGGCTTATATTGGGCACACATGTAAAAATTAAGTTAGGACTTACTTTCTGAGTAGATCGTATTTTTGGTGAAACACAGTATGTACCATTTAGGTGGGAAGGTAACAATGTTCCATGTGCCTCAGCATATAGTCATACTGGCCACATGACCACAGGAAGGGTCTTTGGACAACACTGGCTCCCTCGACTAAGAAATGGAGATGAGCACTGCCTCCTAAAGTCAGATATGATTGGACAGAAGAAGTCTTTACCTTTACTTTGATTTATAGGAATGACTTGGACCTTGCTGGCTGGGAATGCTATGGACTATATTTCCAGTTAATCTGAAGAGCACTAGGTTTTAGAACTGACCTAGAGAGGACTCATGTGATACCTATTTTAATGTGTAATGCATGAATTTTGTATTGTATGGTTGAACACACACATATAGAGGGTATATGTGTGTGCATCCTAATTGTACTTTTTCTTTGCATTGTCTTTACTACTTATTTTTTTTCTATGTGGTAATTATGTACCACGTACCTGACCTCAAGTGACTTTTCTCAACCTACTGGATAAGGGTTTTCCAGATGGCTTCCATCTCATCTTTCTCTTTCATTTGACTCATCTCTTCCTTTCAATATTGTCCTGTCAAACATTCACACCTTTAGCTTTGAGTTATTTTTAAGCACTGTATATATCTGCAAGAAACCTGTACACATGTCAGTTATGTCTTTACAAGAAGAAAAGTTAAGAACTCTTGAAGAGAATGAAAAACAAACCCTTGAAACAAAACATGGATTTGTCATTATTTGATATTTGTGATGATAATTCAGGTAAGCCTTTTTAAAGAGCTGTTTAATAATAGTTTCATCCAGAGATCATATGTCATGAATATTTTTAAAATTATGTATATTCAGATAAATGACTATTTACATCAGTAATAGGGAACATTTTTTTGGCAGAAGCAAGTAAAGATGTCACCAGAAGATCATTTTCTGTTTCATTTTTATTTGATCAGATTTTGCTTATTGATTAGAAAAAGTATGTTCAATGTTTTTTGAATCAGATTTTTTTAACCTTGTGTGATGTAGGAAGTTTGTTTATTTTTTTTTTAGGTATTCAGTCAGTTTTAGACATTCAGTCTGTTTGGAGTCATTAGAAAGCTAGTTTGCTTATTTTTTTAAAAAAATATTCTGGCTAGTACCTTAGTGTTCTCCAAGAGGCTACAGATACACAATAAGTTGTCCCTTATTATTTCAGGGTTTTTTTTTAATAATAATTTTGCTAAAAAGTAATACAAACTTTTAAAAAATTAAAAAGAAAAAAATAAATGGTGCAGAAAATGGAAAATAGAAAAGAAAGAAAAAAGATGGCAAAGAATAACTATAAAAGTTTTTTGTCACAAGTATAAACAATTTTAGTAGCAATATTTTCTTCCCATATTCCATCTTTTATCTATAAACAAGTAAATGCCTCATCATCTCAACCCTGATCAGCAAAAGTCCATTAAGGGTTATGAGAGATAACAACATATATATTTTAACCTTGATCAAATTAACTTTATATTCGTTTCTTTTACTTTTAACAATTTTGATTTTTAGTTTTTTAAAATAATAAACTAGAACGATATTTCTCTTCATTTTTTTTTCTTTGTCCCTTCTCACAAAATACTTCAAAGCTTTAACAAGCTTTTTATAAATCCAAAGGAACATTATCCAGGTTGCTCTTTTGGTTAGTTATTTGTATGTATGTTCCTTTTAATTATTAAGATTAAGTTTCTTTTGTATATTCCACGGTAGCAACTTCTTACATATCATATTTGTACCTTGACATTTTTTAAATCCAACCCCTCCATAACTGGATAACAGCGTTCCTGTCAAACAGACAAGTGATCAAAATAGGCAGTGCCCTATCAAATCCTCCTCCTGTCAATAGCAGTGTCCCCCAAGGCAGCGTTCTAGGACCAACACTCTTCATATTATACATTAACAACCTTTGTGACCATATTATAAATAATTGTGTTCTCTTCACCGATGATGTTAAACTATTTAACACTACCAACAATATGGCTACCCTTCAAAAAGACCTTGACTTTGTGTCGGAATGGTCAAAAATTTGGCAACTCCAAATCTCAACCAGCAAATGCTCTGTCTTACACATTGGAAAAAAGAATCAGAACACTAAATACAAGCTCGATGGACATTATCTTGTAGATGACCCTCACCCCGTTAAAGACCTTGGAGTTTTCATATCAAATGATCTAAGTTCCAAAGCCCACTGCAACTATATCGCAAAAAAGGCTTTAAGAGTTGTAAACTTAATCTTGCGTAGCTTCTTCTCCAGAAAGATTACGCTACTAACAAGAGCATATAAAACATTTGCTAGACCAATTCTTGAATACAGCTCGACTGTCTGGAACCCACACCTCATTTCGGACATTAATACAATTGAGCGTGTCCAGAAATATTTTATAAGAAGAGTTCTCCACTCCTCTGTTTACAACAAATGCCACCAGACTTGAAATCCTGGGTTTAGAAAATTTAGAACTCCGCCGCCTTTGACATGACCTGAGTTTAACTCATAGAATCATCTGTTACGATGTCCTTCCTGTTGAAGACTACTTCAGCTTCAATCGCAACAATACACGAGCACACAATAGATTTAAACTTAATGTGAACCGCTCTAATCTTGATTGCAGAAAATATGACTTCAGTAACAGAGTTGTTAATGCCTGGAATGCACCACCTGACTCTGTGGTCTCTTCCCAAAATCCCCAAAGCTTTAACCAAAGACTATCTACTATTGACCTCACCCCATTCCTAAGAGGTCTGTAAGGGGCGTGGATAAGAGCACCAACGTGCCTACCTTTCCTGTCCTAATGTTCCCTTTGATTGTATCCAATTCATATAGTTATTTCATACTTATGATTATATATATGATTATATATCGTATAGTTATTTCTTGCTTATGCTTATATATACTGTTGTGACAAATAAATAAATAAAAATAAAATATCAGTCTTGTCACATAAAACTCCATCTTCTTCCATAACATCTTTTAAACACTATTTATAGAAGCACACACACTTTAAATTAACTTCTGGGTCCTTTGTTTTAGAATATCCTTCAATATGTCCAGTGTTAAAATATATTGCTTCATTTTGTATTAGAAAGTGAATCTAATCTTCTTCTTCCAAGATTTCTAATAGCTGAAAAGCAAGTGACAAGCCCCTTATCAAATTGATTAGAAAAGGAAGTATGAAAATCGAGATTTGGAAGACATCTGGCCATGGTTTGAGCAAATGACTACTCCCTCATCTCCTAGAACATTAAACCCATCAGAGGCTGCTGTCCTGCAGTCTCTTCATGAAAAGCAACTGTCTGGAGCACTTTTGGATTCTCTTTATCCAAAGAAGAATTACAAAGAGCCGGTCTACTCATAACCTCTCTATTCCAATGTGGTCATCAGCATTGCTTTTAGCAGAGTCCCCTTCACTTTGCCTTTTCTTTCCTAGTAAGAGTTTATAATTAAGGATCAATGAAATATATATGCATTAAATAAAGTTTATTATAGTTGATTGGTGTAATGGAGGTAATAAGTCTTGAAGAGTTGTACAGGCAGATTTTTGCTTATCTCTTTCTGTGTGTGTTTATGTAATATCTGTTTGTTTGTTTCTACGTGCCCCCCAGAAAGATTTTGAAGTAAACAGGACATAAAGAGAGGAGGGGAAATCTGTCTCTTCCATTGTAGCTTTTTTTAAAATGCTAGAAATCATTGAATGCAAACTGTTATTTGTAGCTTTTATAAAATCTAAGGCCTCTATAACTGTCTCTGTTAATGTTAGACATAGTATAACATAGTTGATAAAAATCCCAAATAGCTGATACTTCAATTATCAAACCAAAGAGTTTTGTGGATGCAGATTTGTGTTCAATTCCTAAATTTGGATTAGTTGTATTGTGGCCTCTGTACTATTTAATATCTATGCCAATGATATGGAGACTACATTACTTCAGGTTGATGGCCATCGTTCATCATTAGCCAAAGTTAGTCACTTATGTCATCAAGTGACTTAACATACTGTACTTTGTACATTGTATAATGTACATTATACATACTGTATACTGTACATTGATCATTAGGCGATTCACTGGAGAACATTAGGCAATTCACTGGAGAAGAGCCTAATGCTGGGAAAGATTGGGGGCAAAACAAGAAGGGGATGATAGGGAACGAGTTGGCTGGATGGAGTCACTGAAGCAGTCGGTGTGAGCTTAAATGGACTCCAGAGGATGGTAGAGGACAGGAGGGCCTGAGGAACATCCATGGGGTCGCGATGGGTCGGACACGACTTCGCAACTAACAACACATTGATCATTATGTAATCAAAATAAGAATCAAGACATTTGTTCTTGAATAAACAATTTTTTCTAGAACGAAGTGGACAATTTGATATAGAGCATTTGGATAATGTTAAAATAGATGTGGAAGGGGAGCTAGATTGCCTGAACTTTACCCAGCAGCTTATTAAAACAGATAATTGACTATCAGTAGAAGAACACAGAAGTAGTCCCAATTCTAATACTCTTGCAATTAAAGTAATATATTGTGATTTATTTGCAATGCTTCCTTTCTCCTTTATGGTTCATCTGTTCTGTGCATAAAACTGTCACTCAGTTTCTTCAGGTGTTCAATTTCTTCAGGTCCATCTTCCTTTGACAAGGATTTTAGAATCTTGTCTGCAAAGATCCTACCTTGTGATCCACATAACAATAAAAATTTTATAACTACAGACTTTGCCTTGGGGCAGCAACTTCAAAGTAAATAGTTTAAAGACCAAATCCTTGCTATAAAATCAAATCATTCTTTATAGTTTAATTAATATTTAAACCATGTTTTTCACAAATAAAGTATGACTGATCTCCTTATGTAGGAATTACTTTTCAAATTTCCAATAGCTATTTTCTGTGTCGGTTTATTTTGAAGATTTAAAATATACTTTCGTTATACAGATCGTGAGCTCTCATCTAGACATGAATAACAAATTGTTACTAAAATAATATATATATACATTGATCATGGTATTTTTCATTTGTATTGTTCATTTTTATAATGTTCTGACTTTTATGGAATCATAAGATGACTTGAATGTTGAAAAAGGCAGACGCCTAGGGTATTTAAAATTATACTTTTAATATTTATATTACTTGAATATTGCATTCAGTATTTCAATTCAATTCAAAAGTTATAAATTAAACAGTGAAAGATTACAAAAGCATATTAAAATTTGAACTCCATAGATTTTTTGGAATCAAATTAATTCATCATACATCTATAGTTTTTTTTTTAAAAAAAAACCAAATTATAAACAGGTAATCTTCACGGTCTGTAGTACCGGCAATTTTAATGCAAAGTTCTGTCCTTTAAGATTATTTGTTATTAATTTAATAGCTTCCAATGGATCAAAGCTCGGCTAACTAAAGTTGTAAAAAATGTTAGCAGACTTTAATTGTTAAAATGTCTTTTCTGCAAGAATATCAAATGAAAATCACAAAAAATATTATTTGTATTCCATGATTTTTGAGGGCTCCTAAAACACCGAGAAACTGAAATGCTTAAAGATAATATTCTCCAATGTAGAAAAGTTGTATTGGATGCAGCATCTAAAAACCAAATGAGAAAAGGCTGCTTTAAAAAACAGCAACAAGGAACTGATTGCAATACAAAGACCTTCTTTTGTTTAAATTAGCAATAAAGGCTTTATATTCTGCTGTACCTGCTGCAATGTAAACCAACTACAAGGGGACTTCCAACACAAAGGGGATTTTACTAAAAACAGGTTTACTCCCCTTGCCCTTAGATCTGACGAATCTACACTGGGATTGTTAAACTGCTCTGTGGGTGGGTGGGTTTGTGTAAATCAAAGGCTTATTTATTTGCTTTATTAATCTGTTCTTTGGATTTCCATTTATATTTCAGAAATAGAAATAGACCTCTGCTGCCCATATGAAGTAAGAAGTAGGCATTAAAATAACTGAAGACAAACTAAGTTTAGTGACAAAACCCATTTGATTTCAGAATGCAACAATTAATTACAAACTCACATTGGAAAAAAGTATGCAAAAGAGGGGTCCTAAGGGACAAAGTTTTACTTTCAAATTAGTTAATTCAGATAAACCTAAACTTAGCCCACCTGAAGAGATACTAATAACATTTATTTTTTCTAGATTTTTCCACTCTTGCTTTTTATCTGAAGTTTGGCTTTAAAGTGATTGTCTACTTTAATAATATAAGAAGTAGCTCTTTGCCTAGCACAAGGGTCTGCAACCTTAAATATTCAAAGAGCCATTTGGATCTGTTTCCCACAAAAAAAAACACAACCCACCAGGAGCCACAAAACCTGGCTGGGCGTGACCAACTCCACGTCACTCATGCCTATTCAATCATATGACAACCCCCTAGCCACACCTACCCAGCCGGTCATTAGGGCAGAGAACCAGTTTTTAAAAAACACCGGGAGCCACAAAACCCTTCTCTCTCCCCCCTCCCCCTCTCTCTGTATCTCCCCCCCCCTCTCTCTCTCTCTCTTTCTATGTCTCTCTCTCTCCCCCTATCCATCTTTCCTCTCTCTCTGTATCTGTGTGTGTGTGTCTGTGTCTCTTTCTCTCCTCTCTCCCCTCTCTCTGTATCTTCCACTCTCTCTCCTCCCTCTCTGTAGCTCTCTGTTTCCCTCTCTATCTCTCTCTCTATCTATTCTTTCTCTGTCTCCCCCACTCTCTGTAGCTCCCTCTCTCCCCTCTCTCTGTATCTCTGAGTCATATGACTCAGAGATACAGAGTGTCTCTCTCTCTCCCTCTCTCCTCTCTCTGTATCCTCTCTCCCACTGTACGTCTCTATCTTCCCTCTCTGTATCTCTGTGTCTCTCTCCTTTCTCTTCCCCTCTCCTCTCTCCTCTCTCTGTATGTCTCCTCTCCTCTATCAGTATCTCCACCCTCCCTATCTTCTCCTTCTCTCCCCTCCCTCTCTCTGTATCTCCCTCTCTCTCTCTCTCTCTTTCTATGTCTCTCTCTCCCCTATCCATCTTTCCTCTCTCTCTGTATCTGTGTGTGTGTGTCTGTGTCTCTCTCTCCTCTCTCCTCTCTGTATCTTCCACTCTCTCCTCCTCTCTGTAGCTCTCTGTTTCCTCTCTCTCTCTCTCTATCTATTCTTTCTCTGTCTCCCCACTCTCTGTAGCTCCCTCTCTCTCTCTCTGTATCTCTGAGTCATATGACTCAGAGATACAGAGTGTCTCTCTCATCTCCCTCTCTCCTCTCTCTGTATCCTCTCTCCCACTGTACGTCTCTATCTTCCCTCTCTGTATCTCTGTGTCTCTCTCCTTTCTCTTCCCCTCTCCTCTCTCCTCTCTCTGTATGTCTCCTCTCCTCTATCAGTATCTCCACCCTCCCTATCTTCTCCTTCTCTCCCCTCCCTCTCTCTGTATCTCCCTCTCTCTCTCTCTCTTTCTATGTCTCTCTCTCCCCTATCCATCTTTCCTCTCTCTCTGTATCTGTGTGTGTGTGTCTGTGTCTTTCTCTCCTCTCCCTCTCTGTATCTTCCACTCTCTCCTCCTCTCTGTAGCTCTCTGTTTCCTCTCTCTCTCTCTCTATTCTTTCTCTGTCTCCCCACTCTCTGTAGCTCCCTCTCTCCTCTCTCTGTATCTCTGAGTCATATGACTCAGAGATACAGAGTGTCTCTCTCATCTCCCTCTCTCTCCTCTCTCTGTATCCCTCTCTCCCACTGTACGTCTCTATCTTCCCCTCTCTGTATCTTCCCCTCTCTGTATCTCTCTGTGTCTCTCTCCTTTCTCTTCCCCTCCCCTCTCTCCTCTCTGTATGTCTCCCTCTCCCTCTATCAGTATCTCTCCACCCTCCCTATCTTCTCCTTCTCTCTCCCCTCTCTATCTCTCTCCCATCTTCCTCTATCTTCCCCTCTCTCTACCTCTCTGTATCTCCCTCTCCCCCTCTCTCTTTGTGTCTCTTTCCCTAGCTCTCTGTATCTCTCTTCCCTCTCTGTCTCTCTGTGTGTATCTTTGTCTCTCTCTATGTCTCTCTCTCCCTTTCCCTCTCTCTCTCTCTCTCTGTATTTGTGTGTGTGTATCTCTGTCTCTGTGTCTCATCTGACTCTTGGAAAGCCCAGCGAGCTCTCTTTGGGGCTCTGTGCTATTCCTTTTCTTTCTTCTTGGCAACTTTTTGGAAATCCAGGCTGGCTGAGGAACGAGCGCAAGCTGAGGCGGAGGCTTCCCTCCACTTTACATTTACATCTATTATTTGTGAAGACTTAGGCCTTCAGTTACAATTTTCACACTTCTCAACAGAAATAAAACAACATTATACACACCTAAAATTGTACATCCTGGAGCTTTGCAAAATTATTTTATTCATTCATTAAATTGTATATCCTGGAGCTTTGCAAAATTATTTTATTCATCCAGGTTATATTCATCCATTTAAAGTTCAGATTAACTTTTAGTCAGATGTTGATGCCTTTCTGCTTATTAACATGTTATTCATGTTCCAGATAATTTTTAATGAGCAGTTTGTTTTTAGTCAGATGATTTACTCTATAGCTAATCCAGTGTTTTCATCTGACAGATATTGCTTTGTTTTTCTTCTGTCCTAATGCTAACAAACTAAGTATGACTGTGTAATTCAGATATCATCTCTATAAATCTATAGTTATTAACAGGGTGCTTGCTCTTTCTATCATACTAGTATAAACTAGTACTGATGGTGAAACTGATCATTTTCTTTCATGCTCATCTATGAGCCTATTACCTACTTTAGAAAAATTGGATTCATAGGGAGTCACAGGGGGAAGTTTATTTTCCATAGTACTCTGGTGTGAAATTAGATTATGATCATCTAAAACATGTAAGCTTTCGTGGCAAAAGCTTCATGTAATCGTTGTTATCAACATTAAAAAAAACTTTTGACTATTAATAGTCCTCCTGGGATATTATTGATAAGGAAAATTGAGAAAAAATTAAATTTCCATGAGAACCTGGTACAGGGGTTGGGGAACCCAGTGGATTTTGAGTGATTATAGTTCTGTTCGTTGATGGGTCAGAATCAGTTAGAAATGCCTAAGAAAATTGAAATCAATATGCTGGATGCAACAAGACTTTAGTGCTATAGGTACAGCAAGCTCTATAGTAGTGCTGGCGAAACTTTTCGGCATTGAATGCTGAAACGGGAGCACACACACACGCCGGAAACCAGAAAAGCAGCTCCCTGGCACGCGTGTGAGCTTATAGTTTCCAGCATGCACATGTGCACTGGACACTTGGTCTTCCGGTTTCTGGCGCACATGCGCGCACAAAGACCAGCTGGCCGGCACTCATGTGCGTGCCAGGAACCAGAAGCTCGGCTTTTCCAGTTTTCGGCGCTCTTGCACACGTGAAGACAAGCTGGCTGGCACACATACGTGCGCCAGAACTCAGAAGAGCAACAGGCGATGGCTGGCGTGTCCGGAGAGATGGCTCTGCATGCCACTTCCGGCACACATGCCATAGGTTCACCATCACAGCTCTATATGATTTTTTACAGGTAGTCCTTGACTTAAAACCATTCATTTAGCAATCGTGAAAGTTACAATGACACTGCAAAAAGGGGCTTATCAGTCACTTATCATCCGTCTATACTCCAGCAACAGCAGCCAAGTCCTCAAGAGTAACAAAAGATTATCCTTGGGCCCAAGTATGACAACCTTCTCTGGGAGAAGACTACTACAATCTAACAAGAAAAATCAACAACTTGTTGTTCACTAGTGCCCAATATTAATTCTGCACTCTCTCAGTGCGTATACAAGATAGGAACCTCTCATTTCTTTTGTATGACCTTCAGACTGCATTTAAAAGTGAAAAAGTTTAAATTTGCTGGGCATTGTTCATATCCTGTTGATTTGTTTCCAGAGGCATTTATATTTACTTATTTATTTACTCTCCACATTTTTATATTGCCCCAGTCTAATATTTTGGGTCACTCATAGATATTGGCATTGTCAAATACTAATTTTTATTTATTTTTTTGCAGAGCTGGCTAATTAGTAGTACAATGTGGCTATCGTTATCAGTGTTGGTTTCCTACTGTAGTTAATATTATTCATTATTCATTCCATTAAGCATTTAATGCCATTATGCATTAGCATTCTTTTTTTTCTTTCAATCCATAACCATCTCTGTTTGCAAATAAAATATCAGATACAGCATGTTGGTTGTTTGATGGGCTTGGGCCTAATAGGCAAAAGAAAACCAAAAAAAATCCTGCTGCTTGAACAAGCTAAGTAGAACAGCTTTTTTTTCAGTTGGTGAGAATATTTTCAAAAAGGTGTTTAAAACCATCAGTTTTTCTGCAATTTGGGTAACAGGTAGCAGTCAAAATAAATTACGATATATGACTATCCAGTCTTATAGCTGTGAAATGAAATATAAAGAAACAATAGCCTTAGTCTTAGTTCACTCTTTTTTTTTGCATATGACCAGAATATAACAATACATTACATATTTTCTCCCAACATGATAATATAGTCATTGTGAGTGTTGAAATACAGCCAACTTCTAATATTCCAGTTGGGGTTCTTATATTCTAACTGTAAAACAAAAATTGTATGTTCTGCTGTTCATAAACACTTCTATTATTCAGATGTTCCACTGATACCTTATAAAATAATCAGGAATATATATATATATTTGGCCCCGAGAGCGGCATGGGGGTCTGGAGGTGGATTTGTGAGGCTGTGAATTCAATCCTGGGTAGCAGCAGAATATTCCTCTTTTTCTGGGCTCAAAGAGAAAGTATCTGCTGTGAACTCCGCATAGGCGTCAGGAAGGGTATGCAGTCAGTAAATGTTCAAGCTGAAACATTCATCCCGACTTGATGCAAGGGATTACAGGGTCATTAAAACACAAAGACACACACATACACACACAGGGCCCTGTATTTGATTTACTAGGGAAAGAGTTTGGATGATGAAAATTGAGGTAGTTTTACAGAGCTGGACTGCTTTAACCAAATTAACAGATCCCTGGCCTACTAATTTTTCACAGTATGACACTGATGTGCTCTACTAATTTTTCCTCTAAAAAGACCAGTTACAGATACCTATTTAGCATTCTAACTTAGGGCCCATAATTTTATTAATACACTAAAGTTATTACAATATGAATAATGCATGCCCATTGATTTGGAGAATGAACAAAAAATCCTAGGTGTCTACTAAGACTAGAAACTTTAAGTGGTCCAGTGGGGAAAACAAAAATTGAGAACCACTGATCTAGATCAAAACAGGTCTTAAAATAGTGGCAAGTTTACTACTGTAGCAGCCTCTGAGAATTCTTAATTGTAAGTGCGGAATATTTTATTTTATTTTTTAAAAAAACATGTTTTTCGCATTTAGTTACTTAATTTGAAAATGTACTTATTAGTTTCAACTAACAAACAAAAAGAAGTATTGTTAGACATGCCTTGACATATTCATTTTATCCCATGTATATATACATATGCAGATATAAATGTGGATATAGATATTGTCATTTCTAGCCTATTTTGTTTGACTTGTATTAGAACGACAACTGTATTTTGCTGAATTGTTTATTTTCCCAAATGTGTGGGCTGCAATGTGTTGAAAGTAGGTAATTAATCATAAATACTTTTACTTAATTTTTATCTTCACAGAGCTTGGCCACTGAGTTACAGCATAATGTGAAAGAGATGCGAACACGAATCAGATGTACTAAAAAAATGCAGGAAGACAAAAAATGTGGTGGTAACATTTCCAAAGAATCTGTTCACCGGGCTCAGTCCTTGGCAGCATCAATCCTTAATATTTCAAAAACTGATTTAGATGAGATTCTCGATGTTGTAAATGATGAGGTAAGTTATACTAATTTGTCTAAGAATTAATTTTAATTCTTTTTTGTGTATGTGTAAAGTGGCATAGGTTCTTATAAATCAATGGGTTAAGAAATATAAAATTCCTTTAGACTTGTTTTACTGTTTTTTATATATAATAAGCAATCAATTTATCTGATGACCTTAGTTTACTTAAATAAGAATCTCATCTTTTAATTTCTTTTTATCTTGCTAGTATTAAGCTAATAGCTGTTCTCGGATCTCTCGGATCTCGGACCTATTATTTTAGCCACTGAACTTTCAAAGTTCCATATGCTGCCAAAATAAGTATTTTTTACCATCTGCCTCTTATTGATAAATTCCCTTTATAGGGATCGTTAAAAATTACTCCCCATATCTTAAGTCAGTCAGGCCTCCACTGCTATCTAAATGTGGGATATCAATGAAGCATTTTTTGATATTATTGTGAGCCTTACTGCTCACTAAATCTAATTTTGATCTCTTAAGACAAGGATAGGCAGTTCAGACTTACACAGTCTATTGAATTTTTTGCTGCAGCTTCAAGTTTCATTGACCTGGAAAAAGGTGCAAAAAACATACACTTAGAATTAAATACTTTTGAGCCCAGGAATGTGTTTTGAGTGCCAGAATAAATTAATTGACCTTACAGTCCTTCCAAAAAAAAATCTGCCTTCCCCAGGTTTCCTCATTTTCAGTAGTAGACTTAGGAAACAATGGCAAAAGATTTGCTATTGTTATACAGTAATGAATTAGAAAACATAATGCATATGTTACACATCATGGACCTATAAATCCTGACCTACGTTCTGCCTACATCTGCTTTCAGCAATTTTAACTTTTATTTGCCTAAGTGTTAGGTGCAGTAACAAGCTAATCTTAATTTGATCTTTAAAAACTAAGTGGAGTCAGGCAGGATTGGAAGGGAGATCACCAGGAAATTTTAAAGTTAGATTAGGAAATTGAAAAAAATGTTCTTAAAATATGCACTGGCAACTTTTTTTTATATTGTTACCAAATACACCATTGATCTATCCATAACATCACTAAAACCCAAGCTCAATGCAGAAAGTCATCGGGGTTTTTTATATGTTAAAGTGCCAAAGCTCTGAAGAGCCCTCATTTTGCAATTAAATTAGATGGCTGCTGGTTCCTAATTGATGACAAAATACAGAACGGTTGAGCTTCATCAATTGGGGAACTAAAGTCAAGCTGAGACTTTAGGACAGCCGTGAAAAGAATAAACAGTCTGGAAATTGTCAGGGAAACAGATTTTTCCTTTTTCTGCTTTTTCTCCACTTTTTAAGAATTGCTATCAGATAAGGTGGTCTTCTGGGCAACTTGACTGTAGCATAATAGACAATTTGTACAGGATTTTTATTTTTATTTTTAGGAAACAGAACAGATGAAAATGGAATATGAAAGTGACAAAGAATGGTTGAGCTATCTACAAAAACTTCTGGAAGGACAGGTATTCAACATTATCCTTTAACAATTGTAACCAAGACTGTGCTTTATATAGTTCACGTTGACAGATACTTATTTAATAGACCTGTGCAAATAATTTAGCCCTTACTCTATCAGAAGTTTCACAAGGGCTTTGAAGCACCTTACACTGAACAGCTGCTTTAGGGGGGTAGATCAGAGAGGCCTTCATTCAAATAACCTCCAGAGGCCTATTATTTAATGAAAGAAACCCTGTCTCCCTCTTGGTCAAAAAAACATGGCTATGATTAATGACAGTGATGGTCCACTTGTTCAGTCTGAAGGTTGGAAGGGATAATTTTCTCCACTGTAGTTAAGTAACTTGGGGAGGGAGGGTGCTACTCTGAATGAGATCCTCACTCATTTTGGGCAGGTTGGTTAAAGAGATCCTGAATTCCTGTAAAAAGAATTAAATGGTGGCCAAGCCCAGGACATTTGAGTGTGTCTCATTCTGCTCCTTTCCCTATTAGTAGGTTCTCATTTTGTTAAAAAATGGGAAATTGTCACAGGCTATTGCTGGTACTACAAATGTCTTTTGAGTGATGTATTATTTTCTGATAGAAGAAGCTCCTATCAGTTCATTTAGGAGACATTTCCAAAGATGGATGCCTAGTTGAAAACATTACAACATTTTTTATCCATTTCATCTGGCAGGTGCTTCTTTTACTAGGAACCCAGAAATCATAATAAGGCTATAACCTCTCACATGGGTTTGCCATTTTCCAATAAAAAAATGTCTGAGAAAGACATGTCTTGGCCAAGCCAACAGCAGTGCTCCAAAGTCATTAATGTTTTCTCCAGTCACCTCTTATTTGCAACTCAGAGGAATGCTTGCAAAGTGAGGACACCTTACTTCCTTATCCAGGAAGGCAGAGGAACTGAAATGGAGGGGACTAGAAAAACAGAAACGCCAATGAGGTGCAACCCAAGATCCATTGGTTAGCCATCCCAAAGCTAGGGGAAAAGAGAGTGAGTTGAAAATTTTTGGATCCCTTGAAAGAATTCACATTAGTATGAGGAGTGCAGGTACAGATTTGATTAATGAGTATCAAACTTGTTTAAACTAATTTGTAAATTATCTTTATTCAGATTATTAATTAAAATGTTTTCTCTTGGTTGTTTTTTTTAATTTAAAAAGTACTCCAAATTCAAATGTATTTTGAAAGCTTTTTTTCCCTGATAGTCTGAGAGATTTTGAGTGAGATGGAAGACAGGTTAGCAGTATATTTGTTTGAGCTAACTTTACAGATAGAAACTAAAACATCTAGGGATACAGGCAAATGTATTAATTAAATTATTGAGCCCATCTGTATCCTTGGTGGAAAGAAAAAGATCCATTCTCTCATCTGTCTTTTTAAAAAAGAGATTTTTTTATTATGTGCCTTTAAAGTTAGTAGTTGATATGGACACCTGAGGAGTTCATGGGTTTCAGTGACCTTTTACTATGGACCTGTTTCCAGTCAATTCATGTTTTCCTCACAGCCAGACAGCTGTTTATTACCATGTCTTCCCGCATTCTCTACAATATTTTCTACTGAGACCTCAAGCAGCTTGTTAGTGGGAAGTAAATATTGATTTGGCATCCTGTCAATGCAGAAAGAATGAAGAAATTTCCACCAGAGGCCTCTCAAACATTTTCCTATCGACATTTTCTGGGCAGAGTGGAAAGCTGCATAGAGGATGACAAGGCTGAGACTAGTTGAAATCCCTGAGGGGTCCATTGAGACCGCCGCTGTGACCTGTGTGATACTTTTTCTTCTCTTTCAAGTCTTTTTTTTTTAATACACACACAGTCTGCTGGGAGGCACCCCTCTTGTAAGTGATCAAGGGCAGCTTATTGGCAGGTGAGAGCCTGCTTTTCTCGTCATAGTAAGGCAGCTTTTGTTTCAAGATGGCTTGACAACATAAACTGGATTTTTCAAACTTCTGTCGACTGTAATGCATTTTTCATTTTCATTTTGTTAATGGGGCGGTCGAGTCTGAAAGGCAAATGTTTTTAAATATGCTCATGACAAACATCTTGATACTTAGTGCGCTGATGGCATCAACATCGTTTCTGCTCAGGAATTACAAATAAGCAGTGGTGATCAGTATAAAGCTGTTTTTTATCAGCCAGATGAGGGTAGAGCACGTGTTTACTTAGTTGAAAATTTATAGTCGAATCTTATAGTACAGCTGCTATTTATTATCAAAATATTTTTGCTAAAGAAGTGTCAATAATTTGATTGTCAACAAATTCTGCTAATGTGACTTCAACTGGAAATACCAATTGTACAATTGCATTCTAAAATTGATTCACATGTTACTCTGATTACTCTTCATTGTGTTTAAGAGTTTTGGATCAGGTACCAGGAACAAATGCTTCTCCTTACTTGCTTAGCATACAGATTATCATTGTGCTCTAACTTTACTCTGTATTACTACTCAGTTGTCACCAATGTTTACAATGGCTAATGCTAAATAAGCTTTGGGCTCCAAGAAAGAATTTATTAGGGGTAACATTGATGCTGATGTAGTGACATTTAATAGAACCTTAAACTTGGAAAGATGATCAACTTCCTGCTCAGTAAAATATCTTTGAAGGCTTACTACTTGCCGTCTGTTTAGAAACTTCCAGTGGAGAAGTTACTACTTTGTCAGGCAATATTTTTACTTATGTAGTCAGGAAGTTCCTCTTCTTGTTTACCCTGAATCTACTTTCTTGCAGTTTCAATCTGTTTGTTCTAGAGCAATAGAAGATAAATCCACATCCTCTCCTATGTGACAATATTTTCAGATATTTGAAAATTGTTTTATCTTCTCGTTCAACTTTTTTGAAAGCTGTGATTCTTTAGCTGTGGATCCCTCATAGGGATTGGTTTCCAGATCTTCACCATCTTGGTGAACAAGCCCTCTGAACTTGCTCTAATACAGCATGGTCATGTTTGAATTGTGATGCCTAGAACCAGTCACAATATTCCAAGTGGAATCTGATTGGCTCAGAGTAAAGCAGATAATTATTTCTTTGATCTGGTTTCTATGCTTTGAAAATGATATAAGGAAAAAAAAGGGTGACATAGGCAGAGGTGGTATTCAGCAGGTTCTGACCAGTTCTGGAAAACCAGTAGTGAAAATTTTGAGTAGTTCGGAGAACCAGTAAATACTACCTCTGACTGGCCCCGCCCCCATCTATTTTCAGCCTCAGTCCCAGCTGATCAGGAGGAAATGGGTTTTTTTCAGTAACCTTCCCCTGGAATGGGGAGGGAATGGAGATTTTACAGTATCCTTCCCCTGCCATGCCCACCAAGCCACGCCCACCAAGCCACACCCACAGAACCAGTTGTAAAAAAATTTGAATTCCACCACTGGATGTAGGGCAATGCTCTCATTTTGTTTGCTCTACCTTTTAACCAAGATTCTTAGTTATCCAGAATTACATTTGCACCAGTATTTGAGTATGAGGCATCTGGATCTGTTCTGATTCATGGGGCACTTTCTGTCATATTATTTTGAACTTCTCACCATAGCAAAAACTTTTAGATTGTCCAGCTTAATTCAACAGAGCTTACTCCAAAGTAAGTATGTGCTAAATGTTTGATTGCATTTGATTTTATTTCCCATAATCACAAATGCAAATTTTGGAAAGATCTGAGTTTAAGGATGACTTCTAACTTTGTTTAGGTGTCTAATCTCTGCAAATAAATATTGTTCACATTTTATTTCATTTTACATTTAAATTGCCCTTATCATGGCTTGCCATAGGAAAATGAAAACAGTTCAGTTCCTTACATAAAGAAAAGTATTTCCTAAGAAACAGATCCGAATAAGAATAAAATGGCATGAGGAGGAATCTGAAGGAGCTAATTTTTAAAATATATTTCTGAAAATAGGGGTGACATGATGACATGTTGAGAGGCTTTACAGTATGCATCAGCCCATTTTTCGGGAGAGCCAGAATCGTCTCATGTTCCTGGCAAGTGCTGTCTGGGAAGGGACTTCTTGCTTTCTCTGTAGGGACTACACACTAGATAAGAAGCTGGGGAAAAAATCAGAGCTTCTCTCTATGACTTAACATAACTCATTCAAAACATTAACACATTCACATCAGCTTTGTGATATGCTGGGCTTTCTCTCTGTTCCCCCACTACCCTTTCTTTTTTTCCCTTACAAAATGCCTTGCAGCAAAGTACATGAGATCACTTAATTCTGAAGTTTGATATAGTGTCTTCTTGTGACATCAAGCCTGGCCTCTGGAACATAATTGCCCAACAGTATTGATTTAATTGCCTAGGTTTATTTGTGGACTCCTAATTATTGACTGGAGGTAAATTTAATGGAGAAACCTTTATGAACACAGGGAAACTGCTGCTGTTGCTGTTGTACATAAATGAACAGCATCACATCCCTTTAGATCATTTTTCAGGCTAATTTTATTCCACTGTGACAGTATGATAACATTTAAAATGTCATAGACATTTTATTTTTATTGCTGACATGCACCGTTTTAGTGCTACATTAGAATTTGGGAGGGAGCAGTTTCATGTGAACACTAGTTGTTCTTTATTGTCATTTAAAGATTCCCCAGGAGGATAATAATAAAGCAGGCCACACCTCTGGTGTAGATTCCATTTCCACTTGAATTTTATACTGAAGTTGATACTGAAGGGGATTGAACTCGCCACCTATTGCAGTCGTTAATAATAATATGTTGGTGAGCAAATATATCTCTGATAACTGCTGAACAGATATACCAATATCGATATATATGTTTGTGTGGTTTTTATCTTGCTGTTCAGGCACACCGAAAAGAGATTTCCAAAACAAGTCGTAAGGATAAATAACAAGGTTCTCAGGAGTATTATCGTAAAGGGAAAAAGGATTTGGAGTGAGGAAGAAAGGAGTAAAAAAAGAGTTTCATCTGATAATTATAGAATAGGTGGTACAGGTACAGACAGGCAGAGAATATGTAAAACATTTTGTCTTGTGAATAGGGTAAAAACAAGGTCCATCAACCATCCAATCTTCCATAAAAGGGATCTGGTAACACCAGAAAGGTAGAATAGTCTGTTGTAGTCTGTTTTGCATAATTTAAAAGTGGGAATTAAAGCAGAGGGTCTCTTAAAAAAACCACCTTCCACTCCGTTTTTTAGAACCCTATCACAATCATAAAAAAGGGACTAGCCTGGTTTCTGCCTTGTTGTGATGTTCTTCCTAGGAAGCAGCGCCTTCCAGACCAAGTGGAAGCGCCCTGAATGTGCTATCCTGCTTTTGTTTGGAACTGAACATTCTGTCTGGATAAGTAAACTCTTCCTCCAGTGATTATTGCATATAATTAGACCAGGGGTGTCAAACTCACATCGTCACAGTGTTGTCACATAATGTATCACAACCTTTTCCCCCTTCGTAAAAATGGGCACGGCTGTGGCCAGCGTGTGACGCATCTGGCCCACAGGCCACGAGTTTGATAGCTGTGAATTAGACTTTTCAATTATGTTATAGAGCAATCATATCATATGTCATCTTAATTGGAGCAGAATGGAATATAGCTAGACCATGGCTGCAGCAACCAAATGGTTGCCATATTTCAAATATGCTCACAGTGACCAAAGAGGATAAAGGCACATAAATAGGAAAAAGAGTAAAGCAATGGCAGCTATAGCCATCAATCTGGGATTGTGTGACAGTACTCATGTACTTTTCAAGAGAAACCAAATTAATGAATATGATGGCCTAACATAAAAGGAAGCAAACAATTCTAAATAAAAGAAACACACAACTATAGAACTGGAAGATCTGTGCTATGACACACAACCTTAGAAATTTATAGGCAATAAAATACATATATACTTATTTTACTAAGCTAGTTATCTGTCCCAACTAAATACATCACCTTGCTTAGTTTTTTATTTATGTACCATACTTTTATAAATAAATTGAGTGAAACTGTATGTTGAGGTTTCACTCATGGTTGAGGTTAGGGGGAAAACCCACTCTATGTTTTTTTTGTAATGTTTCAACCCTATTTTGTATCTAAATTACTAACATTTGTGGGTCTTTCTTGACTATTTTACATTGACCACATAATATCTCCCCAAAATGTTGACCCTATTTAAAAGGCATTGGCTGTGAAATTCTTGTATGTTTAAAATAGTTGCTCAGTTTTGCTGATTACTACAGACTGCAGCTAGACAAGTGCAGACCAGCGATCTTAAGAATTGTCCTTTAGTTTAAACCTGTACTACAGGTGTGTCAAACTTACGGCCTGCGGACCAGATGCATAATGTGCCGGCCATGCCCATCCCTGGTTTAGCAAAGGGGGGAAAGCCCCGATGCGCCACGTGACAATGACATGACGATGTGGGTTTGACACCCTGCTGTACTAGTATTCACTTTCAGCTGCTACCAATACAATTGGAAGATTGCTGCATACTTTTTCAATTGCCTCCTTAGGTCCTGCTCCAATTAGAAACATGGTGGACAGAGACTTTTCACAATTCTCTGGACAGAGCTCATTGTTAGCCCTTGGCTTGATTTTTATTTGCATCTCACTCTAGCTGCCAGGAGAGATTTAATAATCTCCTAGTGGACTTTGCTGCCACTGAAAACATTTGCTAGCAAAACATTAGTAGTTGCCTTTCTGATGTCTGTGTCTTTTCTCAAGAGGTCTTGCTCTTGTGCACTCCAGAGAGGAAAGCTTCCAGCATCCTTACATTAAAGGAAGTTAAAAACCACCATGATAGGTAGATCATGAAGGATCTATTACATAATGCGAGCACCATTAACTTCAAAGCTGTCACAGACTTGAGTAAAACTGTTTTTCATAGCTTTGGGCTTGTAATGTACTGTAATGTAATCTGAGCTCTACATCACCATGGCTGATGAAAAAGGATTATACTTCATGACACAAAAATTTAGCTGAATAAACAGGACGTAAGTGTAAAGCAGAGAGCAATGACAAATTGCTCACCAAGTAAACACACATTAAATCATATGGTCATACCAGAGCATAGGAAAGGAATATTTACTGACTTTCAGATTTTAATTCAAATGGAAGACTCTGAAGACTAAACTTTGATGGACTTAAAGCGACTTGTCATCGGTCAAATTAATCTGTCAAATATCTTGATATCTGGTCAAGCTGCAAGGCAAGGGGTAGCGAAATACAAGAACCAGAGAGGCCTTCCCTTTCTACCCTGTTCCCTCTTCTCTGCATATCAAGAAAGTGTTTGAAAGTGAATGATCTCAGATTTCCAAATACAGAACAACCAGCAGTCATCCTTCTCTGAAGAAAATCTGCACGAGGCATTATCCTCTTCATTGAAAACTTGCCCTTTCTTTTATTCCCTGACTTAAGATCTTATTAAAATAAGACTGAAACTGTGCATTCCTTTCTTCTGCCACTTATTTGGGTATCTTGTTGTATTTTTCTTTCCTAACATGAGAATTTCCTATATTATTTTCTTGAACAGCCTTTAATACGATTTTTAAAATGAATAACCACTTGACCCTCAATAGCTGTCAAACTGTCACTTCATTCAGACAGCTGCCTATAAGCCAACGCTTTGGTTTGGCATCTGTCACTTGATCTTCTGACTCCAGCTTTTCCTTTCCAGCTCCCCCATCAGTTTCCGTTCATGGAGCAAGTCGTTTAATAGTAAGCTTGCAGGCAAACATATTGTTATGGATATTATTTAAAATACATATATCTTGGTCTTAAACATACAGCTGTATAAATAGGTATTTATACCGTTAATTGTTATATCTAAGTGCATTTTCAGAACAAATGCCTTACAGCATTTCACCACACAATTCATTTTTGCTTACCTTCATAGCACTTCAAGTCAAAATATAGCATTTACAAATAATTTGCTGTGGTGGAAACTAGGATTTCATGCGATTATGCCTACTGCTGGAATGTACCTTTCAATATTTTAAGGAACAGATATAAAACATGGTTTGTGCTTGAAAGGAAATAGCTACGTTCTGAGAGTTTTCTCTTAGTTCTGAAAAAAAAAAACCAGGGCAGATTTAAGGGCATTCCTTTGAATCTGGAGTCCCATGTTCGATTTGCTATTTTTAAAAATCTGGGTTTTTGTTTTCCAGAGCAATAATAATATGATAGGGATCATTCTGGTTGAGAAAATAAGGAGAGGGAGCAGCAACAATTGTTAAGAATACACTCAAAGACAGATGATGTTGTTTATGTCCAAATTTTACAAGATGAGGCAGGCCCTGCATCTACATACAGAGGTTACTCTAAATAGCCAGTCCTAAAATTAGAACCAACTGAGATCGCTTTTGCTTTACCATATACCTGATAACTTTTGTTGCTGCTATTGTTATTGTTGTTGTGAGGAAGTTAGGATTTCCTGGATTGGCTTACATATATGTTTTTTTTTTCTGTTATACTTTATTTTGCATGGGGATAGCTATCGCATGAGTTACACAAGTATCTCTACTAGCGGCTGATGAGTTTCAGGTTGTAAAATGTGAATGTGTTGGTTTTTGTTTCTTGAACTTTGACTTGGGGCTGTGCATGGTTTTGTTGATGTTGACCTTTCAGGTTGCGTGCTAAGTGCAAAGAGAATGTTTCTTTAGTGGTTGGTTGACTTTTGCTGTCAGATACATAAATATGAACTGTGCTTGTTAATTGGAAAGAGAAGCTTCAAGAACAGAACTATCGTGCTGTTATTGCTTTTTCCTGGCCTTCCATCTGTACAATCAGGCTGACAAAAATGTTGTCGTCAAATCATTGCTTCTACTGTTTAATATTAGGATTTGAAAGGAGAGGGTGTAGTTAACAAGGGCTATCACCCTGCATTTATTTATGCCTTGAAGGTGAAAAGCAAGAGAACAAAAAAAATGTTCACGTTCCCATGCTTTCATGTTGCAGAATGCAAGTTTGGTTCAACTTGGAACACTCCGGGTGAGTGTTGAAAAGGAGAAACCATCTTTAGTTTGTATGGGTAAATTTTCCTAATTTGATATGCTCGAGATGGATTTCAATTTACCCAATCCTCAAGCCAGTACAACCAAAGATGTGCAGCAGTCACCATGTTCAGAAGGAAGAAGAAAAATGGCAATACATTACTTGACTATTAATTAAAAATGTGACAGACTTCAGTAGAAGATGAAGACTGCAAAGATGTAGAATGTATGTCTATAAAGTGAACTAGATAAGAACAGGTCCCAGAAACTGATAAATGTAAAAGAAGTCTGCAACATTTCAAATGCCTCTTATCCTTGATTGCACTGAATGATTAAGATAGAAACAGCTCTTTAAAAATCATTTTACAGTGACAAAGCAGCCTCACAACGTGATGAACAGCAAGCAAAGTATAGAATGATCACAAGCCCAAGACAGTGGTGGAATAATACATTCATCTAATAGAAAACACTAAAAATAATAGATGTATCAAAAATAAATGGAGACCTACATAGCACAAAACAAGTTTGAGAGACTTCAGAAAACAGAGCCTGAAGGAGGAATAGAGAATGGGAACTGGATGCAGAAGAACATGTACTTTATAACTTCACATTTTAAAACATAAATAAATAGGAGTATTTTTTTTAAAAAAAACACCTGACTTTATGATACTGCTTTGTTTATGTTTGGGTATGAAAACTAAAGACGACAAAAAGATTTTTTTCCCCCTCATGTTGCTGAAGCTAGCTGTGCTTGAATATTATAGAGTTGATCAAATTCAGAAACCATCTCTAAACCCAAGGCTTTTCCCCCAATTTAACAGAAGACACCTACAAATAGAGATTTAAATTCATCAAATTGATTCTGTTAGGACAGAAAACCCAACTTTGCGGCTTCACTAGTACATTTGAAATTTGGCAAGTCATCACAAAAAAACTCCCTGCAAGTAAAAAGAATCACAAAACAGGAGTTAAGTGTTACAATACACAATGGGGAAAAAATCAAATTAATTTTTTTCCAAGCCCAGGCATAACACAGAAATACACATTTCCCTACATATGTAGGTTTTCTTATATGGAATATCAAGAAAACATTTTGATATTACCAAGTATAAATATAGACACACGTGTCTTGTGGCTTCATTGTGATTTTGTCACAATGACATCAAATAATGCAACTGGGAAAATCCAACATGCCTACCATTTGCCCTGGGCAAGCTTACTAGCTTGTTAGCAAAAGGTTGCTGCCAGTGCCATACTGGGATGGTAGTATCAGCCTTCTGTAGTCTCCCGTCTCCTTGCATATCTCAAGTTGCTTGTTTATTCTAAGTTCCAGTTATACAAAACTTGCATCTCTCTCAGTCCAACCAATTTTTTCAACTGATTGATTTTCCATTATTGCTTAATGTGCAAGCTAAGCTGCTTCTTGTTACCTCTGCCACAACATTTGAGATGTCCATATCACAACCTGCAGGAAAAGAAATGTCTTCCCCTCCTTTTGTCTGCTATGGTTACAGTTTTTTATATTCTCACAAACATAGTTTAGGGACCATTTGGGAAATTGCTTGTCCATTTTCTGCCATGTGGTAGAAATTTAGAGGACCTGTTGGAGTGTTCATAGAAGGTTCATTTACTGAAGTGAGCTGAAGACTAGTCAGTTGCCTCATAGTTTTAGTCACTTCCCGTCTGGATTATTGTAATGCTCTCTACATGGGGCTACCCCTGAAGTGCACTCGGAGGCTTCAGTTAGTCCAGAATGCAGCTGCGCGGGTGATTGAGGGAGCCACACGTTGCTCCCGGATAACACCGCTCCTGCGCAGTCTGCACTGGCTACCTGTGGTCTTCCGGGTGCGCTTCAAGGTGTTGGTTACCACCTTTAAAGCACTCCATGGCTTAGGGCCCGGGTACTTACGGGACTGCCTGCTGTTACCCTTTGCCTCCCACCGACCCATACGCTCACACAGAGAGGGTCTTCTCTGGGTGCCGTCCGCCAAGCAATGTCGGCTGGCGGCCCCCAGGGGAAGGGCCTTCTCTGTAGGAGCGCCTACCCTCTGGAACGAACTTCCCCCTGGTTTGCGTCAACTACCTGACCTTCGGACCTTTCGCCGTGAACTGAAAACGTATTTGTTCATCCAAGCAGGACTGGCTTAATTCTTAATTTTTAACTTTAATTTTTAAATTTTGAAATCTGAATTTTAATAATTTTAAATTGGGGTACTGTGTTTTATTGGGGTCAATTGGACAGTTTTACATTTAAATTTTTAAACTTTTTGGCCGTTATATAATATGTTATTTTAATCTGTTGTTTTAATATTGTAGATTGTATATTTTAATTTGGCTGTACACCGCCCTGAGTCCTTCGGGAGAAGGGCGGTGTAAAAGTCTAAATAATAAATAAATAAATAAATAAATAATAGTTAAATCTTCATTTCTGTCACAACCACTTTGTGAATCATATTTGTCTCTAACTTGAACGTGAATTTCAAATAAAATAAAGCCAGGGTGGACATATGACGGCTTGAGGGGGGGTACACATACCTCCCTCTCTTACAATATTTCCATCTCTGCTTTGGGTGGGATCTTGTCATATGTCTTCTTCTATTTTCGTCACTACTCAAAAAGAGAAGGGGGGAAAGAGTTTTGATTAGAATACTCTAATTGTGTCTTGATCTCGGAAGTTATTTTCTGCCTTGAGTCACAAGTTTCACTGGATGCCTCTGAAAGCCTTTGCCCCCAGCGCTTGGAACTGTATTGATAGCTCTGTCTCTGCCCCTCCTGAGAGCAGTCAGCCTGTAGTGCTGCGTCTACTTATAAGTGCCCTAGAGATGACTGTAACTTCATATTGATCAGCTGATTGAAGATAAATGACAGAGCTGCTGGTCTTGCAGATTACATCATTAACATGGTCAGTAAACCATGAATTGTTCAATAAGGCGTTTATCTTTTTTTCATTTTATTCTGCTCTTTTATCATTTTTATGATAAGGAACAGTTACACACACTAATCAGAAGGATCCATTTTAGGGAAACGCAGTTCCCGGGCAGGAGTACCATCGTCAGGACTAAGTGAAATCTAATGGCTTCAGGATACTTAGTAAATGTTTTTTAGCTGAATATATATATGTATGTATATATAGGCTTCACTGATCATTTTTCTTATTCTATTTCCCCTTCCAGTTTCCTTTTGCTTCATATTTAATGGATGCAGTGCTGGAAAAACTAAATGAACAAAAGAAGCTGGCAGAAGAATACAGTTCTCTGATGAAACGAGCAGCCTAGGAGGAGCTCATAAACTGACTTTTAAAAAGGAAGAGGGTTTTCTTTTGCCCTGGATCCTGTTCCTGGGATTAGTGCACAAAACTGATGACCTGTCATATTCAATAGCATCTGGATTTGCTTCATTTATGTAAATTAATACAAATAATCAAAATAGATTCACAAATCTATTTTGTGTGATAGATACAGAACAAAATAAACTGGCAATCCAACAAAATACGAAACTACCTTAGTGTGATTTCTTTTTACTGTTCTTTGTGTATTGTATACACTTTCATAAAGTAGGTTTGCAATTTTCAGTATAAATGTTCTGAAGTCCTGAATTTTAATTTGGTATCATTTTTCAAATCCTGATCATCAGTAAAGTTACCATTAATTTACTTTTTATTCAAAACTTATTTTTACTAAAAAGAAATACTGATATTAATGATAGTTGGATAGAATATTAAGATCTATTCAACCACAAAATAATGAAATATTTAACTGTATCTTAGAAATATCTTCTCCAAATAACTTATTTTGAGGTCATCTTTATGTATATCTATAAAATAATAGTATATTGTGTTAGGAATAAATTAAAGGGAATCCTTGATTTACAATTGAGCCTAAAATTTCCATTGCTAAACAAGGCAGTTGTTCAGTGAGTTTTGCCACATCTTATGACCTTGTTTGCCACAGTTGTTGAATGAATCACTATAGTTGTTAAGTGGATCATGCAGTTGTTAAGCGAATCTGGATTCTCCCCATTGACTTGCTTGTTGAAAGCTGGTTGAGAAGGTTATAAATGGTAATCACATGACTCTGAGATAGTGCAAATATCAAATACATGCCAGTTTGCAAGAGCCTGAATTTTGATTACATGACCACAGGGATTCTGCAATGGTCATAAGTGTGAAAAATGGGGCTTCCGGTTGACGTGAGATCGGACACGAGGAGCAGGTCTCCGCACTCCCATGCCGAATTCTCCCTGCTGGTGGCCTCTGAAAGAAGCCAAAGCCTCCATGTAGAGGTGGTGAAGCAAAGAGGGATGGCCTGTGAGGTCAAGGAGAGTCACAACTTTCCTGTCTGACCCGGGGTTCTTTTTCCCTATCCATCATGATGAGGAGAAGAGGCAGCCTAAAGATGACTGCCACCAAGCTGGGACAGCTGAGGAACAATTAAGACTGGTGCTGGAGCGAAGTAGGTGAACAGTGACTGTAATTGGGGGAGAAGTTTCCTTTTTACTGAAAACCTAATCCCCAAGGAATAATCTAGAACTATTGGCTCAGAATTATTTGTTAAAGTGGCGATTAAGCATTCTGAGAAAAATACCAGACTGGAAGGAAAAGCTTTAAAGAGAGAAAAACAATAAGCTTCTAAAAATATAGAAAATTGGACTGGGAAGACGTGGTAATCGGAAGGCATATTAAAATGCTGGAATTATTTTCTTTAAAAACTTATCCTGCTTCTATAAGTTATTACAATTAAAATTACAATTAAAATAATTAAAATCAGACTGACCGGTGGCAACACTGAAATTTAAGTTGAGCGCGCCACCTGCTGACAAAAGAAAAATATACAAGCCTGGGAATACTTATTTGAAGGATTGTGAAAATACTGTGAACTTATATTTTTTTATATTTATTATATTATATTATATATTTAATATAATAAAATACCCATGACTATTGGAAACTTAAATAGGAGAACAAGGAAGATATTTAATTAAAATGACCTCTGAATGTTATGCTAGAAGATTGAACCTATAAAGGAGACTCAAAGAGGCTTTGTATAACTCCCGGGACTATTTAAATGGAACTGATAGATTACCTATGGGATACAAAGAACTGTGATTAGTGTACATCTTGAAGGGCAACTTTAGGTCTGAATAAATGGTTCTTGGACTACTGGACAAAAGTGGGAATTCTTAAAACAAAATAAGATGCCCCATAAGGAGGAAATGAGTAGAACTTTGAATGAGATGATGTTGATTTTTCAAAATACAAAGAACATTATGGAGAAAAGATTTAAAGAGATTATGGAAAAAATGTAAGATATGATACGAGCAACAATGAATAAAGATCAAGATGCCAAGAAAAGGGAGGAGCTAGCAGAAGGAATGGAGGAAAAGATAGAACTGAGAACCATCGAACAAAAGAAGACAAGGAGGAGACAATAATAAAAATAACAATGACTGATGAATTAAACTGGGGGAAAATATTTTAAGAGAGTTAAAGGGAGAATTGGAGATACAGGAAGATACTTTTGAAAGGGAGATACAAGTCCAGGCAGATATTTTGAAAACTAGGCTGTGGAAGAGGGTAGAGATGGGAGAAACAACTAGATTGAATAGCCAGAATGTAGATGCAGATAGAGATAAGGACCCAAGAGAGGAATATGGGAAGCAAATTTAAAAAAGAATTTTTTAAAGAATCAAAGTACTGAAGCGGGCAAGACACAATGGATAGAAAGGAAAGGGGGTTTTTTTGGTTTGGTTTTGTTTTGTTTCTTCTTTTTCTTTCCCTTCTTTTTTAGAATGGTGGAATAATTAGAAATTAGGTAGAAATAAGAGCATGGGGGAATGTTCATATACATATACCTTTATATAATTAAACAAAAGCAATAATAAAGTGGAAAAACTAGAGATTGAATGATGGTATTATTAAGTAAGTTTAAATAATATTTCGATTGACAATAGAATAATATATTGAAACATTGAGCAATTAAATAATGAAAGACCATACCTTAATATAAATGTGTATTACTATCAGAATTATATAGATTTGATGATTGTAAAGAATATTAGAATTTTTTTATCTGTATTAAAATGTGCAACACCCAGTGGTCGCACTGTTCACACATTGATACATATATGTAAAATAAAATTAAAAATTTGAAACAAAAAAGTGTGGAAAATGGCCATAAGTCACTTCTTTCAGTTACTAAATCTTTGGTTACTAAATGAATGGTTGAGGACCACCTTTATTATTTTCTGTTTCTTTTGTTCATTTTCCTTCTCTAACTTTATATTACAAAAAGAAATCAAAGATGAACAATAAAAATTTGCCTAGCGTAGGAATGAAAAGATTTCAGGATTAAGAAAAGTAGATATTGCCAAAATCTGAAGGTGGACGTTGCTGATTCAACTGAAACCAGTTTGAGAGATTCTCTTCTCCCTAATAAATGTGTCCAGCTGACACACTTCAACATTTGCACAGGTGCACATATACACACACATTGCCAGAACTACATTTCCATAAAAGGTTATGGGGTGATAATATTAATTGACAATTACTTATTCAAATTAATTAATGATTTATAAAAATAATTGATCCCTGTATACTGAATATTCTTACTCACACTCAGAAATTATTCTCACTCTTAGAAACCTATAAGTACACAACCTTTCTCTCTCTCCTCTTCCAGCAGAACACATGTTGGAGATAGGGTGAGGTTGCACTGGGAAGGGAAGTAGAGAAATGCAAAGAACAAAACTTGAAGTGTGTCAAATGTAGGAAAAAAGAAAAAAAGAGAGAATGCTATTTAGACATTACAAATCTGTGTACTTTAAAATAGAAAAATTGGACAAAAAACTGTACCATTATGACTTTTAGTGGAATTGTCTTCAATCCACTATTTCTTCTTCTGGAAGCCACCATAAAATTCCAAAGAGTTCTGACCCTGAACACTATAATGTCCACCAACTGTCAATCCTGTAAGGACCCCATAAAATCCCATATAATGAACACCTTTCTCAATGTAAGTCAGGAACCATTGAAACAATAGCTCACACCTTTCAATACTGTTAATACTATTTGTGACTTGGAAACTTATGCTTGAAACACATAAATGGCATTAAGACCTTGCCTTACTCATCATTGTGGTCTTTGTCTAAGATCTATTGTACCTCAATAGTTACAAGCAAGTTTATCCAGAAAAACACCAGCAAATTATCTGGCATGCTTATGGGCAAAATATCTCTCAGTCTATCACTGTATAGGCTCAAAAAAATATTAGTGGCTGGTCGTCCTAAATCCTTTGTGATTGTTTCATCTCCCTTAGATCCCTGCTGAACCATGGAGATGCTTAGGATGAATGATTGGGAGAGGTCTCACAACAGCAATTTTGTTCAGCACTCTGGTTATCTTCTTAGTCCAGAAATCAACTGTCCTCTAGAATTCATCCAGATATACTAGGCATTTGGGTGGAGCAATCTCAAGTGGTTGACTTCCTATGCAAAGATCTCCTACATGTGTGATGTGCAGTTCGATAAAGAATATTGACTTTAGTAAAGATAATTATTAATGTGTTCCATATCCAATTAATATCTCATCTGCTCCAAAGTAAAATACAGATCCAAAGTGTGCCTAGTCATGTATGTTGGAGCTGTGATTAGTTACAACAAACTATGGTCACCCTGGAAGACCTAAATTTACAAGCTACCCCATGTTCCACTTCCATGGAACTCGAAGACACCCAAACTAGAAATTTCAGATATCCCAACATCATCTCCAGAATGATTATCAGGGAGCTGATGAAAGACTAGCTAGTTAAATGGATAGTATGCTTCCATCTTGTCTCTACAACTCAAGTCAACACAAAGAAACTTGTAACCAATCATTACTAGGGCACTGCCTTGGAATTTGATGGAGTAATTACCAGAATTATCCACCTCCCTGATCTTGGTGTCATGGTTGATACAGAACCTAACATTTAGGAGGGCAGATCTCCCACAGGTCTACATCTGCCATTGTCCAACCAGTTCTTACTAGCACACTTGATCGTCAGCAAATACAAATAGTCCTTGACTAACAGCAACCATTCAAGGTTACAATGGCACGGAACGAGTGGTGGTTACAACTGATCCTCAAAGTTGCAGCTCCATCATCACATGATCACAATCTGGGTGTTTGGCAACTTGCTAACGCAACAGTGGCAGTGTTCCATGGTTGTGTGATCATGATTTGTGATCATGCTGGCTTCCCACATAGTCACAACAGATAGGAGCCCCATGACTGCTGTTTTTTTTTAAAAAAACTGGTTTTGGCTAACACCAAGAAATCCCAGGGCTGTAGGCAACACAGGGAAGTCAAAAACCATGTTAGAGATAAGCATACTTAGTTTCTCTATAAGAAAAGGGCATAGCTGTGTCTTGAGAAACAGCAGGAATCCAATTTAACTCCAGGAATTCTTTATCTAGTCCACTACATCTAGAGAACTCTAGATTAGCTTGGATCGGTGGTGGGTTTCAAATTTTTTTTACTACCGGATCTGTGGGTGTGGCTTGGTGGGTGTGGCTTGGCTTGGTGGGCGTGGCTTAGGCATGGCAGGGGAAGGTTACTGTAAAATCTCCATTTCCTCCTGATCAGCTGGTGCCTCAGGAGGCAGAGAATAGATGGGGGCGGGGCCAGTCAGAGGTGGTATTTACTGTTTTTCTGAACTACCCAAAATTTCCGCTGCCAGTTCTCCAGAACTGATCAGAACCTGCTGAAAACCACCTCTAGCCTGGATTAAAATTTCTCTAATAATCTGATGCTCTACTTTGCTTTTCTTGCCATAAAAATAATCTTGCCTAGATAATTTGTCTGGATATCTACACAGCTTTCAGATTCTTGCTTGATTAATACATACTTCCAGGCCAATCATAATGTGTACTGAAATAGCTGATTCAGTTTCTTGGTAGAATCTTTAAAAGTTTCTTTAGTTATTTTTTAATGTAATATTTCTGAGTTACAACAAAGTTATCTGAGCCAATTTCTGAAACTTATTTTTTGGGGAAAATACAGATATATTTTAAGTGCTGAACATATCTAGATTTTTTTTCAATCTAGATTTTTGAGTTATATCAGACTACAATTTGTGTTATCTTTAGACAGAACCCTGCTAGGGTGCAGCTGAATACTGATTTTCTATTTAGTTTACATGTTCTGCTTTTTCCAAACTTTAAACAGGATACCAGTGATATCATTCAACTTTAAAAAGCTTCCAACCTTCTTCAAAGATCGTCAAGAGTGAAGATTCCACAACTTTTTTTTTTTTCTTTACATTTATACCCCGCCCTTCTCCGAAGACTCAGGGCGGCTTACAATGTATAGGGCAATAGTCTCATTCTATTTGTATATATTTACAAAGTCAACTTATTGCCCCCCCAACAATCTGGGTCCTCATTTTACCTACCTTATAAAGGATGGAAGGCTGAGTCAACCTTGGGCCGGGCTCGAACCTGCAGTAATTGCAGGCTTTGTGTTCTTAATAACAGGCCTTACCAGGCAGAGCTAAACCGGCCCTTTTAAAAAGGTATAAACTGTTTTTACACCAATTCTGGCGTATCTGATCAGACCAATTATCCAACCAAACTGCATGTCCTTGGATACTTATCTCTCTAGAGTTTTATGTGCAGCGTTAGCCTGGTGAAATTTAAAAAAGATGCAAGCCAAAGAAAGAAGTAATGAGGATCCATTTTACATCAGATTTGTTTATATAAAAAACAAATTAAAGCCTTCTGTTAATAGGTACCTGCATCGCCAATTGATTTAACAACATAATACATTTCTAAATTATTATAGCTAATTTATGTCTGGTTATGGACACAGTTTTTAAAAATGAAATAAGGAATAGTATATCAATTTTCTGATAAATAAAATTAACTACTTTGTAAATTTTGTTTTCTGTTTGTTTTTATTTCTGTTGGATATTAGCCCCGTATCTAATAATATTATTCCTTGTACTTGTTTAGTGACCACAGCTGGGACAAGCACACTTTGATCATTAAGTGACGAGGTTGTTAAGTGAAATCATAAGTGTGCTCAAAATCTTACTTCGCCTTTCTTTTTTTTTTACAGACCTGCATAAATGGTTGTAAAGTTACTTTTTCATCACCATTATAACAGATGCTAAACCAAGCAGTCGGTAAACAAAGAAAACCTGTAATCCTTTGTCTTATATTTTAATATTAGTCCTACAGTTTATGTTCTGCAACTTACAAAATATGTTCATTTAAAGAGATCTTTAATTCGTTGATACTCTCAGTATCAAGGTTCTGCAAACATTTTGCAAAGACAATCTAAGAAATACTGTATATGGCAGCTAAAACCTAAGTAGGCCGTGAGTAGGAGGTGTTTATTTTCTCGGACACCTCTTTCTTTCTTTCTTTCTTTCTTTCTTTCTTTCTTTCTTTCTTTCTTTCTTTCTTTCTTTCTTTCTGACATTCTCTTCCAAAACACAGATGAAGAGCACTTCATGAGAAAACTGATCTTTTTACACAGGAAGTTTGAAATTAGCCCAATAACCATATAGGCCTTAAGGGCCAATGTTGTTAGCTCTCTGGCTTAGAATCTTCCTTTGGCCAGATCATATAATATCAATCCTACAAAGTAGATCAGATTCAAAAACCAAAGCTATGTACACCAGGACTACTTTTATTGCAATTGGTATTGTAGGAAGTTAGCACCACCACCCCTAGGAAAATGAGATAGTTTAGGAAATATTGAAAGGGCAGAATATTTCCCCTAAAACGGAGGCAGAAACTCAGTCCCCACCTGCCTTTGTCAATGGGCCATTAAGGCCTGGGGCAGTCTATTCTATATAACAAAGATCTAGTTCCTTCAGGCAGAGCCATAATAGGAATTGCTCAAAGCCCTTTCATTACATCACCCAGCAAGAGACAACCAAGATTGGGATTCAAAAGACTACCTACAAAGTTACCCCTGCATGGCCCCATGGGAATCTGACAACCAATCAGAACACAAGCTCAAATTCAAAGCCCAACAGAGGGTGTAAATCTCTCTCTCTCACACACCCATGTGCTTTTTTGCCCAGGTCCTCAAAACCATGTGGTCCTGCCCATCATTAAACCATCTTTCCAAGCAGTCTCCATGTTTCTAGTATCTTTCTCCCCACTTGGAACTGAACCCAGATGGATATTTCTTCCAACAGTATAATAAGAGTATCATGCATTTCTGAGTGTGCTGCCCCCTCCCTCACTTTATTTTCATGAGAACTAGAAGAGGGCCAGTCTGTCAAGTTTTCTCAAGTTACTTTCTTAACCTGGGTTCATGCCCCTTTTATCTGACCATTGCCTTGGTAGAAGCTCTTCTTCTTGTTTTTCAAAGCCATTTCCTCTTTCTTCTACATATAATAACACAAACTTCACTATCCTCAAAACGACCAAGAATAATTCTGCTAACCTTGAAAACCAGAAAAACTTCCTTTGCAGCTATCTGCTTTAATGCTTAATGTCATTTTGATTCTGAATGACATTCTCCACTGGACTGAAGAAATAGCCATGTTTCCTTCAGAAAAACCAATCCAGATGATGAGATAGAATTAAGGTAGAGGGCTTGGTGATTTTGAGATGTTGTTGAACCAACTTTTGGCGATCCTAACCAGTATGGCCAATGATAACAGATATACGGGATGAGGATGTGGAGGCCTATAGATGTTGTTCTCCGTCGGCAGCCTGTGGACCTGGCAACCGAGTCAGACAGCAATGAGGCTGAGGTGGGGCCAGGACCATCGGGAAATGTGCAGACTCCAGAGCCTCCAGAGCAGTGGTGGGATTCAGCCAGTTCACACCACTTCGGGAGAACCGGTTGTTAACTTTCTGAGCAGTTTGGTGAACTGATTATTGGAAGAAATCATTAGGGCAGAGAACTGGTTGTTAAATTATTTGAATCCCACCACTGCTCCAGAGTGAGATAGCAGTGAGGCAGAGGAACAAGAGGAGCCTGTTCCTAATGCACGTATGAGAAGAGCTGCCAGAAGGCAAGAGCACCTCAAGCAAAGAGGACAACTCGGGAGTACGGCCAACAGACCCTCTAATAAGGCTTAAAACAGACCAGCAACGGCATTTGGGCTTTGCCGGAAAACAACATTGGTAGCTTCGTCTTCTTGCATTTATTTTTGTATCTGTGACTTCTGAATGTTTGCCAAGAAAGGCCTTTGGCAGTTTGCCTAATTGGACCAAGGTTTGCAATAGGACTGAGGAATTTGTGTTGGGAGGAATTTGCTTTAATTCAGTTGACCTACGCTGGGAATGAAGTAATTCTCAGCTGTTCAAATAAAGTTTGTTTGTTTTATCACTGACTGAGTTTCCTACTACCTACTTGGGCCTAGGTCACAACAATAGACGAGAACCATACTGCTTGCAACATCCTTGGCGACGGTGGTGGCAGAAAGTAAAAAAAAATCAGGATGACAGTACAATTGAACCGATATCTTTTTGTGCGCCTATGTGACCACACTGGATGTAGAGAAGGCTTCGATGGTGCTTTCACACAGCCATCTTGTCTGCCCCACAGCTTCCATTTATAGAAGTTGCAGAATGCTGCATTTAGACATATGACATTGTTATCACTTTTCTGTACAAGAAGAACAAAAGAGGAAGGACAGGCTGAATTTAGATCCCTATTCTCTCCATTTCATGACTAACAAAACGGGGTCAAAAACCATCACTTCCCTAAATAGGTTCTTCAAGATGTAGAAGGTAGATATCGCTCTTGTATTTCTAGCCATCTGTGTAGAAATGCATAGCTCTCTCTCTCTCTCTCTCTCTCTCTCTCTCTCTCTCTCTCTCTCTCTGTGTGTGTGTGTGTGTGTGTGTGTGTTAGCTTTGACATCCCATAGCTCAGAGGAACTGATTAGCCCACAGTCACCCATTTGGTTTTCATGCCATGCAGGACTAGAATTTAGGTTTCCTAATTCCTAGAATAGAATAGAATAGAATAAAATAGAATAGAATAGAATTTTTTATTGGCCATGTGTGATTGGACACACAAGGAATTTCTCTTGGTGAATATGCTCTTAGTGTACATAAAAGAAAAGATACCTTCATCAAGGTACAACATTTACAACACAAATGATGGTCAATATATCAATATAAATCATAAGGATTACCAGCAACAAAGTTACAGTCATACAGTCATAAGTGGAAAGAGATTGGTGATGGGAACTGTGAGAAGATTCCTAGCCCAGCACCCTAATCACAATCCACACATCTTAAAGTTGCCAAGATTGGGAAACCCTACCTTAGTCCAAACTGGCTCTGAATATTGCTATAGCTATGCAAACATAACTCCATCTGAATCAGGAAGCATGTCTTTTCCTGCTTGTTCTTTATTTCTGATAATTAAAACTATAAATAAATTTACTAGAAGTTGGGGCAGATTTCGAATAGTCTGTGGAGTTGTACTATCTGTTTTTGAGTGTTTTCTCATTGTAGCAGTAGCCATCTCCCTAAGCAAGGCCAAGGAGTTGGACTATAAAAGGAAACGTTCAAATATATGGACAATTAAAAGCATTCACCCATGCTGTCTATATTCTCCCATTAGATGAGCTTCATGTGCCACCTAGTGGTAGGAAAGCTGCAATTACATGTAAAAAATAAAAGATGTAGGGTACATTCAGCGCCATCACATTCAGACAGTTGCTGAATGAATACAGGTATCCTCGATGTACGACCACAATTGGGTCCAAGCTTTCTGTGGTTAAGCAAAAAAATTGTTAAGTGAGTTTTTGCCCCATTTCATGACCTCTCTTGCCACAGTTGTTAAGTGAAGCACTGGAATTGTTAAGTTTAGTAACATGGTTGTTAAGTGAATCTGGTTTCCCCATTGACTTTGCTTGTCAGAAGGTCACAAAAGGTGACCGCGTGACCCTGGGACACTGCAACCACCATAAATATCAATAAGTTGTCAAATGTCTGAATTTTGATCATGTGACTGGGGATGTTGATCATGTGACCATGGGAATGCTGCAATGGTCATCAATGTGAAAAACTGTCATGTCACTTTTTCAGTACCATTGTAACTTTGAACAGCCACTAAATGAACTGTTGTATGTCGAGGACTACCTGTGGTTGTAAATCAAATATTATCTGTACTATAGTAGTTTGTTTGTTTGTTTGTTTGTTTAGAAAATGTATATTACCACCTACTTGCACATGGCGACTCAGAGCGGTTTACATAGATATAAAAATCATATAAAAGAAATAAAAAGAATAAAAAGAAGAATAAAATAATAAATTAGTAAAATAATATCCCCCACCCACCCAGGCAACAACACACATTCATACAAATCATTTAATGGGCTTCATCCCAGTCTGGGGTCCGCAGGCCCATTGACAGAACCACGTCTTGACCGCCTTCTGAAAGAATGTTAGAGTGGGACCAGTCTCAGGTCTGGGGGAATGATGTTACAGAGAGAGGGAGCCACCACAAAGAAGGCCCTTCTTCTGGGTCCCACCAGATGTATCTCCCTAGGAGATGGGACCAGTGGTGGGTTGCTACTGGTTCTCCCTGGTTCTTGTGAATCAGTAGTGGAAATTTTGAGTAGTTCAGAGAACCGGTAAATACCACCCCTGCCTCGCCCCGCTCCCAATCTATTCACTGCCTCCCGACTCCCAGCTGATCGTCTAGAAGGAAAAATTCAGGACTCACTTGACAAAGAAGAGGGGAAAAAAACAAGTCATCGTCGCTTTAAATTAAGAAGGAAAGAAGCCTCCCAACTAATCAGCTAGAATGAAAATATCAGGACTCGCTTCTCAGTCAGGAGATCACTTGGCAAGGAAGAAAAAGGGGAAAAAAAGATGCTGTCGCTTTAAATTAACAAGCCAAGAAGCAGTTGCTGGAAGAAGTTTTTACTTGCAGAAGCGAAGTGACATTCAGGAGTTCGTTTCTGGGTCAGCTGAACAACAAACTGGATAAGAGGAGGGATTCTTATCTGGTTCTATGTTTTTGAAGTTTTGGGATTTGTGCAACATGGGCTTTGGGAGATTGCCATTGTGAAATATCCTATCTTGAATGAGTTTTCTGCCTGCTTGTAAATGGAGCCGAACTTCCGGCTTCTACTTTCTATTATCTCTAAGCACAGGTAGCTGTTTTCTTCTTACAAAGTTTCCTTTATGCAGCTGGCAGGAATGTGGAATGAGCCTCAGGCAGGTTCCTTGTCAGCAGCTTAATTTTTCCTTGCTTTTCTGGGAGCCTTTTCTTATGAGTAATATTTTATTTGGGGAAATGAAGAGGGGGGAGTTTGATTCCTTCCCAGAGCAGATTAGTGGGGTGGGGAGGGAATGGGAATTTTGAAGTAACCTTCCCCTGGAGTGGGGAGGGAATGGGGATTTTGCAGTTTCCTTCCCCTGCCATGCCCACCAAGCCACACCCACAGAACCAGTAGTAAAAAATTTTGAAATCCACCACTGCACGGACGCGGTGGCTTAGTGGGTAAGACACTGAGCTTGTCGATCAAAAGGTCGGCAGTTCAGCGGTTCAGATCCCTAGTGCCACTTAATGGGATGAGCTCCTGTTACTTGTCCCAGTTTCTGCCAACCTAGAAGTTCGAAAGCAAGGAGAAAAATAGGGACCACCTTTGGTGGGAAGGTAACAGCGTTCCGTGCGCCTTTGACGTTGAGTCATGTTGGCCACATGACCATGGAGATGTCGTCTGACAGCGCTGGCTCTTTGGCTTTGAAACAGAGATGAGCACCACCCCCTAGAGTCGGCAATGACTAGCACATATGTGCGAGGGGAACCTTTACCTTTACCTAATATGCAATATGCACATACCTAATATTCCTGGTATGTGATGTTTTGTATACATACAGAGAAAGAGGCACTCTTGTAATCTTTGACTTTTAGGCTTGCTCTCAAACATCAGCCATAATACTGACTGTTTTGAACAATATGCAGGTTGTATTACACGAATGGCTATTTTATATGTGAAATTATGACTGAAATATTTCTGCACCTATATTGGTTCACATTGTCAGGAAGTTTCTCCTTAGTTTTAGGTTGCTTCTCTCTTTGTTCAGTTTCCATCCATTGCTTCTTGTTTTGCCTTCTGGTGCTTTGGAAAATACTTCCCCCCCCCTTCTTTCTGGCAGCCCCTTAAAAGCCTGTTGCCTATCACACTCTTGGGCAAAGCATGTGAGCCATTTCCTTCTTTCAGTGGTCCATGAAAGTGCATCTATAGTATGTAGATAATAAAGTTGAAAAAAGATGAACAACATTTTTGCAGAACTACAATTACATTGAGGCTGGGTGTGACAAGGAATGGCTGGGAGGGGAGGGATCAGGCAAGGCACCCCTTGACATGAGTGACATTGAACTGGCCACGTCACATGACCATCAAGCCATGCCCACTGTCACATGACCATCAAGCCACGCTCACAAAATGAGCCACGCCCACAGAACCTGTAGCTAAAAAAAAATTAGAACCCACCCCTGGATGGGACCCACAACATTCCTTGTCTTCCCACTTTACTGGGTCGGGTAGATGTGTCTGGCAAGAGATGATCCCTCAATTTATCTTTGCAAACCTGTTCTAAAATAAGCCATTTATTTTGCTAATGTTGCTCATTTAATAACAATTTTAATAAGGAGGGAAAGTACAAAAAACACATTTTGGAAAGATTTCCCGCTACATCCAACTCAGACATGATTAAAGTAAACAGTAAACAAGTAACAGTTGTAAATAATTATTGTGGTTTTCTAGTATTACAGGAAGTAAAGCGCTTGAAAATAAAGATAATCTGAAAAGAGCTTGATGCCACTGTAAGAATCTCAAGATAAAAACAGGTTGAATCAAAACAGAAGTGTGGTAGGGAAGGCTGTAAAATGGGGCCAAGTTCATTTAACAATTATCTCGCTCAGGAACAGGAATTTGGGGCTCGATTGTGGTCCTAAATCGAGGACTATCTGTATTTATCCCACTATGGATCGACTTCCAAATTAACTCATAATATAGTTTATTTTATTTATGCATAATTTAAAGAAAAATTAAATTGTTTTTAATTTTTTAAAATTTAAAAAATCCACCATGCAAAAAAACCTATAAAAATACCCTACCCCCCTCCTCCCAGCAGCAACAACACAATCAAATCAGTGGGGCCACCATATCTGGGTGTGTGTGTGTGTGTGAATGATACAAATTTTGGAGTAGAAATAGTTTTTGTTTTTACTTGAGTCTTCTCAAGCTTTTTTCCCTCTTATTCAGTTTCCTTGCCCATTCTGAGTCATAAAATAAAATCAGACCCTTGGTGAAATGAAACGAAACAGGGATGAGGATACCACTACATCCTCATCATGGGCAATTTTATTTCCCAACAGACTTTTCGGGGATTGCCTCTGTGATTTACTAGGTCCTTTTGTAAATGTGTTACTCTGAATATATTCTGTTACATAACTAGTTCTCCATAAGTGCATTGTGGCCTGTGAACAGATGCACAAAGGAACAACTGTCATTTCAACTAAGACTTTTTTTTTTTTGCTGATGAAAGGAATGAGTCAAAACGGATACGATGCTAAATTTCATAACATCTTCTCCCTTTAAAAAAAAACTTAATTTTTATTCACTTTCATAGGAGTCCTTCGGGAGAAGGGCGGTATACAAATTAAAATATTATTATTATTATTATTATTATTATTATTATTATTATTATTATTATTATTATTATTATTATTATTATTATATTTATATAGCGGAGGCTACATTTTAATCACTATTTGTCAGTTTTTCCCTCTCCCACCAGAGGGCAGACTTTAATTAGAAATTATTTGTACAACCTGAAGAAGCAATGCGGTTTTTATTTATTAGGGTACCTACTTGGTTCTGCATTGCTTCATAATGTTTATTCTGGATCCTGCTGTGAATTCATCATACATTTGCTTCAGCAGAAAAATGCTAAGGAAACAAAAGAAAGCAGGCCTTCTTTTCGTTTTTTCTTCATTAGGCCTGGTGTGCAATAGTGTGCTTATTTCCAAAATGCAAGAAAAGTAACAACAGCCTTTCCTCTTGAGGAGAAGCAAGCGATAGAAGAGGGGAATAGGGGCAGAAAACCTATGATAAAAGATGTCCCAACATTTTTTAACTCAAAGTTTACAGTATTGTTGTGACCTAGACCCAAGTAGTTATTAGCAGACATAATCAGTCCTAAACAAACATATTTTATTAGAACAGCTGAGAATTACTTCATCCTCAGCTTAGTCCAAATTAAGTCCAGAACAAAGTCCTTCAGAAAACGTTCTTCGGCCTTATCACAAACCTTTGTCCTCTTTGGTACCCTGCCAAAGGCTTTTCTTGGCAAAGCCCCACAAAGTTCAGAAACAAGAAACACTGACTAGAAGCAATTGGAGCAACGTTGCTTTCCTACAAAGAGCCCAAAAGCCATTGCTGCTCTTTTAAGCCTTCTGGGAGGGGCCAATCAATCTCCTGGCCTTACTCCCGAGTTGTCCTTTTTGCTTTAGCTGCTCTTGCCTTCTGGCTCCTCCTAGGAACATGCTCCTCCTGTTCCTCTGCCTCTCTGCTCCAGAGTCTGTGTATTGCTCCCAGATGTCCATGGCCCCATCTCTGTCTCTGACATACAGCCCTCATCCGGGCCTTCCCCTGACTCCAGGACTGGCCCATTGTCCTCCCCAGCCTCCTCACTGTCTGACTCTGCTACCAGCTCCGCAGGCTGCTAATGGACCACAACAAGTATATGCTTCCTTGCTCTACACCTTTTGATGTCAAAAAGAATGAAACTTGAGGAGAAAGAAGGAATGCAGGATTTGACTTCCTCGAGTCCAAACATCTTCAAGAATGGTCACTGTTTTTGGCCACTGAAAAATCTCATGCACCTTGCTACTGTGTTTCCCCTGTCTTATATTTTTTGAACCCTGAAATAAGTGCTTAGCCTTATTACCATGCACTCAAAAGCCCAATTGGGCTTATTATTATTATTGTCTTATTTTGGAGGAAACAGGGTATGCCTCTATCAATGTTGAAGATATTTTGTCATTAGAAGCAAAAACCATTGCAAACTTCAGGGTGTTTTTTTTTTAATTATTATTATTAGATAATAATGCAATACATGTTGAATCACATTCTTAATATGGAATTCTCGTCTACATGAATAAATGATGAGTTGGGAATAAGACTATTGTTTTGAGATGAATACCATAGGCTGAAAATGTACACAGGGATTAAATAACGTTTGGTAAAATTTCTACTTCTACTGTATAATCTTTCTTTGCTCATCATTCAGTGAAGGTAGATGAATAGATGGTGTGGCGTCATATCCTCCTTTTCAATTGCAATCTATCATCAATAAGGGCTGTGATAGCTCAGGCTGTAAGAAGCCTGTTATTAGAACACAGCAGCCTGCAATTACTGCAGGTTCAAGCCCGGCCCAAGGTTGACTCAGCCTTCCATCCTTTATAAGGTAGGTAAAATGAGGACCCAGATTGTTGGAGGGGCAATAAGTTGACTTTGTAAATATACAAATAGAATGAGACTATTGCCTTATACACTGTAAGCCGCCCTGAGTCTTCGGAGAAGGGCGGGATATAAATGTAAATAAAAAAATAAAATAAAATTCAAGCATTAGCTATTTTAATAAAATGAAGAAAAGCATTTTTTTGCTTTCTAATTTTTTCCTGTCAACAGATTCCACAGGCAAGATTTGAATTTACTTTATGACCTAGCATCTTGTTTCAAAACTACTATATACTATTTTCCATATATAATATTCTGTTTTAATAATTAACTACATCACATATTAGTATAAGAAAGTAGGCCTCCATCATAGCAAGTCAATCAGAACTCAATACCAAAATTATAAAACAAGCTTCTGTTTTCAAGAAGTCTAAAAATGAGTCTATAATAAACTACCCACAAAATGTGTTAAATACTGTGTGGGCTATGATATATATGGCAATCAAATAATCACTTGGTATTCAATAGCTTACATAGATAGTTTGCAAGCTAACACAGAGATTTGAGGATATGAGCCATGGTGGTATTGTGGTTTGAATGCAGTACTGCAGGCTGCTTCTGCTGACTGTTGGCTGCCTGCAGTCTGGTAGTTTGAGTCTCACCAGGCTCAAGGTTGACTCTGCCTTCTGAGGTGGGTAAAATGAGGACCCACATTGTTGGGGGCAACATGCTGACTCTCTAAACCACTTAGAGAGGGCTGCAAGCACCATGAAGCACTATGAAGCTGTATATAAGTCTAAGTGCTATTGCTATAAATAATACCCTAGAATGGTTGAGAAGTTAGAAAGAGGCTTGTGGTGGGCAAAATGTAAGAAAAAGAAGATGGATAAAAGTTGCTTGTCTTTGACTACAGGCTTGGAGATTAGAGCCATTTTACCATTCCACATCTGGTAAAAAGTATAGGTGTGTGGGTGTATAGGCAATGCTTATAATTGTGCAAGTGTTGATAGAGAAGGTGAAGCATTAATAGAGTTATATAGCAAAAGATAGGAAAAGTAAAAGATAGCAAAAGCACTTATACACCGCTTTATAGCCCTCTATAAAGAGGCATAGCATTTATATACTGCTTTATGGACCGCTCCTATTTTGAGCAAAGTAGACACAGCAGTTGATCCCTTTGGTAGAATATACCTTTCTAGCTGGAGATTAATAGCCTATTAATTCTTACTCTTGCACGTGATCTAATGTGATAATATGTGCCATGCAACTGATTATAAGAAATTTTGCTGATATTGCCCCTGACAATCTGGGTCCTCATTTTACTGACCTCGGAAGGGTGGAAGGCTGAGTCAACCTTGAGCAGGTCAGGATCGAACTACTGGAAATGAGCTGACTTAGCCTGCAATACTACATTCTAAACACTGCATCACCATGGCTCATTGGCCAAAAGATCAGGTACATTGCCTGGGATGTCTCTTGTTTGAGTTTCAGTAATGAAGAGGCTACTTCTGTGCAAACTGGAAAAGCACCTTCAAGTGCAGGCTATGTTTTTTTTAAAAAGATGAGTTTCATTTAAAAAAACTTATAATCAGTTGCATGGCCAATATTATCACATTAGATCAGGCGCAAGAGTAAGAATTAATGCACTATTAATCTCCAGCTAGGAACTTGTCTTCTACCAAAGGGTCAACAGCTGTATCTACATTGCTCAAAATATTATTCATTACTAACTTCATCAGTATTATCTATTTCTAATACTTCTGTCAATTTCTAATTATTCTAATGTAAGTAGCTCTTGCTGGAAGAAAGGATTTTTTTAAAAAGATAAAGACTAAATCCAAGAGAAACCAGATAGAGAATACTGAAATATTAAAACATATCCTTTTGTTGTGTTTATATCCCACCTTTTCTCAACATAGCTTACAACAGATTCTTCTGTTGCGGTATCATCCTAAAAGCAAGACAGATTGGACAGAGTAGCTCGCCAAACTCACGCAGTGAGCTTCGTGGCCATGTGGTGACTTGAAAAAAAATCCCCAACTCAAAAACTATCATCTGCGATCCCACATATATATTCTTAGCAGTAAGTCATGTTGAGTTCAATGACATACATTACAAAGTACAATATGTTCAATCAGTATGCATTACCTATGCGTACATATGGACATTAACCTCACAATTGATACAAAAGTAGTGCAAAGAACCATGGAAAGATACATGCTTGGCATTGCAAGACAAGATACAAAGACCTGCACGTGGATTAGAGAGCAAATCAAAGTATACGATATCATCAAGAAACTAAAAGAATTAAAATGGCAATAGGCTGGTCACTTAGCAAGAAGAACTGATGGCAGGTGGATTAAGGCAGTTATAGAATGGATCCCACTTGATAAAAGGCATCCACGAAAGAGATCCAGAACACAATGGATCAGTGGCATCAGCAACTATTGCGGGCCCAATTAGTAAAAGAAAGCTCAGGGCTGTACAGATTGGAAATATGTAGAAGAGGCCTTCATTCTGCACTGGATAGGCAATGACTAGAATGATGAATGAATGATGATGACAACAACTCTAGGGTGGCCTTTGGCTTTGGATTAATTGTTGTGGCCTGCCAGCAGCCAGCAGAGCCAGCAGCAGAGTCGGACAGTGAGGAGGTTGGGAAGGAATATAGGCCAGTCCTGGGAGGTAGGAAAAGCTCGGATGAGGGATCTGTGTCGGAGGCAGAGAGGGAACGAGACAGAGGAACAGCTGGAGCCTGTTCCCAGTGTGCACATGCACAGAGCTGCCAGAAGACAAGAACAACTAAGAAAGCAGGGTTGATTTAGGAGTAAAGCCAGAGCTTGGAGGTGATTGGCCACTCCCATAGGAAACAAAAGAAAAGCAAACGCGGAGTGGGCTTTTTCAGGAAACAATTCGTTCGTTCCGTGACTCTGAGAGACACTGTGCCAAGTTTTGCCTTGTACTGCATTTGGAAACTAGTTACATGGCAGCTTGCCAAGCAAGACAAGGTCTGAGTTGATAAATATTCCTTTGAAAAACTGTTTGGACTGGCCTTGCTGACTGTGAAGGAGTTCAAAGTTGTGTCAATAAAAGAGGTTTTGTTGGGACCAAGACTCTGCTTCCTGCTTTTTAAGGGAGCCTAGATCAGAACATTAATATCAAGATCCCTTTGCAAGAGATCAGTTCAGACCTCTTCCTTTTTGGGTGAAAAATAGGTTTTAGCAATAGCAATAGCACTTAGACTTATATACAGTGGTGGGATTCAAGTAATTTAACAACCGGTTCTCTGCCCTAAGGATTTCTTCCAACAGCCAGTTCACCAAACTGCTCAGAAAGTTAACAACCGGTTCTCCCGAAGTGGTGCGAACTGGCTGAATCCCACCACTGCTTATATACCGCTTCAGTGCTTTACAGCACTCTCTAAGCAATTTACAGAGTTAGCCTATTGCCCCCAACAAGCTGGGTCCTCATTTTACCGACCTCGAAGGATGGAAGGTGAGTCAACCTTCAGCCCGGTGAGATTTGAACTGCCAAACTGCTGGCAGCCGGTAATCAGCGGAATTAGCCTGCAGTACTGCATTCTAACCAGTGCGCCACTAAATTCTATTTAGCAAAAGAAAAATGTTATATCAGTGAAAAACAGGGTGTCCCCATCTGCTGCCTGTTTCAGTCCTTTTGCAGTTCCCCAACAGATTATCCCCTTAAAGAACCATCCTTAAGGGACTCTAATGCTTCTCAGTGAGAAAGACAGAATATAAATAAAAGCATAACTCTGGCTTGTTTTGGTAGCTATTCTTTAATAACACTTTAATTGCTTTTTCCCCTTCATGGATTACTGCCCTGTCATGGTGAAGGGGCTTGCGTAACTCAATGAAGCTATGAGCTATGCTGTGCAGGGACACCCAAGACAGACAGGTCATAGCAGAGAATTCTGACAAAATGTAATCCACTGGAGAAGGAAATGGCAACCCACTCCAGTATCTTTGCCATGAAAACCCCATGGACAGTACCAAAAGGAAAACAGATATGATGCTGGAAGATGAGCCCCTCAGGTCGGAAGGTGTCCAATATGCTACTGGGGAAGAGCCGAGGGCTACTACTAGTAGCGCCAGAAAGAATGAAGCGACTGGGCCAAAGCCGAAAGGCATGAGTTTAAATGGACTCCAGAGGATGGTAGAGGACAGGAAGGCCTGGAGGAACGTTGTCCATGGGGTCGCGATGGGTCGGACATGACTTCGCAACTAACAACAACAACAATTGCTTTTTGTGCCGACTATGTTTTTACATTCTGGGTTTTTTTAAGTTGACCTGGTACAGTATCTGTAAAATCAAAGGACAGAAGACAAGCTGTTTAAATCATTCCTTTTCATCTTGTTGCAGTGAAGGTGGTTCAAACACCATAAAGAATCGATACTAAATATTCAAATTTTAAAAAAGCAAAGCAAATAGAAATAATAGAAATAGAAATAATACTGGTAGTTGTTGACTTACAACAATTTGTTTAGTGACCAAAGTTACGACAGCACTGAAAAAGATGACTTATGATTGTTTTTCACACTTATGACCATTGCAGAATCCCCATGAGCATGGGATTAAAATTCAGACACTTGACAACTGGTTCATATTTATGATAGTTGCAATGTCCCGGGGTCATGTGATCACTTTTTGCAATCTTCTGACAAGCAATGGGAAAAGTAAATTCACTTACCAACTGTATTATTAACAACCGCAGTGATTCATTTGACAACTTTGGCAAGAAAGATCGTAAAATGTGACAAAACTCACTCAACAAATGTCTCACTTAGCAACAGAAATTTTGGGCTCAATTGTGGTCATAAGTTGAGGACTACCTGCATATATTTATAATAACTTGAATTATTTTTTAAGAAGTTTTTTTTTTCATGTAACACATGATGGCAGTAAAGTAGAGGAAATGTTACAGCATCTGCACAAAAAAAGTAATAACTTTTACTTTTTATTCATCCACTGAATTGGATGATTGCAATGACTCCTGTTGTCCCCATCTGGGATGACGGCAGATTCTTTCTTCTTAGTAAGATCAGGACACATCAACATGACAGATAATCGAATTAATTAAAAATTGAAGAAGAGTTGGAGTAATTTTGGTATTTTGTGCTAGGTTCTATTCAAGATTATCCTAAAAGTCTGTTAGCAATATGGAGAAGTGAAGTTGAAAGGAAAGGGCCCCATTGAAGTGGCAGCCAAGATAAAATAAACTGGAATCTGTGTGTCAATCACAGCACCTGTGCCTTCAACTCTGCCTCCTCCTTTTATTCCTACCATCTGGGAATCAGGGATTGACAAACGGCCCCCTCTCCTGCATTTTTCCTTGACTAATCCTTTGGGTATTTTATCTTTATAACAATAAGATTGGCATCTTGGAATTAAATGTATGTGCTGAGCAAATGTATCATAAGAATGTGGCTGTTCTGCTGCTGTTTTTAACTTTAAGATTTTTGTGTGTGTGTGCTCTAGCCATTCTATCTTTCTGTATGCAAGTATTGATATTGTTATATCACCTTGGTAAACACCAATTTTCCATTTCCCATTCAAGTCCTTCTAACTCCTACTCATTCAAAAACTCCCTGTACATCCACAGCCATTTCCTAAGGTACTTCCAATAATGTGTGACTGTATTTCCAGGACCTTATTTCTGAGAATTTTCCCAATCTTCTTTGTAAATAAAATAAACTTATTTTACAATATAAGTACAATATAAGCACAATAGTACAAACTTATTTGTACTATTATTATGAATAATAGTAAAGCAAGTAACATAAAACAGCAAAATTTATTCTGAAACACTAGAAGCAGCCATAGATTGAAACAAGGGAAAAAGCAGTATTTTAAGTGAAGAAATTGATCTCAGCCAAAGTCTCTGTAAATTGCTAGGTCTCATCTCAGCCTCTAAACTATTGGGGCAATTCTACCAGGTTTGGGACACTGTATTTACTACTTGTAATACTATTTGTATTCTCATTTTTAAAAGTGGCATGGGTATAAAGAGAACGCTGTCCAAATGGGCACACCCATTTATCTTTCTATGACAAGTAGAAGCTTTTGGTCTGGAAAGTATTAACAGTGATATATGGATATTTCGTTCTGGTCCTTCTGATGCATGGTGTTGATACAAAAGGACAACTATAAAAATAAATGTAGAGTTATAGATGTATTACAGGGAGCAAGAAATAACTAGAGTAAACCACTGAAAATGTTAAAAGACAACTGAATTTCATAGCCAAAGCTGTAAATATTTTGAAGTCATAATTGTATGTATGTAAGTAAAAAGCAAAATGTGCTTGAAACAAGTTACAAAGAAAGAGTGGATTTGTAATTTATGAAGAACTATAACGTGAAACAATACTGTAACGAATGTTGACTTAATTTGCTTTTGTAACCTTCTTTGTATCTTTTTACACCATATTTTAGAGATACTTTTTGAAGCATGCTTTGGAAGTTTCTATTGCTTAGTAAGTTGCTTGGTATATCTTGATTTTAATGCTTTTGCTTATGGTAGATCAAATGGAAAGATCTGCCTTTCTCCAGGGGTTGTTGTTTTGTTTTTTGCAAAAAGTTTTTTATTTTTTTAAAAATAGAAAATCATTTTTGAACAGGATATCAGTCAGGTACATCATTAAACATATTTCAATTTTCACCCCCCATTGTATTATATCCAATATGTTTTCTTCTCCCTCTTAAAATTATTATATTTGCACATATCTATCAAAAAATTCTGTTCCATCCCCCCATTCTGAAATAAATATTTAAATCAAGTCTAGTCCCCATATTTTAAACCCCTTTTTACCCTACCCTCCTTCATTCCAAATATAACAGTAATTTAATTTCATCAAGACAATTGTTATTACATAGCCCAATACCCAAGAAAAGCAACAAAAAAAAAGAAAAAGAACAACAATATAAAGTTTCTCTTACATACCATTTCAGTTTCAATTTCATATTTAGTTTAGTTCTCTTAGTTCCCCAAGACATCATTAGTAATTATTCTATCAAATTCTTAAGTTTCACAAATCTCAACTTGTTCTGTTTTGCTTTTAAATCAGAGGTCAACCATCTAATTTTTAAAAAAAAACCTTTCTTAAAGCTGCCTTGCACTCACACAGATATTTCCATCTTGCTTGGGAATGTCCTGAGATCACAGAGACATTCCCCTCTTATCATCTTCCTCTGCCTCTAGATAACATATGCCTAAAAATTTCCATATACGGTAATCAGTTCTCAATAAAAAGCATAAAAATTAAAAGGGGTAAATCTCCAGGTGTTGTTAAACTCCTTCCATTCGCCATTCTTGTCCAAGCTCTTGAAGTGATGGGAGTTATGGGTTTAGTATCAGAAGAGAGATTGGAAGCCATTCCTGGAAGATCATGGGTAAGTTGTGATAAAAGTACTTTGATTATAACTTGGCTGGAAAGGAGTTAATTCCTTTGCAGTTTGTTGTTTAACAATCCTTGAAATCAAGTGGGACACCTGGTGGAGGAAAGTAAATAAATGCTCAGGTTTCCCAGACTTCTAAGGCAGGGGTCTACAACCTTGGTCCCTTTAAGACTTGTGGACTTCAATTCCCAGAGTCCCTCAGCCAGCAAAAGGACTCTGGGAGTTGAAGTCCACAAGTCTTAAAGGGACCAAGGTTGGAGACCCCTGTTCTAAGGCATTTCCAAACCCTTGCTGTTTACCATCCTCCTGTTCTTCCAAATCGAAGTCAGTTTGTAGGGTCTTCTCTTTTGCCATCTGAGAAATACAGGGAATATATAGAAATAGTTGTAGTGCATATTATCGTGAGAGCTTATCAGTAGTTTTAATCACTGATACCATCAAAGTAACAAAAACCCATCTGGCATAGATGTCATTAGTCATAGACCCCAATTTTACTCATTCTATTTAAAACTATTGATTCATGAGCCTCCAAGATGAAGGGCTAGAAGAAAAACAAAACCCTCTCCGTTCCTGACCAATGTAGCTGTTTTCAAGAGAATGCCCAAAATGAAGTAATACCTAATTATGGTAGTCCTAAAAGTCCTTTTTCAAAAGGCAACCTCAAAACGACGCTATAGAGCACTGCACACCAGAACAATTCGACACAAGAGTTTTTTCCCAAACACCATCACTCGGCTAAACAAATAATTCCCTCAACACTGTCAAACTATTTACTAAATCTGCACTACTATTAATCTTCTCATTGTTCCCACCACCTATCTCCTTCCACTTATGACTGTATGACTGTAACCTTGTTGCTTGTATCCTTACCATTTATATTGTTTCCTGATTGCTTATTTGTACCCTATGACTATCATTAAGTGTTGTACCTTATGTATCTTGATGAAGGTATCTTTTCTTTTATGTACACTGAGAGCATATGCACCAAGACAAATTCCTTGTGTGTCCAATCACACTTTGCCAATAAAAAATTCTATTCTATTCTAAGATGAAGTAATGCCTAATTATGGTAGTCCTAAAGGTTTTTTTTCAAAAGGCAAAGGATAAGAAGCTAAATGTCTTCAAGGAAAAACAAAGTCCAGTTGTCTTTTGAAAAAAGCACCTTTGGGACAATCTGGATTATTGAGAATCTCCACAGATCTAATAATTTAAGAACTGAATTATTTTCCTACCGTTTACATATCAGCCTCCATGGTGTTTGAAAAAAAGTCCCATACTTTGGCCCAGAAATTAACAGGGTATGCAAACAATGGCCTCTTTCTTAAATGGTAGGTTTTACCCTTGCAGTGTATGTTTTGGGCATACCTAGAGTGACTGAATAGCTCTTTAGAAGGCCAGATCCTGAAGATTAAACTGAAATACTTTGGACACCTAATGAGAAAGAAGGACTCACTGGAGAAGAGCCTAATGCTGGGAAAGATTGAGGGCAAAAGAAGAATGGGATGACAGAGAAAGTGAGTGGCTGGATGGAGTCACTGAAGCAGTCGGCGTGAGCTTAAATGGACTCCAGAGGATGGTAGAGGATAGGAAGACCTGGAGGAACGTTGTCCATGGGGTCGCGATGGGTCGGACACGACTTCGCAACTAACAACAACAGAGTAACTGAGAACCAATTTCGTGTAGTGGTTAAGATACTTGTTCTAGGGCTTGACAGGCATAAAAGCCGGCTAGGTGACTTTGGGCTAGTTGCTCTCTCTTTCTCAGCCCAATCCACCTCACAGGGTTGTTATAGAGAAAATAGGAGTCTTAGGTAGCACATGCCAAACATGTAGCAAATCTTTACTAATGTCTAGTCATTGTAGTTTTCTTCTCAGTCATTGCTTTTTATTTTTGATCATTTTAACTAGGGATATCCAAAAAGTATGATCAAAAGTCACAACGGTGTCTGTGATGGTGTGATTGAAACTCCACTATTTTTTATATGCAGACATTCATGAATCTGATTCCAATTCCAACTACCTCCTGTTAGTTTGAAGACAATCAATGAGAAGGAATTGGAGACGACTTCTGGTGTCCAGCGGCAACGGACGTCTGGAAGGCTTCTCCTGCCTCCAGCGCCTGAATCCGGCCGCCGCCGAGGCCCTCAGGGGCCAGGTGTTCCGAAAAGGACACCTGCCGCACGGACGGCTCGCCAGGGGTCTCCCAGCCGACATACAGGACTGTGGGGACCGATGCTGGCGCGTCCTAGGCTCGGCGGGGTTCGGAGGCCACAGGCCGCGGCCATTATTTTGGTCGTCGCCTGGGCCGCTGTGCCCGTGACACCGGGCATTGGATTTATAACTGCAGCAGCCTGGTGGTGAACAGGCACGGAGAAGAATTGAGGAGGAGAAGGAAGGGAATATCGGTGGCGTGGTGGAGTGCTCCGGAGTGCGGGGGTTTTCTCCCCTGCGGTTGGAAGGAGCACGAGTTATTCTGGAGAGAGGAGAACTTAAAATAAGAAGATTACGGTTTTGTGGAGCTCTGGAGAAGAGGTGATGGAGAAATTTAGGAGGGAAGGTTTGAGGCCCCCCCTCCTTCTGGGGAACAGTGGTGGCGTCCAGCTTCCGCCTTCACTATGAGAATTTTGATGACATCACTTCCCTTCGGCTTCCTGGTTGACTAACTGTACTCTGGACTCGGTGCTCCTGTGGGTGCCCCCTGGTGGATCCGGAGGAAATTACAAGGATACCGTGCCTGCCTGAGGATTTTGTATTTTTTTTTCCTTAATGGCAAAAGGTCAGAGACCAACTGCTGGAGAGATGGAGAGAATTTTGGAAAAGTTATCTAATATGGACAAGAAATTGGATGAAATAAGAGCAGAAATTGTGACTATCCAAAAGGATTTAAAGGATACTCAACAAGTTTCAGCAGAAAACAAGCAGAAAGTGGAAGGTTTGGAGGGTGAGATGCGGGCAGTGCAGAAAAGAGAGGAGACGACAGGCAATGCTGTGCTTGGACTACAGATGGATAAAATGTCTTATTTCCTTAGGTTTCAAAATTTGGAAGAAGTGGACCAAGAAGACTTGAGAGATGTTGTGACTAAATTGTTGGGAGAATTTCTTGGGAGAGGTGTTGATTTCATGAATTGGGATGTGGATCGAGTTTATAGAGTTAATTCGCAATATGCACGCATGCAGTTCCCAGAGAGGTTCATGTCAAATTTGTGAGAAGAGGCGAGATGAAATTCTTAGAAAACATAGGAGTGGGGCACTGATTTACAGGGGCAGGAGATAGCCATTCTGAGGCAGATTCCCAGACAGGTACGTGAAAAAGAAAGAAATATTATTTTTGTCAAGCAAATTGTACCAGAAGGAGTGGGCTTCAGATGGCTGATGCCAGAGGATTGATGATTTTCCGGGAGGGCATTACGAAAAAATCAGTACAATTGCGGAGGCTACGGCCTATGTGGAGGAACACAAAGCCTTCCTGGAATCAGATGACCCAGGAATTGAAGAAGGGGAGGTTATAGATCATGGGGCTGAAGCGGCTGCCGCTGTTGCGGCCCTGGAGTTGGGTCAGGCTGAACCCAGAGTTCTGAGATCCAAAACTAGGAAGTGATAAAGATATTTGGGATTGTGTTGGTTTTCCTTATTCTCTTTTGTACGATATTCTGTTTATTCTTGACTCTTCTTTATTACGTATTTAAAATTTGCAAACTTAGCTACTTCGTGTCACCTGCTTGCCTTATGGCTGTTGTATGTGTTAAAAATTTGAGTAAAATTCTTATTTTAGATAAGAAAAATGAAAATTTACCATACCTGATATGTATTTGTATAAACCTTTTTTGACTAATAAAAACTTTTTGAATAAAAAATGAGAAGGAATTGCAGGAAGCGTAAGAGGAAAGATTAATATGTCTTGCTGGGACAAGATACATTTGGGTGAAACTGCAAAGAGGAAGAAGGATAGGCCATAACACAAGCTGTGTTGCTATGAGAAAACCATCGACTATCTAACCTAGTGTGTGAAAACCTGTCCCATTTATGGGGCCCAAGTATTAAAAACGGTAATTTAACTTTAGATTATTGGCTGGGTTTGCACACTACTTTATACCCACAAATTAGCAGTTCATAATACTAAAAACACTAAGCATCTAGTTAAGTCATAATAACAGAGTTGGAAGGGACCATGGTGGTCTTCTAGTCCAACCCCCTGCCCAGGCAGGAAACCCTACACCATTTCAGACAAATGGTTATCCAACATTTTCTTAAAAATTTCCGGTGTTGGAACATTTACAACTTCTGCAGGCAAGTCGTTCCACTGATTAATTGTTCTAACTGTCAGGAAATTTCTCCTTAGTTCTAAGTTGCTTCTCTCCTTGATTAGTTTCCACCCATTGCTTCTTGTTCCACCCTCAGGTGCTCTGGAGAATAGTTTTGACTCCCTCTTCTTTGTGGCATCCCCTGAGATATTGGAACACTGCTATCATGTCTCCTCTAGTCCTTCTTTTCATTAAACTAGACATACCCAGTTCCTGCAACCGTTGTTCATACGTTTTAGCCTCCAGTCCCCTAATCATCTTTGATCTTCTCTGCACTCTTTCTAGAGTCTCAACATCTTTTTTTACATTGTGGCAACCAAAATTAGATGAAGTATTCCAAGTGCAGCCTTACCAAGGCATTATAAAGTGGTATTAACACTTCACGTGATCTTGATTCTATCCCTCTGTTTATGCAGCCTAGAACTGTTAGTTAGCAAACAGGATGCACGTTTATTTATTTATTTTGAATAACAATAAGTATTTCTTATTCCGAGCCCCATTAAAGTCACAGCGGTTACTATTACGCACCCTGTCAAGACCAACACAGCAGTTTCCCAGCTTTGAGAATGTCGCAGAGTCCTTGTCCCGAACGCTGCCTTATCTAGTTCTTAACTCTTTCGTTTCTTCCGGGGGGCGGGGAAACTTGCAAGCCAAAGTGAGCGTCTGCAGACGAGCCAGATCTCTCCCCCCACCCCCACATCTTCAAACTCACAAGAAGCCAAGATTGCTGAGGACCAAGACCGGATGCGGCAGGAGGCCCCCCGAAACGAACCAGGAACTTGCCTTGGCCAAACCAGTTGGTCAAGAAGTCACATCCGTGACAAATACTGCTCGATCGCCTAATGCTCTATGTACTCGCAGGGGTGGAGATCTCCAAACACCCCTGATCTACAACTCCCATAGCGATCGGGAGTGGGTGGGTGGAGAGAGAGGTAGGGAGACGACGCCTGCAAGACGTTTTCCTCCTCGGCTCTCCCCGGGAAAGAAGCCAGGCAGGAGAAGAAGGGGCTGAAAAAGTGGGGCGCCTTTCCCTTTAAGAGGACGAGTTCCCACGATTTGACGTCAGGGTGTTTCTGCACCGCAGCCGGGATCTGATAACCCGTCGGGGAAGGTGGAAGAGGAGGAGGAGGGGGGGCGACCGAGCAAAAGAGCCAGGAGAGGGCAAGAAGCATCCCCGGCCAGCCGCTCGCCCTCCCAGCAGCTCCACACGGCCGTCCACCTCCCGCAGCCACCATGTCCGTGGCGGGCTTGAAGAAGCAGTTCCACAAAGCGACGCAGGTAGGTAGGGCGTCGGGCAAAGCGGGGCTTCTCGAAGGAGATTCCGGATTGAGGCTGGCGGGGGTGGCTGGCAGGCTGGCTGGGTGCAGCGAGAGACAAGAGATGCGTGTTGACTCTTGACCAGCTTTCCCGGGGCTGGGAAGCAAGAGCCGAGGGGGGCCTCTAGGGGGCGCTGCGCTTTGCCTTCCGCGCCCCGGCCCGATGGGGCTGGTGGTGGAAGGGAAAGGGGGCTGCCATGGCCTCATTTCCCCCTCCCTTCCCCTCCAACCCTCCCTCAGGGAGAAGGAAGAACCCGCCAGATGTCGCTTCATTAAAGAGACGGGCTAGGAAAGGAGGTTTTGGGGCGGGGGGGCTGGAGAGAGGAAAGGGACGCGCGGATTTGTGCAGCCTCTTTGGCGCACTTTCTGCAGGAGGCTCCCGTCAAATGTGCCCCGTGGCCCCCCTTTTCTCCCCACCCCCCACCCCAAAAAATGCAAAAACAAAATCCCTCCCCGGGGATTGCAGTAGCAGAAAAGAGAGAGAGAGAGAGAGAGAGAAAACGCTTTGACTGCCAGCATTTGGGCCGCCCAAAGCTGCAGCGGAGAGAGAGACCGTCACGAAGAGATTCCCCGGAGGAGAGAGGCTTCCCCCCCCCCGCCTTTGCGGGAGGTGAAATGGCAGCGCGCCCGCGGGCGCCCTCTTGCCGGCCGTTTGACCCCCACTTTGATGTTCTTTTCCGAACGCGCTTCTTCGGAAAGGACGGATCGAACGTGCAGAGCTCGGTTCTCGGCACGGACGGAGTCGCGCTCTCCTTTGATTCGCCTTTCTCTCCCCCGCCCCCCCCACACACACCACCGACCCTTCCCTGAGGGGCAGCTTGGCCCCTGCAAAGCGTGGGAGACGCGCGTTCATGCCGCCCCCGCTCGGTTGCAAGCCTTTCGCGGAGGGAAAGGGGCGGTGGGGAGAAAAAAGAAGCGAAGTCCGGCGGGCGAGCTGAGGGGATAACATTAATTAATGGCCCTGGTGCTTTTCTGATTGGCTCGCCGGGCCTGGCGCTTATTATGTAAACCTCTTTATCCTGCAGAGGCATCTTCTCTAGGCCTGGATCTTGGCCTCCTCGGATAGAGGAAGACCTGAGTTAAAAAGAAAAAAGAAAAAAAAAAGGGAGACGGGACAGGAAAATCCTACTCTTCTCAGTTTGGGGTGTGTGTGTGGGGGGGGTTGGGGGAAGAAGGTGCTTAAAATTTGACCTTGTCCCATTGATCTGTGCCTGCCGCTGGAGGTGGTTTAAAAATAGATGAAATAATGCGCACAGTTGAGCCCTCGTTGCCGTTTTGGAGAGAATATCTAGGGATTATGTCCGAACAGTCATATTTAAGTTACACAGATGTAAATTCTACTAATTCCACTAGTTGGCTCACTGATTGATTTGCAGAACTGCAGAAAGGAGAGTTCGCTTTCTTTTTAAGGTTGGCATTTCAAAAAAATACTGTTCGGTGATCTTTATTAAGATGTAAACCAAGGGTAGGAAAACTAAGTAAATTCCATAATTGTGGAAACTTTGACCTAAATTCTATGCACCATAAAGACCACTTTTTTTGGGTGAACTATTAAAGAGAGCATAAAGCCATCTTCTAACCGAACTTAGTGACTATAGTTTGTAAAATTTCATGCCCCTGCACCCTTTGATCCACTAAGCAGGAGAAATAGACCTGTGCTGACTTAATGGAACTGTCCATCCTCACACATTTTCTATTTCTAAAAGTATGTTTTTTGGAATTTTTGATCAGTTTGGAGATCACACACAACTCATTTCATACCTCAAAGAGAGTCCTCCAAAGGCTATGACCTGGTATGGCTTGGCTCTGGAATGACATGGGGGCATTTGTGGTGTTACAAGTTGAAATGGGTCCGTTAAGCCTCCGTTGAGGCCTTCTGATTTCTCCCTTAAATTATTACAATTTTTCAAAAGGGGCAAAATTTGCTGGCATTCTACGTTCTGAAAGTAACAAAAGGGAATGAAATTGTTCTACAATGAATATGCACTAATATTCTCTATGCACTAATTGTAACGTTTTGCTCTATCACTTTTATCTAATCTGTCTTCAGTGAGAGCTGCTATTGAAGGTTAAATCTGCCAAGAAGAGGAAAGCGATATTATGTTTTGACAATTTGCTACTAGTTAGGAAAACTAATGTAAATTTTGTATATAAAAAGGTGAGAAAAATTCTCAGTTAAGCGAATAAATGCCATTAGTATTGATAAGAAGAATTTGGATCCTGAATCAAGCAGGTCATCCAATGACACTGGAGCCATTAATTATTCATTTGGATTTGTATGGAAATATAATTCTATCAGTAACAAAAATCCCATGAGTAGATGCATTTGGTTTATGTGGAGAAAGGATATTCCTTACAAAATTTACTATGTCTCATTCACTTCATATAAGTGCCATTACATATCTGCAACATTCATACTGTAAATACAGTGAATGAAAAGCAACCCTGTACAATCTTATGGCATATACATTTTTAAATGCATATGCATTTTTGCTGTGATTTACATTGAAATTGGTTCAGTTTTCTTGACATGCTTCTGGTGAGAGCTGAGCAGGTCAGTTTGGTGATTCCTTGTCCTTTGTTCACCTCTTCAGTCAGTTATAACCCTGAAATAGCATAATTGGACCAGTCTAAGGTCCATATATGTTTGTTATACCTTCCATTAGCTGCATAAAATAAAAGCTGCCCATTTTTCAAGAATTTTGGTATTACAAATATACTGTGTTGATATTCTCAATGAATCCTAAATGTTGCCATAAGTGCCACATTTTTTAAATGAATGGTGTAACAAAAGAGAGTTCAGGGCCCAATGAGAAACTCATAATGATTGGCAGATAAATAATTGGGTAGTACTTTCTGATTTCCTGCCTGAGCAGAGAGTTAGACTAGAAGTCCTCCAAGGTTCCTTCTAACTCTCTTATTCTGCTAAACAGGAGTTACCATGAGCCCGGGATTAAGTAATCAGTTTCTAATTCTCCTTGTTTTCAGCAGTACTTTAGCTCAGTTGCCCTCCAACTGAAGAGGTTCAGAACACCAACAGAACACCAGTATAGGACTCATATAGGACATGATCAGAAAATAGCTTCATTGCATCAGTTCACTGCAGAGGTGGTATTAGTCCTCTCCATTACATAAGCAATATTAGGAAGGATGAAAAGTGAAGGCTGTGTGATGGAAAGTAGCTGTTGATGTAATTTAAAAGTTATTTTTCCTGCATACTTGGGGAAAAAAAGTTTCCAGAAGTTTATCTTTTTTAATATAATTTTTATGAAAGTTTTTTTTAAAAGACAAAAACTAATACAAACTAATATGAGAAAAAAAATCAAAAAGAAAGCTAAAAATGGGAGAAAGTAAAGACAAAATAGAAAAGAAAGGAAAAAGATACAAATAAGTAGCTTCCACTCTTTATATCAGTTATCAGTTATAAGTACAAATATAAATTTAGCTCTTACTCTGTGGTTACATCATTTAAAAAAAAATCTCTTTAAGAATATAACATAGTGGAAAATTTTAATCCTTTCAGCCACATATTTTCCCATTGTTCCATCTGTATATTATAACCAGAAAATTTTCCCAATTTATTATATATTCTTTCACTTCTCCCATCTCATATTTCAATAAAAGTTTATACATTTTAGCAATTATACACTCATCAATTGTGTACAATTACCGTGTTTCCCGTCTTATTTTTTTTTTTGAACCCTGAAATAAGCGCTTGGTCTTATTGCCATGCGCTCAAAAGCCCGATTGGGCTTATTATCAGGGGATATCTTATTTTGGGGGAAACTGGGTATGCTTCAAATTCAGTCTTACAATGTTCAAAACCATAAGTTCTTTTATATAAAAGTAAATAGAATCATTAACCACTATATCCCTCTGCCACCAGTTCTTTTAAGTTTATTTTACATTTTATGTTTCCTTGAAAACTTTTTAATATTTTATAATAATATAAACTTTTTATTTTATTATAATTTTATAATTTTTTATTTTATTATAATATAAACTTTTTAATATTTCACAGTAAGTATTTGTGTTTCTTGTCTACAAAATGCTTCTTGTCTTGTGTGCTTTGGAAACAGGTGGTTTCGAGCACAACCTGCATTTGTAGCTATTTTACATTCTCAGTATGGCACATCTAATATAATGATTTTTTTAGACCCATAGCAACCTTCACTTTTATCATACCACAAATATTCATGCCGCCCAAATCTCAGATTATGTGCTTCTTACTCTAAAAGCCTTCTATTTCTCAACAACCCTACAGTTTCATCCAAACCAAACAGCAAGCTGCAAAATACAGCTTTAAATCAGGTAAACACGAACTTCCTCTTTTGCATCTTATAACACCTTATCAATAAAGGAGAATATTTGTAGCCCAGGGTTGAAATGAGGGTCCTTGGTTGTTGTAGACGTTCCATTACCTAAAAATTAGGTAATATCATCAGTGCAAATCTACTGATTAATACTAGTTTGGATAATGAAACATCTGCAAGGAAACAACCAAGCTCAGAGAGCACCAAGGACGCCTCATTACACCTTATATTTAATTTGTGCTTTCTTTCCCCCTGCCACAATAGTTTAGATATGCCATTGTTCAAATGGTACATCAGTTGCCAAAACATTATCTAAAACAGAAATCTCATTTTAGGAAAAACATTTTTAATCACAATAATTCTCCCCAGTAATGTCCATTGTAATTTTTCTCCCTTCTTAACAGACCTTTTCAAACTTCATTCCATGCCTTAACATAGTTGTTTTGAAATAACATGCAATTCATATTTGTCATAGAAATACCAAGCTGTTATTTTCTCAGTTTTAAAGCTTATCTGATTCATCAATTCTGTTCCATCTTCTATTTTCACATTTTTGTTAATATTCTCATCTTTTTTTTATCTTAAAACCTGCTAATGAACCAAATTCATTTAATTTGCATACTACTATTTCATTTCCCTTTAAAGGATCTGACCAAGTCATCTGCACAACCCTTAACTTATAAATTTTGTTTTTTCAGTCTTTATTTCCACAATCATTTAATCTTTTATATGTATTCAGTATTTCAAGGAAAATAAGAGAAGGGAGAGTGGTTATTTTTGTCTTATTCCTTTTTGTATCTCAGAGTATTGTTAGAAATCCATTAAAAATTCTTTGGGTTTTTTTGTGAAGTATAAATCGATCTTATCCATTTTCTAAGTTTCCTCTGCAATTTGTATCTTCCAAAATCTTGAACAGGAAAGCCCAGTTCACATTGTCAAAAGACTTATCTGCATCTAAGAAGATCAATGCAGCTTTCTCCAAATACTCAAAAATATTCAACATATTTCTAACATTGTCCTTTAAACTGTATGTTAGGTAAAAAAAAATGATGTTCATGAATATGTTGCAAAATTGTTTTTGGTCTTGGTTATCTCATATATTAGTTTCACCTTTTAAGTTGCATTACTGAAATAAATGAACTTTTGCACGATATTCTAATTTTTCGAGTTTCACCTGTATATGTGCCACTTTTGTTCCTGGTTTCTTTAATAGCATGCTTTTATTCCCATGGTTGAAAAGTCTTTTTATGTGGACATAGCTGAGTTAGAAAGCTGACAGGTGTTACTGATGTACCTGTTTTCCTCCTCCTCCTTTTTCTTTGCTTTTTCTGCTGATAAAGGAACAAGTCACGGGTTAAGATTAATCCCTTACATTTTAAGGGAAGCTTAAAATGTTCCTACTGGGAATAAGGGTAATTCAATTCCTAATGAGTAAGATTTAAGGGTTGTAAACCAATTTATTAAGTGCTGAATTTACAGTTGAGATGAAAAGGTTTTGAGATTTACACAGTGGTGAAGTGTTGAAGTTAATAGAGTTGCTTTAGATGGTTAAAGAAAATTATGGGACAAAATGTGCAATTTCTCCAGAGGTTCTGAAGATAAAGTGCACAAACTAAAACTTTTGTCCTTAATCAATATCTCATGTGGTGATAAGGGTTACTGAGGTGACTTTGAATCAAACCTAACTAACATGGCCAGTAGTAAGGATTGATGAAGTTGTAGTCTGAACAACAATAGAAGGTCACATTCTGTCCATTTCTGGTGTAGTAAGAACACATCCTTCAGTTTAGCCAATTAATGTTTCTCTGATTATTTGACTTTTTTACTTAATTGGTATCTCCCAACTGTAACCCAATAGATAACCCTTCTGTGTCATTTTCAGCTATCAGTTCTTTCAAAGCATCGTCCATGTTAAAATAGTCATCTTTGGAAATGTTAAGACTAATCTGGCTTACTTCAGAATGTCACACAAAAAAATCAATCTACATCCAAACCATCTAAACAAGGGAATCCTACTGCTAATTTATTTTGATGGTCAAATTAGATGCGACACAAAGATTGTCTCTATTAGGAGGGGGCTGTAATTTTATTTTTGTGAAATTCATATCTTTAGCAAAAAAGATGGAAGGAAATCTTTCTGATAATGTTTAAATACGAATATTAACTTTGTAGCCATAGATCAGGGATGAAATGCTCCCGATTCTGACTGGATCTAGTGATCCGGTAGTGATCGTGGCCTGTGGTTCGGCAATCCGGTAGCGATGGCAGAGCAAAGTTCCACTCACCCGCCTGGGTGTCATTAATTCCTGGCAGTGGTGGATTTTAAAATTTTTTACTACTGGTTCTGTGGGTGTGGCTTGGTCGGCGTGGCTTGATGGGTGTGGCAGGGGAAGGATACTGCAAAATCTCCATTCCCACCCCACTCCAGGAGAAGGTTACTGCAAAAATCCCCATTTCCTCCTGATCAGCTGGGAATTGGGAGGCAGAGAATAGATGGGGGCGGGGGCAGTCAGAATTTTTACTACCTGTTCTCCAAACTACTCAAAATTTACGCTACCGGTTCTCCAGAACTGGTCAAACCTGCTGAAACCCACCTCTGCTTCCTGGCTTTAACCAGGAAGTAATGTGTTTTTTACCTTTTGCGCATTGCATGCAGCATGTACACTTCTGAACCAGTAAGGAAGGTAAGTAGATTTCACCCCTGCCCTAGACCAGGGTTGTCAAACTGGTGGCCCGCGGACTGGATATGTCATGTGCAGGCCATGCCCACCCCAACTCTGCTAAGGGGAAAAACGTCACCTGACAGCAACATGATGCCGCAAGTTTGAAACCCAGTGCCCTAGACTGTCCAGTGGACAGTCTGGAGGTCAGAAGTGACTGCCAGAGTCTCCAAATTGCTGACTTGAAATTAAGCAGGAAAAATGCATAGATTTCAGTGGTATACTTTTTTGGCTTTTTAAGGGTTGGGATGAAATTGGTGGCCTTGCAGAGGTCTAAGTTTCCATTTGCATTTATAACCACCTAGAAAGCTGGGGAAAAATGGGTCACCCTTTTCTGGTGTCATCTTCAGAAGCTTCAGATGGCCTCCTGCAGCCATCTGGAGGGTTAGATGAAGTGAGGACACAAATCCTTCAAATATTGCCTGTCCCTGATCGATATCCATAATTTGATTTAGATCCATAAATAATGGATGAGTATGATTTATATCCACAAATAATTACCAAACCATCTGGTAAACTCAAGGTTTCTTTAAAGGTTAATATTGATATGCATGCATACATTAAAACATGTAAATATAACATCTTGCTGCTTGTCAGCTAATGCCATTGTGCACTGAAAATTGATTTATAAAAATTTCTACTATTCTTCATCAATCCATTTGCAATTTCAGATTCTCTGTTAAAAAAAATTTCCTCTGGATTAAAATTACAGAATTTTAAGAAAGGCCTTATATACACTCAGTCACCACTTTAATAATAATAATAATAATAATAATAATAATAATAATAATAATAATAATAATAATAATAATAATAATAATAATATTTTAATTTGTATACCGCCCTTCTCCCGAAGGACTCAGGGCGGTTTACAGCCACAATAAAATACAAAAAACAACACATACAATACTAAAAACAAACATTAAAAAACTTATTCAATTTGGCCCCTTATAAAATAAACTATTGACCCTGTAAAATTAATAAAAATTTAAACCCATAAAAACAGTTAAAAATTTAAAAATTCAAGCCAGTCCAGCGAGACGGAATAAATAATTTTTAAGTTTGCGGCGAAAGGTCCGGAGGTCGGGTAGTTGTCGAAGTCCAGGGGGAAGTTCGTTCCACAGGGTAGGAGCCCCCACAGAGAAGGCCCTTCCCCTGGGAGCCGCCAGTCGACATTGCTTGGCTGACAGCACCCTAAGGAGTCCCTCTCTGTGAGAACGCACCGGTCGCTGGGAGATAGAAGATGGCAGTAGACGGTCCGGTAAATATCCCGGTCCTAAGCCATGGAGCGCTTTAAAGGTGGTCACCAATACCTTGAAGCGCACCCGGAAGACAACAGGCAGCCAGTGCAGTCTGCGCAGGATGGGTGTTACATGGGAGCTCCGCGCTGCTCCCTCGATCACCCGCGCAGCCGCATTCTGGACTAACTGGAGCCTCCGGGTGCTCTTCAAGGGGAACCCCATGTAGAGAGCATTGCAGTAGTCCAAGCGAGAGGTAACAAGAGCATGAGTGACCGTGCATAGGGCATCCCGGTCCAGGAAGGGGCGCAACTGGCGAATCAGGTGAACCTGATAAAAAGTTCTCCTGGAGATGGTCGTCAAGTGGTCTTCAAAAGACAACCACCCATCCAGGAGAACCCCCAAGTTGTGCACCCTTTCCATTGGGGCCAATGACTCGCCCCCAACAGTCAGCCGCGGCTGCAGCTGATTGTACCGGGATGCTGGCATCCACAGCCACTCCGTCTTGGATGCCGGCACCCCGGTACAGTCCATATATGCAACATTGTTATATGTTAATTGATTTTTCTTCCTGCATTGCCTATTTATCTTAAGGATTTCTGCCTTTGGTGTGATTTTTCTTCAGCACAGTACCTTGGTTTATTTTAATGCTTTGTGTGATGATGCAAATCAATCATGTAATAATAAACTTTATTACTAATCTAGGGTTTAGTGTCATGAACTTCAAAAAATGTGTTGGAGTTTACTGTGGATTTCATTGCATTCTATTCTAAGCAATGAAATACAAGATTATTATTTTTGCTGACAAGTTTTCAAGGGACTTGAACTAATTTGTATCTATTTCAGCATACTTTTCCACTCAAGGCTATGGCACACGAGTTCTATTTCATACCAGAAAAGCAAAAAAGGTATACTTGCTTGTTTCCTTGTGGCTTAGCTCTGAATCTTATTGTAGATTTAAGCATTGAGTCAGATTTGACTAGTTCTGGAATGATAGATGGGTTCATTTCCACAATTCCACGCTAGATTCCTGAACCTGATCGAGGGCTCACTGCTATGTCTGAATATATTTCCCCTTAAATCTTGTTAAATTCAGGCATCTGTTGATGAATAACTTCTGTCACAAGTCTTTGATAGTTCCCTCCTTCACTCCCAAGTGAATTCATATTGTTGGAGAACCTGGAAATTGTTGTGACCTAGGCCCAAGTAGTTATTAGCAGACACAATCAGTCCTAAACCAACCTATTTTATTAGAACAGCTGAGAATTACTTCATTCTCAGCTTAGTCCAAATTAATTCCAAAGCAGATTCTTCATAAACAGTTCTTCGGCCTTATCACCAACCTTTGTCTTCTTTGGCACCCTGCCAAAGGCTTTTCTTGGCAAAACCCCACAAAGTTCAGAAGCAAGAGACACTGACAAGAAACAACTGTAGCAATGTTGCTTTCCTACAAAGATCCCAAGAGCCTTTGCTGCTCTTTTAAGCCTTCTGGGAGGGGCCAATCATCTGACCTTACTCCCGAGTTGTCCTTTTTGCTTTAGTTGCTCTTGCCTTCTGGCAGCTCTTCACATGTGTGCACTAGGAACAGGCTCCTCCTGTTCCTCTGCCTCTCTGCTATCTGCCTCTGGAGGGTCTGGAGTCCGTGCATCGCTCCCAGATGCCTCTGGCCCCATCTCTGCCTCCTCGTCCAGGCCTTCCCCTGACTCCACGACTGGCCCATTGCTCTCCCCAGCCTCCTCACTGTCCGACTCTGCTGCCAGCTCTGCAGGCTGCTGGCAGACCACAACAGAAATAAGTGAAAAAAAACAGGGCCTTAAAGACTTCCCTTTATCCAGATGAGCACATGTAGAGGTATCAATTCCAGTTAATGATCATAGGATATATATTTTTTGGTAACTTTTGGCAATTTAGTGAATTGGACATAGAACAATACTGATCTTTCAGTAAATATAGGGAGATTCAAGTCGGCTAAAAATAAGTATTTCTTCACTTAGGCCTCGTTTTATCTGTGACATTTATTGCCCTTAAATGAGATTTGATAGCTATCCATTTAAATAATTTGAGAACGATTCATTAATATTTAATTAATTCACAGAGATTAATTTATTAATGGCTGGATAGCTGTTAATTATATCTCAAAGTGAATGGCAAGTCTTGGAATTGTAGGAATTGGCAGAGGAGAAAAATTCATATTTGTGAATTCCTTCAATGATTTTGGTTGCCCCTCTGAAATACACTAATTGGGCTGATCCAGTTGATATCTCCTTATTTAGTATGGTTGCTAAAATAAATAAAAAGCACTTCTGAATTTCCTGTGACTGGGGAGCACCAGAAAGACCTGTTGTATTAAGTTTAGAAAAACAGCCCAACACTCTACAAATGACAGGGAAACTGCATAATCTTTCACTGTAAAGTGGTAGAAAGATGTTGAAAGTTCCTTACTCAGCTTTGGAATCTGTGAGTATGTGTGTCTGTGCACGTTGTCATTACAATGTAATGTGTTGAATCTGGGAGTTTAAACTACTCTAATAACAGTTGCTCTCTTCCATATCAGTTTTTTGTAGGGTCTATTTTGTGCTATAGTTTTTCTATTTTTGTCATTAAATTGTGTGAAAACTGCCTAGAGAAACATATTTTAATTTTCCACAGGATTACAGTACAAAGCTTCTTAACCTTTCAGTCTTTGCCAATCCTGTGTTTAAACTTTGAGTATGACACAAATACTTCTCCATCTGACATGCTGGAAAATGCCTGAAATCCCTAGCCAGTTTTCTATGAAATTGAACAGGTTTTTGAGCATTTTGCAAAGTGCATGATTCTGTAGAAGATGAAAAAGGGAAATCTGCATATGCCAGAATTTGTAAAGGTTTCTCTAAGGACTACATTTGTCTTGGTGAAGGTTGTGTTTTACATTTCCTTAGTAACTGAACTAATCCAGGCATCCAGACTAATAATCTCCTTGTTTGTTTGTCCCTTTCAAACATGGGGATTACTGAAATATTTAACATGGGTGCGTTATGGATTCACATTAAAGTACTGCCACTTCTGTTTTCATGCAGAGATAAATTCCTACACTGTTATTTGCCATATAAAAGTTAAAATGGTTGGATTAAAACATTAGCGAATTAGAATTATGGGATCCATAGTGGTTAAATTGAGTGTTCATTAATTGATGAGTCATTCTTATGGTCAATCTGTTCCTGAGTTTCTAATCTCGTGCTAATATGGTGGCCTCTAAATCATGATTTATGGCTATAGGCAGACTTACATATATATGAATTTGAAATTTATTGTTGTCTATGCTACATTGAGTTACTTAAAAGAATATTCTTAAACTAATGAAAGTTTAGTACATTGTACATACCCAGCTGCTATTTCATCTTTGATAGAAAGCTGATTCCTATGACTTTTCAGAGAAATCTGAAAAATGATAAATGTGCTATGAGATTAGTTATTATTATCTGATGCCCGTTTATTCAGATTACTATTCAGCAAATATTCAAATATTCCTTTAACTTACCTGTTAAGTATATATTTATATTAAAAGAAACCAACATTTTGCATATCAAGTGTGGGGAAAAAATTATGCTCAACCCAAGCTCAGTCCATTTATTTAACTCCATTGTCTTGAGAATGAAACCCATGAAAGTGAGTTGATTTGGGCTAGGCTACATTATATTTATTCCTTTCACTGAAGGTGTTTTTTCAGAAGGCAACTGGACTTTGTCTTTTATTTTATTTATTTATTTTATTTATTACATTTGTATACTGCCCTTCTCCCGAAGGACTCAGGGCAGTTTACAACCAATTTTGCTTGAAGTGGTTCTGCTTCTCATACCAGAAGCTTCTTCAGTTTGGACTGAATGGTGGAGAATGGAAGCGAAATGTCTTCAAGCAAAAGACTGTCTAATTTCTTTTTGAAAAAGCACCTTTGGCACAACCATGACCTGGATGACTAAGAACCTCCATAGACGTTCCTCTCACTGAGGTTTTTAACCACACAGATTCTTGAGACACTACTTCCCCTGCTCAAAACAAAATAAAACCTGAATGAAGAAATTGACACCATTCAGTATGGAACAGATCAATTTCTAAAGCTCTTAGAAATCTTGGGTTCCTCCAGTCTACTGTCAGAGACAAGCCTTTGGATGGCAAAAATTGTGGAGAACAGAACCCTGTATAAAGTAACTAGAATTTAACCCAAGGGCATCTCTGCCTTTTGAATAATGCTTGAATCCTCAGGGCTTTAACTGCCTCAGCAGCTCGCTTTTTTTCAGAGCAGAAGTCATATACGGAAATTGCTCTTCCATAATTTCCCATGAAACCATGAATTGTGTTTGACAGATGTGCAGTTATTCCTTTTTCATATTTGGGATTTACATTACTGTTTTGTCTTTAGAGTTGGCAGCCATTATCTATGCAGCACTTTCCTTTGCACTTATTTGGTCCTAAATATTACGGCTCTGAGAATTTGTTTTTCCTCTCTTGATAAGCTGTTTGCTTTTCCCTGTGCTGTTTGGGGCAACTTCCCCCCAACACCAGCCTCCCCACCATGTGTCTGGAGACAGGCTCTGAATGCTGGAATCCAATTAAAATGTCCCTGTGGGCCTCTCGCATTCCCTGTTTCTCTTTGTTGCAAACCTGTAGAGTTAACAAGCAATAGAATGATGCTGCACACTCTGCTCCCACAGCTCAGAGTATGATTATTTATTGAGTGCTTCCAGCCTGCATGATGAATACATTATTCTCCAACAAAGAAGGCAGCCTAATTTAAAATGGATAGTTGATAATGATATTGAATTTCTTAAATGGCAGGTTGGCATACCAGCAGTTGCCTCTCATTAAAAGCATCAGGCAGTGGGAGAATGCTACGATAAAACTACCACAGTGTGATTTTTTTCTGACATTTTCTTGCCATGCTACAATTTACTGTTATCCTACAATTCTGTTGTAATTCAGGTGCTTTCAACTTTTGTGGCTGTTTTCAAAATATATGGGTATGGTACATTTGCTATTATTTAAGTAGAAAAATACATTGTAAATATAGTGACAATGGTTGCAAATTGGCACATTGGAAGCGGTCTATTCTGAGTAGTAAATAAACAAATAAATCTATTAGATAAGGCAACTATTTCAAAGCAATCAACACTAGTAAGCTCACATTTAATGATACATTTGATGAAGTAAATGTAACTAAGCCATTCTAGATCAAATCCTGCAGACCCAATGTCATTGGGTGTAATATTTTACAATAAAGAGGATTTATTCCCAAAGCAGAATTAACTTTTTCAGCTGAGTTGAATTTCTGGGAACCATAATGCTATAGTTCTTAAAGTCAGTGTGTCAATTCTTTGCAATATGAAGAAACAATTCAAAATTCTATCCCCTTTTCTATTCTGTCTTTTCAATCTAATTTATGAATGTTTCCCAAATCCCAGCATGATGTATATCTGTTTCATTATTACCACCCCTGCTGCTTTCACTTTTGTTTTATATTTAGAACTGAAGCAACATTAATAAATAGGAAGTTATTCTAAATGGACACGAAACTCTTCCATTCTGGTTTCAGTCTTTAAAAATCAATTTCCAATCAAGATATGTCGCGGCTGCTTTTGAGATTACAAAAGCATTTTGTAATCATTTAGCATTAAACCAAACCTCCTGAGATTTAAGAAATAGTCAGAAACTGAAAATCAAGAATCAATTGATTAAGTACCCAGAAGTGAGCCAAAGGACACTGGTTGTAGTATCCAGGATCTTAGGGAAGGGAGCTGAGAATATAGGCAGTCCTCGACTTATGGCCACAATTGCGACTAGAATTTCTGTGGCTAAGGAAAGCAGTTAAGTGAGTCACATCTAATTTTACTACTACTTTGCCACAGCCGTTAATCAAATTAATACAGTTGTTAAGTGAAACACAAGGTTGTTAAGCCAATATGGCTTCCCCTATTGACTTTGCTTGTTGGAAGCCAGCCAGGAAGGTACAAATGCTCTCATGTGACCTGGGATATTGCAGCCATTGTAAATACATCCTGGTTGCCAAATGCCCAGTTTTTGATCATGTGATCGTAGGGATGCTGCAACAGTCATAAGTGTGAGGATCAGTTGTATTTAACTATTTTCAGTGTCACTGTAACTTCAGACAGTTGTTAAATGAATGGTTATAAGTCAAGGAGTCGCCTAGAAGAAAAGCAAATAAAGTAGGGAACATTAAGAGGAGATAAGTAGATTAAAAAATATCCAGGCATAAAATCAAAAGTACAAGGGTTTAATAAGAAACCCTTATACAGCATATTGGGAGGCATTCGTAGGCTGGATTGAAAAGCTAGAAGGTAGGAAGGTCATTCCAGTTAAGTAACTTGGCTGCTAAATAATTAAGTGCATGGAACCAGTCTTCAGAATACAGTAGATTTCTGAAAGGCGAGAAATTGCTGAACCCATCCAATATGACTCTTTCTGAGTAAGGGAAACATAGCTTGAAGCAGTTTTAAACCTTTATTATATTTAAAATGGAAAGCCTTTGGGAGTGTGTATCATCAATGCTGCATAATAGAAATTGCATTCATAACTGCAGTAAAGCTACCAAAATTCAATACAAAAGGCTAAAACTAAAACAGGCCCCACAGTCTCAAATGCCACAGTTTACACAAAACATTTGGTAATTGTGCGATCGCAATGGACATCACTAGATCACACGTATATCTTCATTATGTGATAACTGCAAAGTTAAGGATAATCACAAGCTTTTCTCAATGAAATAGACAAATTCATCCAGGTAAATCTAACAGAAGTATTAGACCAGTGTTGGTTTGCCCAGGTGAAGCATTTCATTCTCCATTGCAGCAAAGCTGGCTGAGGAACTCTGGGAGTTGAAGTCCACAAGTCTTAAAGGGACCAAGGTTGGGGACCCCTGTTCCATTGCATCTACCACTTCTTACCTTTAATACAAAGTGATATGCTACATGCCTACACCTGTTAATCTGAAATGAACTATTTTTTATTTGTTAAACTGTGTCATTTCCTAGCCATACAAATCTGTTCTAAAAACTCTCCAGCTTCCAGAATTCCAAGTTATGTCAGCTTGCACCTCCAATAAATGGAACAACAACAACAACAACAAAAGGCCTTGAGAACTGACACTTTAAAAACAATGTCTTAATGGAATGCCATGAATACAGAGCTTCACCACCATAGATTTTATTTATTTATGAAATTTGTAAAACCGCCCATCTCACCAAAAGTGATCCTGGGCAGTGTACAACAATCGCATAAAAACCACAAATATAAAAACAACAGATGTAAAAAAAATATAAAAATCTACATTAAGAAATAAATAATATAACAAACAAATACACTAGTATATTTGTTAGTAAAGTATTTAATAAATCATCTATATAATAGAGGAAGCTCTAGCAACTATAATTACAAAGGAATTGATCATAAAATGCGCTATTCCAAAGCTTAATAAAAATATCAAGAGAAACTGTCTGATCTGTAGTTTTTGATTGTTTAAGTGCCCTCAAATCATTGTTAACTCTTAGCAATCACAAAAATAGATTTTCTCTATGGTGATCTGTCCCTATCCCTGGTCCTTCACTAATTCAAAATGCTGTAGCAGCAATTGATTCTATCCATCTTGCAGCTGCTAGAGCTCTTCATCTTTTTCCTTCCACCTTTCCCAGCATTAAATCCTTCACCAGAAAATTGTACCTGCACATAATGTTTCAGATAAACTGATTCATGGTAAATTGAGCTATTTTTGAAAGGTTGAGTTTGCTAAAGGGCCCAATTCCCCCCATGTAACATGGGTCCGGCACTATGGTAATTGTATAGTTCAGTAAATAGGCATATAGAATAATTATCAATTGTGTGCATTAAGGCTGTACGTACACAACCCAGAGTCACATGTGTAAGGCGGGTGGCTATTTAAATTTATGCTGTTTAGTTTTGGAAGCAGAAGCAAAAAAGTGAATACGTATGCTATGAGGTTGCAGAATTGTTATCAGCCTGGGTCGATCAGCACCATGGACAGTGGTCAGCATAGATTCCCCCCCCCCCCCTTGCTTCTTGCCTACTAATCAATCTGGTGATTGCAGGGACAAGTCTGTGCAGTTTCTAGGCAGTATTTTCAAAAGTGATTCTGCCCAAGGCTGAGACAGGAAGATTGGACAAAAATCACCTCTTAGTTCTGTGTCTAAAGCAAAACTAGAACTCAAGTTTCCTCCTTCTAGTCTCTAGTTCCTTAACCACTAGATCGAACTGGCTCGAATATGTTAAAAACGGAGTTTGGAAACAGTTACAGAAGATAATATTTATCTTACTTGCTAATTCAACACAATACGGAATGATGTCTATGTATACACCTGTTGATTGGTTGGCTGAATGAATAAACAGATGGAATTTGTAACCAAAGCAGGGTTTCATGTTGTGATAAATGAGATAGATTCTGTTGCTCGTTACACTAAAAGCATAAATTAAGTCACATATGCAGATTTAAAATGCATCTGGGAAATGCTTGCATTCTTCAAACTGCGCCTACTGCATTTATATCCAAAATGTTGTTTCTGCAGCAGCACCTACTTAGCAGCTCATATATCCAAAGGCAATTTATAAAACTTCAAAAGGACACAAGTAGTAAGCATGCTTAAATGATGCTAAACCTTTCCCTGCTGTTTTACATTTAGTTTTGAATGTAGGCATAAATACAACGTAGCCATGTTATCAACTTGCATTCTTTTCCCTCAAAATCGTTCTAAAATCTGAAAGATGCCTTTGCGTATTCCTCTTCAAATGTATACATTTCAAAATTTAGCATTCAAAATTGGAGTACTATGGGCTTGCCTCTTAACCAATTTCTTCAATTTGATACTATATGATGTGTTGGACTTCAGTTCTTATAACCTCTAGGTAGCTAATATAGGAAGGCAATTTTATTTTAAAATCTATGGTTCTTTTTATTTGGAATACAAAGGGGTAGGTTTGTATGGTCCCAAATGGAAGCTATTAATTAATCTTAAACTGCATGGTAATTTTTTTTCAGCTTTTCAGGTGATAGTGTAGACCCATGGTGGTGAACCTATGGCATCCGTGCCACAAGCATGCAGTGCCCTCTGTGGGCACGTGAGCCATTGCCCCAGTTCAGCTCCACTGCACATGCACCGTGCCTCCTGCTGGCCAGCTGGTCGTTGGGTCTCTGCTGTGCATGCATCTGGGGTGGGGCCCATGTGAGGGGGCCACACATGCATGTGCGGAGGCAGGGCATTGCAGGGGGGCCACGTGTGCATATGCTGGGTTGGGACACGAGCAGGCTTTGTGCGGGAGGGCTCATGAATGTGCGGGGGCAGGGCGCATGTGGAGGTGCATGCCCATGTGTGGTGTGCATGTATGGGGGCATGTGCATACATGGGGTGGGGCATATTGGGGCGCTCCGTGCGCACATTGTATTTTGGGGGCTTGGGCATGCACGTGTGTGCACTTTGGTCACTCAGTCTGGAAAAGGTTAGTCATCATTAGGGTAGACCATTCTTCCCAGTCCACCTCTGGATTTTGTATTTGACAATTATTAGTAGTAATTCTATTTCATCCAGCAATTGTAGTTTTCAGTTGTCTTTTCTTTCTCTTTCCTCTGTTTAACAGAATAATTGTGTGCTTCTTTGCAGGAGAATTATACAAGATTAACTTTCCAGCTTGGAGTCAGAGAAAATATATCAAATGAGTCTAGGTGACAAGTTTGGGATGTGTATCTCTACAGTCAATTACAAGACTGAAGGTGACACATCACAGCAGTGTTAATTAATTAATGAAGTTGTGCCAAAATAGAAAGAAAGGCTGTTGCTCGTCCTTGATCCTTCAGGGATAGATAAAAGTTGAAATTATCCAGATGAATGTGAACAAAATAATTGACTGCATACAGTGTTATCATCTGCTACGTTTGATTAATCCAGTAACCTCTGGAAAGTCTAGTTACATAAGCAAAATGGGACTGTTCCAACAAAAGTTTTAACGTTCTCTTAAATCTCACTGAATTTAACTGAGAACTAGGGCACAAATGTTGCACAAAACAAATGGTGGATAAAGATAAATCCTCCTAGGGTAGATCTTTTTCCCCCAGTTCTCCAGACCAGATTTTTTTTTTAGCAAAGGGAAAGCAAAGTTCTTTTAACATCCTATGGAAGCATAGTCTAAGCCAGGGGTCTGCAAACTTGGCTCTTTTAAGACTTGTGGACTTCAACTCCCAGAGTTCCTCTGCCAGTTTGCAGACCCCTGGTCTAAGCAACACTAAGAGAGTTTCCCTTTTGTCCCCTACTCTTGTGAGGGAGTTTGGGATGAAAGACAACTTCAAATCATCCAATCAGCTCAGCAAATGAGTGGAAACTTGACAGTAGGTCCTCCCTGTTCCCACTGATCCTCTACATCAGAGCATTTTCGTATATTCAGTTAATTTCTGATGTAGATTCCTGAAATGCTGAACTCTGATGTACATCTAAGGCTTCAGAAATTTGTGCCTGATGGTGATAGGAGTGTATCTCTGTTGCACTCTTGAGTCTAGGATAGGTTTTTTTGTTTCTGCTCCTCCCACTAAAACCTCTCTTTAACATGATAATTTTAATCGAATTTTAAATTTCATCATTGAGTTTCATGGAATTCTATTGTAAGTTTACTTGGGTGTTAATACCACCAAGCCTTTACATATTTCATATTAATACCACAATTTATTTATTTGTGTGTGTGTGTTTGTATGTATATATAAGCGGTATTGTTTCTAGGGATGAGTCTGTGATATAATCTCTCTCTCTCTCACTCCCCCCCCTTCTCTCTTGAAAGTTGGCCTTTCAACAGTGTATCAGAAGTTGCCCTCTAAGAAAGTGTGTGGGGGGGGGGGTCAGGACAACATTCAATTAGAACATCTCCAATTTACATTTAAATTGAATTAAATAGGATGATTACTCTCCACTCAGGGACTGAATAATTTTTTCTCACCACCTGAAAAAGTAGTTTGATGATGACATTTGCTAATCCTTGAAAGCTATACAGCTGTAAATTCTATGTCTTTGTTTTAAAGCCAATAGTCATTACTGTGGTTTCAGCCTCAACTGACAGCATAATTTTCCATGTACCCAATCCACATCTTGACAACTTTATAATTGCCTCCAGACTACCATGGTTAACATTTTTAAAGCATTTAATCTCTAATTGGCACGTTAGATTCTTGTTGATGTGCTACATCTTTCTGAGAATTTCTCTTGAGGTGGAGGAAGTATGTGGGTCTGCAGAAGGTTAAGTTTATTCTGTGTTTATGATGGTTATTCTAGATAAAAAAAAACCTGTGTAAGTATTAAAATGCACTTACATTAAGGAATTGAAGAAATGAATTTTTGGATAGTCACTCATGCCCTAATCACCTCAAGAATGGATTACTGCAATATGTTCTATGTGGGGTTCCCCTTGAAAACCGTCAGAACCTATAGGTGCAAGTGGTAATGGACACCACAATTTTGCAAGCTGCACTGGTTCCCAGTTGGCTTCTTGGTGCAATTCAAGATGCAGTTTAAAACTTTATATAAATGTAAATCAAAAAAAACTTTTAAAGTCCCTTGTGGCATAGTAATGACAGCCATCTCGGATAATTTGTACACATACTGATAAAATTTGACAGAGTGGGCGTTTTTTCAGATTCCCTTCAATTAAACAGTGTCATCTAGTGGGAATTGGCAGCGTTCCTTCTTTATAGTGGTACTTACTCTCTGGATTTGTATCCCTTCTCAGACTTATATAAGGCATTCATCCTGCTGATGTTCCAGAAGACACTGAAAACTTTGTTATTTTCTCTGACCAAAAAGTAGGATGCTTCTGCAAAATTTAGGTTAGCTTCTTAGGGGTTCTTTTTTTGGTTTCTCTTTGTTCTTTCACTTTTTTCTTCTTGGCTTTTAATGGTGTAAACTCAGCAGTACTCAGAAGGTCACTTGAGAGGTCAAACAGTCGGGTGCAATTTATGAACTCTGAATTGAATTTCACTATAGCTAGAAATTCTACAGAATTTTGAAAAATAATGGTTTTATTTCAAAGGGAAGGCATTTCCTGTTTAATTCTTAAGGCACACATATTTCATGAAACTCATTTTAAGTTTTTAATATTTTAAAATATTAAAAATATTCAATAATATTAAAATATGGAGCATTTTAAATTAAAAATATATTGACTAAGTTGATCCTATTTGTTTATTATGATGTCTCTGAAGAGTTCTTACTCTAGTTCTGAAATTCTTACTGTAACATAGACTTCAGTTGGGTTGCCTTGTGACAGAACTAGAAGCAAACACTAAGCCCTTCCTTCTGCCTGTCCCTGTATGAATAATTAAAATAACCTAACATATCACAGGCTATAAATAAAACAACAACATTGTATGTGATCTGTTAGATGAAGAAAATAGGTCATTAAAATAAGCTATTCTCACTCTTGGAAGGAAAAATATTCTGGTATCCCTTTGACTAATTAGTTTGAATGTGAATATTATAGGTGAATAGGATGCTGTAAAATGCTGACATTTGCCATTTTGTTAAAATCATTTGCCCTTTTAAAGTTTTCCAGTGAAAAAGAAGGCCATCATTTCCTTCAGGTAGTAAGAACACTGGATGCTATTGATAGAACATGGCTACAGACGTTATTTAGACTTTATTGGCCAATCACTACCAGTGATGACTGGGAGACTTTTATATCCATTTTTGAAAAATTAATGTGCTGAAAAATCTACTTTTTAATTTATTTTTTAAAAACACGTATGATAGGGGTTTATACCCAGACAGAAGATAAATATAGTAGATATTTAATGATTATGAATCCAACATGAAACTTTGTACATTTTCCCTCCAACTAACAGGATCCCATGAGATATAATTTCTCTGGACCTGTTATGGATAAACAGTTGTTGCTTTGTACCAGCATTCAGTTTGATCTAGGGTTAAGGCACCAAGCTTGAACCTGGGAGACCTTGAGTTCTAATCCCTCTTTAAGCATAAAAGTTGGCTGGCTAACTTTGGGCCAGTCATTCTCTCAGCTCAACCCACCTCACATAGTTGTTGTTGTGAAGAAAATAGGAAGGAATATTAGGTATGTTCACCATCTTGAGTTACTTATAAAAATAATAAAGGCAAGTTAGAAATAAATAAAATATAGGCCAAAATACCTTTGTATGTAATATATCTAAATACCTCTTTGCCACTTTTTTTTGTTTTGTTTACATTTATACCCCGCCCTTCTCCGAAGACTCAGGGCGGCTTACAGTGTATAAGGCAATAGTCTCATTCTATTTGTATATTTTTACAAAGTCAACTTATTGCCCCCCCAACAATCTGGGTCCTCATTTTACCTACCTTATAAAGGATGGAAGGCTGAGTCAACCTTGGGCCGGGCTTGAACCTGCAGTAATTGCAGGCTTTGTGTTCTTAATAACAGGCTTTACCAGCCTGAGCTATCCGGCCCCCCCTTTTATGATGCAACAAGCAAACCAATGAGTTGTTTTGCCTTCAATATGTGTCTACTTTGCCTATGGAAAAAGAGTCATGGTTGCCCATGAATGGGGAGAACTTTCTTCTGGCTGCAGATCAACAATCACAGCCACAAAATACCATGTCTTGCCCTTCCTCACTGGTGAATGCTCCAACACTGGAAGTTTTTAAGAAGATGTTGGATAACCATTTGTCTGGAATGGTGTAGGGTTTCCTGCCTAAGCAGGGGGTTGGACTAGAAGACCTCCAAGGTCCCTTCCTAATAACTCTGTTCTTCTATTCTATTCTATTCATTCATAATAAGGATTTCAGAGACTTCTTTGAGAATTAACCAAACACACTGGGTTTTTAATGTGACAATGGCTCTATTTAACCAGATCTAAGAAGAAATGTTCTTTAAAGAAATATTCCAATTGCACATATCCTAAATGGGGAAAAGGTTCATTTTGTTTAAGAAAAATAGTCTCTATCTTGCTTCATATTTCTTTTTTATCTATTAAGAAATGAAAAATTTGAACATTGCAGTTTTGAAGTTTCTAAATGTAGTTTGTGTTCTGCAAATTTACATACATGGGAAGTTTTTATCACTCATGGCATCATGAATAATCGGGTATCATGTTAATCTACTTAATTATTTTTCTCTTGAGCAGGGTGAGTTATATATTGGCTCTTAGCTATGTATGGCTCTTTCCTGCTTCAGAGAAGAAAAAGGAGCTACAAAGTTTTAATCACGGGAAAATGTCTCTAGGATAAAAAAATTAAATGTTGCTTGAATGCAAAATTTCGTTCTGAATCCCAGAATAACAAGATCCATCCAGTGGTGTCTGCTTCCTTTAGTGACTTCCATGTCCAGTGGCAGTGACTGGGTTCACATATCATAATATGTGATTCATTTAGTTTTGGCTTAATGCAGGTTGTAAATTCAGCCTTCACAATATATTTGCTCTATCCAGGCATTGGCTTCGGATAGAAGTGAGTTCAGCAAATGTAAATATAAATGTAAATATAGAGTTGGTGGGATGTTGCGGCACTATGTTGAGTTATATGATCCTGTTGTGTGGCTGTGTGGATTATATTCTGCTTTTATGGAAAACTGTTATGAACTGTTGTAATGGGCTGTGAGAATAACCTTGGGAGACAGGATGAAGAGCCACAACCAGGGGAGAATAGAAGGAATAGGGATGGGAGGCAGGGACACACTTTTAAACTTGCAAGATTCTGTTATCATAATCTTACAATAAAGGCAATGTTAATATTCATGGTTCCGGTTTCCTGTCTGGACTACCTCAAAGAACTGACAATCCTCTAGGACAGAGGTCTGCAAACTTGGCTCTTTTAAGACTTGTGGACTTCAACTCCCAGAGTTCCTCAGCCAGTTTTGCTGGCTGAGGAACTCTGGGAGTTGAAGTCCACAAATCTTAAAAGAGCCAAGTTTGCAGACCTGTGATCTAGACTAACATGCATAAGATGTATCATTTAACAATGTAAATGAATTGTAATCAGCCTGCATTGTGAGGTTAGTCAGCCTTGTGTGGTACTGAAACGAATATGGCCCTTTCTCCCACCTGCATATGGCAATGAGTTGTCTAGGAAAGCCTTATTACTTCTTTTGCTTATCAACTTTCCAGGTTGGGAATCATTAGTGAAAGTCTCTTAAATAGAGCCCACCAGCAGTGGGTTTCACATTTTGTTGCTACTGGTTCGTCCCATGTGCACTCGTGCGGAAGGCACATGCACCCGGCCTCAAAATCGTGCCTAAATATGACGGCATAGAGCCGGGACAGGTGGACAGGTCCACCTGCGATCTCTGCTATCAGTTCACCTGAATTGGCTGAATACCACCTCTGGGGTCCACTGTATTAACACCAGCAGAACTGCAAAAAATTGCACTACTTGGAACATCGTACACCTTAAGAAGGTACTTGGGTGATACCTAGGATGCTGGCAGCAACCCGTATTAACCATTAGCACCAGTCAATGGTATTTGTGATTTATTTTTGAATGTTCAGTTGACTGAGTTTCATTTTTAATGAATAAAGTTAATTATTATTATTATTATTATTATTATTATTATTATTATTATTATTATTATTATTAGTGGTGGTAGTAATAGTAGTAGTAGTAGTAAATAATAATAGCTGGCTGAACTGGAAAACCTGGACTGAAAAATGCACAAACTTTTGAATGTGTACCACGTTGTACCTGCCAAGAAGAATAGCGGGCAGAGAACTATTGCAAATCCATCAAATTGTAGAAGAAGAAAAACGAAGTGTGAATCAAAGCACAGAAAAATTGCTGCAGGCTGTGAAAACAGAGAACATGAAAACAACAGAAACAGGCAGAATATAAGGACCGGGATAGCTCAGGCTGTTAAGAAGCCTGTTATTAGAACACAGTAGCCTGCAATTACTGCAGGTTCAAGCCCGGCCCAAGGTTGACTCAGCCTTCCATCCTTTATAAGGTAGGTAAAATGAGGACCCAGATTGTTGGGGGGGGCAATAAATTGACTTTGTAAAAAATATACAAATAGAATGAGACTATTGCCTTATACACTGTAAGCCGCCCTGAGTCTTCGAGAAGGGCGGGATATAAATGTAAACAAAAAAAAAAAAGAGAAACAGCTGGATGACAGATTAAATGGATGGAAAACCAAAGCTCTGCATGGACAGCACTAGAAAAACGTTGAAGGAAAATGTGATAACAACTTGACATGGGCATGATTTAAGAGAGCAACCATCAAGAAAGAAACAGAAGGTTTAATATTTGCTGCTCAAGAACAAGCACTACAAACTAATGCCATGAAAGTGAAGATACAAAAATCCACTGACAAGCCAAACTGCCGACTTTGCAACAACAAAGTTGAAACTGTTTCACATTTAATATGTGAATCTAGCAAAATTGTGCAAACTGATTACAGAGCTAGACATGAGCAAGCTGCTAAATTAATCCACTGGTCATTATGTAAAAAATACGACTTGCCTGTATCCAAAAAGTCATGGGAACATAAAGTGGAAAAAGTTATAGAAAATGAGAAGGTGAAGATCTTGTGGGACTTTCAAATACAGATAGATCGTCACTTGGACCACAACATGCCAGATATCACAGTTGTCGAAAACTGAAACATACAATTTATTGACGTCATGGTACCAGGAGACGCAGGAGTTGAAGAAAAAGAACTAGAAAAAATCATGAAATATTGCGACCTGGCCATCGAAACTACAAGGCTATGGATGAAACATGTAACAGTGATACATACCCATTGTCATCAGGGCACTTGGTACCATGTCCAAGAATTTTATAAGATACAACAACAAATTGCAGCTTCCTGCAATAACACCAGCGGAACTGCAAAAAACTGCACTACTTGGAACATTGTACATCTTAAGAAGGTACTTGGTTGATACCTAGGATGCTGGCAACAACCCGTATCAACCATCAGCACCAATCAATGCTATTTGTGATGTATTTTTAAATGTTCAGCTGACTGAGTTTCATTTTTAATGAATAAAGTAAATAATAATAATAGTAATAATAGTAATAATAATGATAATAATAATAATAATGATAATAATATCCTTTATTATCATTGTACATCATGTATACAATGAAATTGGTTATGTTAAATACATTAAAAGGCACACATTGATATTTATTTCTCATTTTTATATTCCATTAAAATACCAAAGTTCCCAGATTCTTGTTTTACTGTCTAAGAAAAGATTAGGCTAACGTTAGTGCTCCAATGTGTACTTCATGTGCTTTACTGTTTTATTATGAAAAATATCTATCCACTTGATTTTGCCCAGGGTAAGCATTGAATTCAGTCCCTGACAGTGTTGATCAAAATGAGAGTGGGAAACTGTGGCGCCACAGCTACTTGTACTTTTGATTTTTCAAACCTTTTAAGCTGTAACATCAACCCTAAAGCAGACTTAATTAAAATATCTTCAACAGCAGGACAACTGTCAGAGTAGGCATTTCTGAGCTAGAGGGACAACTGGATATTTCGACATGCGCTCACACTCTTATCATAGTTTCATGCATTTGATTTTGGTTTTTATACTGAGTGGGAAGAACTGGAAGGTGAGGTTGAATTCATTTTCAGGGCAAAGGATGATTCCAGATTCCAAATGCATGCTGTGCTCACGTCCAGTGGGGAGCATGAATGGTGCACATGTTCTCAGCACTTACATTGCGGGTTTTTTTTCTCCTCATTATTTTGGGATAGATTATAGTGGCTGCAAGCTGTGAATTATGCTGAGATAGAAGGGAAAAGGAATCCTGGAAGGAATACATTTGTTTTCTTAACATCTCCCTCACCAACCATCATTTTATTATCCTCATTTAATTGTATTAAACAGAATCACAGGGGAAAGACTTAACTAAGCTTTTACCTACCTGCCAGACTCTAGGTGATTCTGACTATAGTTTCCACCCATCATGGTCAGCATGAAATTGCTGTCTAAAACAGGGGTCTCCAACCTTGGTCCCTTTAAGACTTGTGGACTTCAACTCCCAGAGTTCCTCAGCCAGCTTTACTGGCTGAGGGACTCTGGAAGTTGAAGTCCACAAGTCTTAAAGAGACCAAGGTTGGAGACCCCTGGTCTAAAACATCTGGAGAAACCCCAGATTGAAGATGCTTACTTTATACACTGATTAATTTGGGGTGGTGAAGGCTCACACATTATCTGTATGTCTGATTTGTACCAAAGAGAAGTGTTTATGCATATTTACTATGATTTTGATCAAATATTAAGTACATAATGTTAACAATGAGCAAGGGCTATTAATTGACTCCCTGGGCACCTATTATTAATTTTAGGATTAAATCAGTTTTTGCAACGGCATGCCTACAAAGGGTTTTTTTTTTAATTAAAAAAAATGTTTTCCTATTTTCTTAGAGCAAATTAAAAGATTTTCCCATACAATTGGTTCTGGACTCCAGTGTAACCTTCCTGCATGAACACACTCAAAGACACACTTCTTGTTTTTCTATGATTTTTTTTTAAATGCTACCTTTTTTCATCCTTATTATTCTTAACAAGATAAACCACTTCTTGATTTGAGGATATAACACTTTTGAGCCAGAGTGCAGTTAGCTACATGTCATCTAAACATGATCATGACCTAGATCTTTTGAATGCCTTCACATTCTGTGCTGCATATTCCAATGCCAAGTTAAATAGCAGCACCCATAATGGCACATGGGCAAAATCTTTTGGCTTTAAATTCTCTTTTCCAGTACAGGTAGTCCTCGACTTACAACCACAACTGAGCCCAACATTTCTCTTGTTAAGTGAAACATTTGTAAAGTGACTTTTGTTCCATTTTACGACCTTTCTTGCCACAGTTGTTAAGTGAATCAATGCAGTTGATAAGTTAGTAACCCGGTTGTTAAGTGAATCTGGCTTCCCCATTGACTTTGCTTGTCAAAAAATCGTATAAGAGGATCACATGATCCTGGGATATTGCAGCCATCATAAAATATGAATCAGTTGCCAATAACACGGATTTCACTGGGGGAGGAAGGGGAGGATATAGGCCTGTTGCTTGAACTTTGGCCAGATAAGGGATGGGATGACTTCAGCATTGTCATAGCCTAAATTCAGCTTTCTGGGTCAAAAAGTTGGATAAATAGGGGGGAAATATCACCCATTCTCTCCTCCCACTGAAAGCATTACAGGTAGTCCTCAACGTATGACCAAAATTTTTCTCGCTAAGCAAGGCAGTTTCTAAGTGAGTTGTGCCCGATTTTATGACCTTTTTGCCATGGTTGTCACTGCAGTTGTTAAGTGAATCAAATCTAACCTCCCCCATTGTCTTTGCTTATTGAAAGCCAGCTGGGAAGTTCAAAAATAGCAATTACAAGGGATGCTGCAAACATTGTAAATACGTATGCTGGCTGCTGAGTGTCCAAATTTTTATTAAGTGACTGTGGCAAATGTGTCTATTATAAATGCAAGAGCTGATCATAAGCCACTTTTTTCAGTGCTGTTGTAATTTTGAATAGCCACTAAACGGATGGTTGTAGGTTGAGGACTATGTGCATTCGGTTTCTAATAGCAGTGAATGCCTTGTGTCAAAATTGTATCATTACCAAGCCATGGAAATTAGATACTTTCTATATTTAGAATGTGAAGGTCACAACTGGTGTCTACAATGTAGGGACAGAAGTTTTGTATTGGCTTTTTGATTTTCTGCTATTGTAAGGAAATTGCAATATCCTCACAATAACTGAGGCAATTTAACTCTCAGATATCACAACCGTTCATGTTTTATCACTGGTAAAAACATTCAGTTCTGAAATTAGAAACATTTTGGTAGTTAGCAAAGATGATTGTTTTGTTCACTTTCCTTTTTAATCATCCTTTTCTATGAATGCAATAGGCCAAAATAGTTCCATTTGAAACTTTTCCCATCAATTCTCGCTTTAAAAAAATGTGCCCTGCATAAAAATAAAAAAACACACACCAATGATTCCAGTTTTTAATTTTTTTAATCCAAGAATTAATCCACTTCCCTTAAACAATAATGCATAATGATATCCCTGAGAGCAATCTCCACATCCCACATATGGCAAATTTATAAAAACTGCTGAATTTAGGGTGGCTTAATTTTAAGGGGGGGGGAATTATTCAGTATCAGTGGAGGGTTCAGGAAATGAGGAGATTATGAAGGTCCAACTCAACTTTATTAACAACAACAGCGCTGAGGCAACACAACAGCCGGAACGGCACAACAACAACACGGAGAGCGCCTGACAGCCCTTTTATACGGGAGCTGTCAAAACGCTGCTCCAATAGCGGGTCTCAGATTTCCCGCTATTTGTTCAGCTCGCGCCTTGGCCAATCAGCGATCTCCTGCTGTTGGCAAGGCACGAGCCTTTGTCGGGCTCCCAGGACCTAACAGAAATGGCTCCACTTTGGGCAAAGTCTGTGAATCTGTAAATATTAGATGCAAAGAACCAGCCAGTTGGGAGAAACAGTCTATTCATGTGTTGGCTAACTAGCCACTGTTGGAAGCAGGTTTCTGTGTATCTTTTTTTTTTTTAATCAAGAAAGTGGAATATAAAAGAAAAATCCCAAATACTGTAGTAACTGGACTTTAGGGGGAAAAAAAATCAAATAAACTTCCCAGTAGAGGCTTCTTGCCCATCAGTTTTCTTCTGTTGTGTTGCTAGGCAACCTTGACTTGGCCCTCTCTGACAATGAATACCAACTGTTGTTTTGCTTGATTCTTCCTGTGTCACCTTTTTTAACTGGAGGAATTGGCCTGTGGCATAATGTCAGATGCTCTTTTTCGCAAAGCAGGGTTTACCAGAAAACGTAATTCAGTTCTTTGTTAAATTTTTCAGCCTTTTACAGTGACTATTTTTCAAATCAGCACTTGGACTGACTCACTCTCTCTCTCTCCCTCCCTCCCAAAGCTAAATTTAGGATATAAATGTGCAGACAGATGTTGTAAGGCTGCTTGATTGATGCATACAGAACATAGACTTGCTGGTTATGCTTCCTTCTTCTTTTGAAAGGCTTGTGCATGGCACTCACATTTTCGGTGGCCCAGAACTGTATCCAATTAATTGAACCCATTTTCAAGTTTCAAACCAAATGTGGATTTTTTTTTAAACTTCCAGACCGAGAGAGACACATCATCTGACTATAATCCATTATCTATATAGATATTCTGTGGCAAAAGGGTAAACCCATGTGTAAAATGATCTGAATATATCCTCTTAATCTACTTGTTGCTCCTGGAGTACTGTGGAACACTTAACAGCCATAAGTTGGTAGTGGTTTTCCTGCAAGCTTAATAGGGCCTCGCTTTTTAAAAAATGTACCCAAAATCCAAGAAAAAGCAAAAATTGGAGGAATTTTTTTATTCCCCCTTATTTCTCCTGTTTTGATTATCTGCCACTTCCCATGGGTGCAACCACAAACATCTCAACAGTTGCTCATCCTTGACTATCACATGTCAAGATACTATACTCAGAAATCCTCACTTCCAGTGTGGATTCATGGCAAACTAAACATCCCCGAAGGAGTAGGGTTGGCATTGCATTAGAGACTAGTGACCAGACAGTGAATTCTAGCTTGCAAAATCTCTCCAGAAAAAGGAGAGATTGCAAAATTGCCCACTTGTACTCTGGACAGCTGTTTCTCATGCATTGACTACAGGAACTGCAACCTTTTGTGATTGACTTGTGTGGAATTAAGGGATTTCAACCAAACTTACAACCTTACTGTAGCCTATATGGATCTAAGGTTTGTCAAGCTTCATTTCATAATCACACACACACACACACACTATATTCATATTCATATTTTTTCTTTTGTATTTCTTTTCTTCATTTTCTATTTTCATTCTTATTTTTTTATTAGTAGGACTGTATTAGTTCTTGAGTAATATTAATTCTCATCTTAATTGTAATACTTAATAAATTTACTATAAGAAAAAATACTATATTCAGGGGGAGAAAGAATGTGTGTTTCCTGTGAAAATCATCATTATTGCCACTTTAGGATAACAATTGTTTTTCTTTTTGAAAAATATAGGAAGCCTAGGTTGCAGCTTGCCAGCTACATGGCAATCCGTCCATCATCGTTATCTTCTATTCTTGTGTTCCAAATCTCACTACTGGAATTTTTTCCATCCAGAATAGAAAGACTGTTTGTTTGTTTTTTTCCTATAGAAGACTGGAGGGGAAACTCCAATGTATGCATGTATTTTGTAAGTTTCTTTAAATATAGAAAAGTAAAAGTTTCCCTTGTCCAATTGAGTCCAACTCTAGTGGGAAGTGTTCATCTACATTTCTTAGCCAAGGGAGCCAGAATTGTTCCTGTGGTCATGTGGCCAACATGACTAGAAGTGCACAGAATGCTGTTACCTTCCCACTGAAGTGATACCTGTTTATCTACTTGCATTTGCATGCTTTCGATCTGCTAGACGGGCAGGAGCTGAGGCAAGTAACAAGAGCTCACCCCGTCATGCGGCGATTGGTCTTGAACGTAGGCTGTCTGCTTTCCACCGAGCCATCGCGCCTCCCCTTTCAATACAGAAGCAATGTTCACAGTATTCCAAAACAATTGCAAGCATTTTGAATCTTAAATTATGGTTTTCCATTTCTATGGATCTGTGCGTTAAGGAATGTAATTTCTGTTTAAAAAGGAATATGAGAAAGGCTGGAAGAGTTTAGAACCATTTAGGTTTAGATTTCCTGTACAATGCTCATTCGCTTCTAGCAAGGCTACAAAGGAAAATCTCCAGAGGAGTGTGCTCTTTGATTAAAGACGAGAAGTGGAATCATGTCTTGGAAAAATAAAATGTATTGTCTTCTAGAGTGGAATTTGTCCTATTTTAATCTGCTGTGTCTCAAACGGTCCGAGCTCTGGACCTTCTACAGTAGTAACCCCAGGCCTGTGGACATGTGATAACTGGGTTTATTAAGCTGGACTCAGGCATACAAATGAGCTCCAAAAAGCACTGGTCACAAATCCAGAATTAAAAGTCAGTGCTGGGAGCATTTGCCTCCCAGCATAGTTATATAGGCAAGCCATGCCCTCCGCTGGCACAGGCCTTGCCTGGAAGTTGCTTGCCTGGTTCCGCATGGCTGCAAAGCTGATCATCAGGTGTCCCAGTTGCACAGCTGATCATTGGGCGTCTCGGTTGCACAGCTGATTGTTGGGCGTCCCGGTTGCATAGCTGATTGTTGGGCATCCTGGTTGCACAGCTGATTGTTGGGCATCCTGGTTGCACAGCTGATTGTTGGGCATCCTGGTTGCACAGCTGATTGTTGGGCATCCTGGTTGCCTTGCGCTGGCCACCTCCTAGTCACACAGCTGATTGGCGCTCCAACAGAGGTTTCCGCTGGCTGCCTTCCTGCCAGAGCTGATTGGTGCTCCAAAGGGGTTTCCTTGGTGTGTGGCTGCAGCCGCCAGCATCATGAACTTTCCCCCACCATCGGGGGGACGGACCTTCCTCCCCCCCCCCGTAAGACAAACCCTGAGGTTTGACACTGTTGGTTAATATAACTTTCCCAAATTGCTTTGTTGCCTGAAGCAAGGAACAAGATGCCTTCTGCTCCAATTACATCTCCTAAAGCTGCCAGTGATGAATCTCCTTTATCACTGTTTCAGGAACAATATCCATCCACATCTGACAACAGTAGGCTACCTTCACAATTGTTTCCAACCCCAATGGTATACTAATACTTGTAATCACTTTCTGCTCCCTAAAGTCTGCACCTGATGCTTGCTTCACTTCACCAAATGATGGCTGACCTTGATCATTCGTTCTGGGATTTCTGTCTCATTTTTTTCACTTGCAGACTGAAGTTTTAATTGTTGTTCATTATTATTAATAGCCCTACTAATAGTCTGATTAGTGGTGATAAAGTGCCGGTTTGGTGTAGACCCCAGGCTACAAACCATGAGATTGAGCCTTCTAGCCCATCCTTAGGCATGAAACCAGCTGGTGACTTTGAGCCAGTCAGTCTCTCTCAGCCCTAGGAAACAGGCAAAGGGCAAACCATTTCTGAAAACGTTGTGAGTAAGCCACTCAGGATTCTGATGGGTGGCCATATCAATATTGTAAATAAATAAAAGACTTTTCCAGAAAGTCAGCCAAGAATGAAGACTAATTGAAGAAACACAAACATTAGTTGTGATGATGGTAGTATTGATTTATACCCCATCTTTCTGTCCGTCAGGCACTCCATGCTGCTAACAAACACACAAACACTTTGAACGTCAAAACATTTGAAATTATTGTAAGGTTCTTTCAGGAGGCTGCCAAACTGGAAGTCTTTTTCTTGCTTTTTTCATTGTCAGACATTTCCACGTATTCCCATATCTCCACATTATTAGTCTAGATAAAAATTTGCACATACCAATCTGATTCCTGCTCATGTACCATTTTTAGGTGATTTTGAAACATCTATAAACTTGTAACTATCAAGTAATTTAAGATTCATGCTACTACTGCAGATATGTGTGGAAGAAGCCTCTTAAATTTCTGCAGAAATGACTTGAAATGGTCTTTGCAACCATAATTTACACACTAGGTCCAGGGAAACATTTCAGTGATGTTTATAGCCTGGGATGGGCTTGTGAAGCTAATGTTAAATTAGACCAGACTCTTAGCTTGAGAAAACCAATATATCAACAATGTTCTGAAGTCCTTTTTTAAATAAATGAGTGCTTTTAATTAAAAAAAATTACACCAGAACTCAATAACCACAAAGTTATAATCTCAACGGAAACAAAATGTGGCAGCTCTAGTCTTTTTCCAACAACGGTTTATGGATTCCCTGCTACAAAGTCCTCAAGTTTTATAATTAACAAATGCTGCAGTTAACCATAAACTTAAGCCTTTAATCATTGTCACAAAAATAAATGTGCTCTGATATTATCAATAAACTTTTAATGGGAACAAAATTAAAATGCTTGTATTTTAAGGATTATTTACATGAAGAAATCAAGTTCTATGGGAGATAAGATTGCCTTAAGGGTGTAGTTATTAATTATCTAAGACAAGCTCCTTTTTAGCTTTCAGTTGTCCTTTCTTAAACCAATCACGATTAGATTCACATACCACAGTAACCTGCAAATTGCAACCCACCATTTGATTTACAAATTACAATCGACAGACTCCAAGTAAACAGATATTTGTTTTCTTTTTAAAAGCTTGAATTCTGCAAGCTTCCTGAGTCAGTGGACACATTTTTTAGAGCAATGGTATAATAATTCTCATGAAATGGCCCTTACAGTTAGGTATGTATGTTATCAGCCAAGACTTGCAGCATTTAATAGCATAACAAAAACATTAAAACTACAATTGTACACCTCTAATTCTCAGCAACCACCAAAATAAGACCTGTCTGGAAGTTTGATTTTAACTAATTCTTGGGAGGTTTTTAAAGAAGCAATTAACTTAGCCTTACAATGGTAATTATCTATGTAGCCCTTGACCATTTATATTTTCTAAAAATACCCCTACATCTATGTAGGACCCACATAGCAGGTTCTAACAGGTTCTGGAGAACTGGTAGTAGAAATTTTGAGTAGTTTGGAGAACCGGCAAATACCACCTCTGGCTGGCTCCAGAGTGGGTTGGGAATGGAGATTTTGCAATATCCTTCCCCAACCACGCCCACAGAACCAGTAGAGAAAAATTTTGAATTTCACCCCGATATAGATAGAAGTACAGATGATGCTTGTTTTGCTTTTCAGTCTCCATTCGATTTTATTAATTAAAGTGATTTAAAAAAGAAAGGACAGAGAGATTTTTGGGCATTTAGGTAGATATCTACAGGTATGTTGGTGACTTCAGACACGGTGTTGGAGATGAAAAGTTTAATGTAATAAACTAAAGCAAATACAGTCTTCAAACCTCCTTTATTAGATTATAATTAATTTAGTGCTTATTCATATAATGTAACTGTGACATTAAAAATAGGTTAAAAATAATCTAAAAGAATAGATATAATTTTCCCCCATTGTATTATTTTGTGTGTCTGCAATATTATCTCTCACACACATTCCCCCACCTACCCAGCCTCTCTATATATAGAGATTGGACTAAAAGTATTTTAAACTTGAATTTTAGTTTTCTTACATTGAATCAGTGGGTTTCAAAAAATTTTACTACCGGTTCTGTGGCTGTGGCTTGGTAGGCGTGGCATGGCTTGGTGGGTGTGGCTTGGTGGGCATGGTGGGGAAGGATACTGTAAAATCTCCATTCCCTCCCCACTCCAGGGGAAGGATACTGTAAAGTCTCCATTCCCACCCCACTCCAGGGGAAGGTTACAGCAAAATCCCCATTTCCTTCTGATCAGCTGCGATTTGGGAGGCAGACAATAGATGGGGGCGGGACCAGTCAGAATTTTTATTACCGGTTCTCCAAACTACTCAAAATTTCCGCTACTGGTTCTCCAGAACTGATCAGAACCTGCTGAAACCCACCTCTGCATTGAATATGAAAAATCCAGGAGAAATCTTCCATATGTGATTGGAATTATAAAAAAAAGTATCAATAAATGCATCATCTGTTTGTCTGTACATGTAGTATACAGGCCTGGTTCCTTCAAATCTACCAGAGGAACAGTCATATTTTAATGCTGATGTCAAAATTCTTCTCTACTGTGAGTAGTAACAGTACTGAATAAATAATAGAAGAAATTCAATTTTTTGTGCAATTTCTATTGCTATTTAGTTCCTCTGAAGTTCAATTTTATTTGTTCTGCAAAAGGGATTGTAAGAATCTTGAATTTATTTTTCAATCCATGCAGGTATTTCATCGTGAATGTTCTTATGATTGCCTTTAATGATTGGATGGTTTCTACCTTTACCTATCCTTACTGTGGGGTTCTTTCTCTTACATTAACATTTTTATTTGGTATAATTTGTAGACCATGGTTTTTAGGGCAGAAGAAATGATGGAATCAAACAATAGAAATATCTGACCAATAAATTTAAATGTGCCTTACAGTAAAATAAGGTAAGCTTACTTTATTTCTTTTTAATTAGGAAATTAAAGTCCTATCTGCAAACAATTTTAAAAAGGTATCATTTATATAGGAATAGCAGGCAAATTCAAAATAGCAGGCAAGCTCAAAACTGGAAAAAAAAATATTTACAAATTATACAGTAGTAAACTGGAAATGGGGGCTAACTGGTTATTTGGACACAAGATTCCTGCATTTTTAAGACTTTGTTTAAAAAGTTGCTTTAAGTTTGCTGTGTCTCTTATCTGATAACCTTATGCATTATGAAAAACTCTTCCCTCCATTTATTTATATAATCAAATATTTTTAGTTTGTGAGTGACTTTTTTTTGAGGCAGAGAGATTGCTTGAATGTTTCTTCAGAAAATTACCAACTGCTTGGGGAAAAAAGTTTTCTAACTTTCTAAAAACAGGAAGTGCTCTTCAGCATTAAAATATGACTGTTCCTCTGGGAGATTTGAAGCAACATAAAGATCAGGGGTGAAATCCAGCAGGTTCTAACCGGTTCTGGAGAACCAGTAGCAGAAATTTTGAATTGTTCGGAGAACGGGCAAATACCACCTCTGGCTGGCCCCAGAGTGGGATAGGAATGGGGATTTTGCAGTATCCTTCCCCTGGAGTGGGGAGGAAATGGAGATTTTGCAATATCCTTCCCCTAGGAGAGGGGAGGAAATGGGGATTTTGTAGTATCCTTTCCCTGCCACGTTCACCAAGTCACACTACGCCCACCAAGCCACGCCCACAGAACCGGTAATTTAAAAAAATGAATTTCATCACTGATAAATACAGCATAGTTAACAATATAATTCCAGTGGTAACTCTGTGGAAATTACTGTTTAAAAAGTAATTTAAAAAGAAGGACATTTTTGTAGCTTTATGGCTTACCTTCTAAAATCCCATCCCTGATGTGGAATCTGTAAATCTACAAAGAATTTCTTAATGATCCATCTAAATGTGTGGCACAGTATCCCCTTAATTGGACTTTTCCATCTGGTGAGTTTTACATAAAGAGAATATGAAACCTCTTCCTGATTCTCAAGTCTCTAAGGACTGGCTTAGTGCCTCACTTTGCATCTCTTGTAAAAGTATCCAGCAGAGAACTGCCAAAATTCTGGATTTAGTGGTTTAATCTCCCTTGATCTCAAAAGGCAGCTTAGCTTCCTTCACTTGCACATGGCATCTTCTTCCCTCTGCATTGAGGCAGTAAGTCCAACTAGCCTTCAGGATTCAGGGTAATATTTAACTTCTAAAGTGGTCCGTAGACTTGGGCAATATCTATAGGATGTAGCTAACACCTCGCCCATGTCCATCCTTGCACAGATATGAAAAAAAACTTCTCTTTCCCATGCCAAGGAATTCAGAATCATAATCACATAAATTTTACTTCTTACAGGCCTAGGTTGCAATCAACGGCATCACAGAACATTCATTCCTAGTTTTCAAAAGACTTAAACTTACATACTACATGTAAACATACTATGTAAAATTGTCATGGGTTTAACATTTTTTCCCCATTTGTTTCAAGACTAGCGCAGAATGTCTCTAATGCCAAGTTTAAATGTGAAAGGTTGTCATGTTTTATCACTGATAATTAAGGTTGCTAATTAGTAAATATATTGTGTATCCATATTGAGGTACAGATGGCCAAGTTTCATTCCCTTAGCAGTTGAAATTTCAAGAATTAAGTATTTTTCAGATCGTGCTTGTCTGCCTGGGGTTTTCATTTTGTAACTGGAATCAGTGTAGTTTCCAGAAATTGTTTAAAAAATTATTCAAAGTTCAAAGCCTTTATTGTCATTGTAAATTGTACATCATGTATACATTGTAGATTGTACATCATGTATACAACGAAACTGGTTTAGCCTCTACTAGCGCAGTCCATACAAGAATACAAGACAACATGACTAATATAAAGAATAATATTCATTAAATAATATTAACTACTTATACAAGTAGTTGGGGGAAAAAACTAGTCATATGTTTCCATATTCTATTTATTCTAAGAAAAAAATTATGATATCTTAGCATAAGAGCTTTAATGTTACTGTAATTTAATAAGCCTCCCCTGCTGCTTCCCGTTTTTAGACTATTGCAGGTGTTACACAAAAGTGCACACCAGCAGGGGATTAATTCATAAGAAACAAAAGTCATGTCCTCTTCATTCTTATCTACTTAGAATCTGAGATCTTGTTTAAGACGGTTTAATTTGAGGTTGCAAGATTGGTTGAGGGCAGCTTACATCCAAGATTATTTCCTGTTGATTGCTTTTATTATACTATTTTGAGTATCATAAAATATTGATTTGAAGTCTGGTTGAATTGCATGGATCATTTATACAGTTTTAAATGTTAACTGCCATAAAACAGTCTTCAAAAGAAGGATAAGATTTAAAAAAAAAACGGGAAGGAGGAAAGAGACAAGGTGGAAAACAGAAAACAGATGCATACACATAGATCAGCCAAGTAATACAGCACTTAAAGGTGTTAGACAAATAAAGTGCCTTACAATCCAGAAGAAAAGACAAGATATAAATAGCTAAATTTTCATATGGATAAGCAAAGACGTTACAAACTACAGATATAAATAAATAAAACAAACTTCAAGTTTTTAAAAAGAAACCTACACTTTGTAGATCTCAGCTGTTATTAGGTTCACTTTAAGATAACTTTAAGAGAGTCAGTTTGGTCTAATACTTACAGGATTGTTGTGGCGAAACTAAGATATGTTCACCACTTTGACTTGTTTTATAAACATGTAGGTGAGATTAATTTAAATGGAAAAAAATAACATCTAGTCTAAAATCTATTAGTACTCCATTAATTCAAAGTGTTGGGGAACTGGGGAACTCAAAAGCTTTTGTAGTTGTAAAATGTGCACATTGGCAAATAGACTTTTGGTGTCCTTGGGATGGCTATGTTGGAATGGATTGTGCTCTCCGTTAAAGATTCTTTTTTTTCCTTTTGCATCTATGGTATCAAGCAGTGGTGGGTTGCTCTCAGTTCACCCCAATTTGGGCGGTGAACTGGGAACGGTAGTGGCAGTGGTGGGAGGCTCTGCCCACCCTCCTAGACATAATCAAAAATACTCTGTGCATGCACAGAAGCACCGCGCGCTACCGATAGCAAATTGGTAGCCCTGGGATTTGAATCCCACTACTGGTATCAAGTCTGATGAAATTTCCTTCCTGGACAAGTCATGCAGTTATAACAATGAGTAAAGCTTCTTTTATGTGCCTTCCAATTTTTAGTTATTTAAAAAGTATATGTAACATCTGTAGAATTTGTAAATTTCCAGAAATTGCAGCTACTACTATGAACTTTATTGTAGTTGTATTAACATCTGCTGCTGATTTTTTATGGTGTATTCAGATTTTTATGATTCCATTTTTCATGTGTCCCTTTTTATGGCAAGCTGTTTCTAAAACACTTCTTAGTGGGTGATGTACATGTTAGAAAAAAATAACAACTATACTGCTTTGATGAAATAGGCTAGTTTATGTTTCTTTAAAGAGGTCTCATATTTATTATTTTCTGAATGTCTGTAAGGGAGCCATTGCTCCCAAAACGACTTCTTAACTTTATTAAATAAACAACAAACTAGAAAGTTAAGAATTTTCAGCTCTAAAATATGACTTATTTGGCAAATGAAGATTAAGTAGCACTTTTGTTCTCTTCTTGGAGGCATATTTACTCTTAGAAGCTGACTGATATTCTATTAATCCTTCAGTCAATCTTGACTCCCACTATCTATATGGACAGATTTATGTGGGGTTTTGGCAATATATTCAAAAATGATTTTGTAGTGTCCTCTTCAGAGATATTTTTTTGATTTCTCTATCTAGGGCTGAAAGCAAAGGCACTGCCACAAATCACTCATCTGGCTTTTGTGTTGATTTGGGAATTAGAACTCAGGTTTTTATGCTTTTGATCAATCACTCTTAATAGGTAACTCAAATTGTTATGTTGTGTCAAAGCAGTGGTGAAATCCACATTTTTTTACTACTGGTTCTGTGGGTGTGGCTTGGTGGGTGTGGTGTGGCTTGGTGGGCATGGCAGGGGAAGGATACTGCAAAATCTCCATTCCCACCCCACTCTGGGGCCAGCCAGAGGTGGTATTTGCCGGTTCTCCAAACTGCTCAAAATTTCTGCTACCGGTTCTCCAGAACCTGCTGGATTTCACCCGTGTCAAAGCTACTTCTGATTGTCCAAGGGAAATAGTTTGAAAATACTTGAATCCTTATATATGTTCTCTTTTTCTCTCAATATAGTAGAGCTCACATATTTTGTCAAGAATTTTTTTTAAAAAATGGCTGTTGTTTAAGAATTTCACCTCTCTTGCGATTTAATGCCTCTAGTGCATTTAGTGTTGTTGAGGGCTGCAAAAACAGAAGCAAACAAAACACATCCAACAATCAATTATGTTGGGTCTACATTTTAGCCAGCACATTAGGTATTTGAAAGAATTGATGGCAGCATGCCTTTGACATTTTGGTGGGTGCATTTATTCCTTCAGGGTATGACAGCGTTGGCCTTTACAGGGAATATATTATTATACTCCACTCTAATGCTATAAGAATCTTTATTATAAGGCAGTAAGAATCTTTTATTTTTTAACAGCCAAGATATGTCTCTGGAACCATCTTTTCTGAAGGTTGTATCTCATCAGTCTCTCTTTGCGAGGGAGGACCTAACTTCCCCTTTGATAGAAACAAAAAGAATTCTTTTCTCCAAGGACCTTTATAGTGTTATAGGCTTTCTGCTAATGTACTTTAATTAAGATTCCTTAATCTTAATTCAGTTTAAGCAGGGGCTTGCGTGTATGCCCTAATGGGTCATTATAGTTCTAAGATATTTGTAGGTTTTAAGGACATAAAATTGCAGTAGCCTGGCTTGAAGGAAATGATATGGTTCTAAATATTAGAGCTTTAAAACATAGACCAGCAGTAATTTCTAGGCAAAAGAAGAAGAAGAAGTAAGGCTAAAAAAACCTAAGTGAATGTTGTAGTCCTTTCTGACACATTTCTGGCCTTGGAAAGAAGCAAGAGGAAAATGGCATGCGTCATGTGTGTCAGTAGGGATTTTAGCTTGCTTTATTGCTTTGCTGCTTGCAAAGCAATAAAGCTATTGTAGGCAAAAGGAAAAAGAGCAGGAGGATATTCAGAGTAGCAGGAGCTGCCTAGAGAAGTGCTCCATTTTGGCAGTGTTTTCCATGGCAGAGAATTCTAGGAGTGGAAGTCCATGGCTGTGGGAACAGGTTGGGAAGTTGGGAAATACTGGCGTTAAAACAGCACCTTATAAAACACATATGCTAATATAAAATATGGCACCTGGGACAAATAATTGGATAGATCCATGAAAGGGCTAGAGAAAGTGTGTCAAGCTCAAGGCCTGCGGGCCAGATCCAGCCCATGGGGTACTTAGATCTGGCCCACAGGCCTGCCCTGGAAACAGCGAAGGACCGGCCCACGGTGCCTCTGCCAGCAAAAATGGAGCTTGAGAGGGTTGCACGCAGCCTCCCTGAGATCGGTTTTCACTGGCAGAGGGCTGCAGGAGGCCGTCACAGCCAAAAATAGAGCCTCAATGAGTGACATCAAGCTAGCCATGCCCCCTGAGGTCAAACACAACTCTGATGCAGCCCTCAATGAAATTGAGTTTGACATCCCTGGGCTAGAGCAAGGGTATCCAACCTTTTGGCTTGCCCAGGCTGCACTGAGTGAAAAGGAATTGTATTGGGCCCCATATAAACATATAATACAATTAATGTATATAAATAACAAACTTCCTTCATTTTTTTATACTAGCTGTCCAGGGCCACATGCAGTCTGTAGGCCCCAGGTTGCATATGCCTCTGCTAAAGAGTATCTGTAATGGCTAGGAACACACGGGCAAGCAAGGAAGGCAGGTCCTGAGTTGTAAGTCAACAAAGAATGACCTTCTTCTCTCTCCTCTATCTAAAGAAAACAAAAACAGTCAATTTAATATTTCAAGTTGGGAAGAGAGAAATTCGGGTTGCAAGAAAAAGCAAGAAGGAGATGGAGGAGAGATTAAAAGAAGTGGAGCAGTGGTGGGATTCAATTTTTTTTTTACTACCGGTTCTGTAGGCGTGGTTTGGTGGGAGTGGCAGGGGAAGGATACTGTAAAATCTCCATTCCCTCCACAATTCAGGGGAAGGTTACTGCAAAATCCCCATTTCCTCCCAATCAGCTGGAACTTGGGAGGCAGAGAATAGATGGAGCAAAGCCAGTTAGAGGTGGTATTTACCCGTTCTCTGAACTACTCAGAATTTCTGCTACCGGTTCTCCAGAACTGGTCAGAATCTGCTGAAACCCACCTCTGAAGTGGAGGGTTGCTATTTCCTCTGACCCTGAGGAAGAAATAAGTTTAGATGTCTTAGAAAAGCCAATAGTAAGTTAAGGGAATACTGAATTAGGGAGATGGCTTCCAATACAGGAATTGTTGTTTGTGTAAATGTAAACAACTAAGATCATCTGACTCTTAGAATATTAAGCTTTTGGCTTAATTTGTGTTGATAGTTAAATACTTCAGTTTCTCTAACAGATAAATACTGTAAATATGATTATCCTCTGTATTCTCTTCATTATTCTGTATCCTCTTCATATTCTTTGCACATGCTCATTGATTTGTATAGTTTCTTTTTATGCATCTTGAAACTTCATTAACTCCAAAGGCTTCCAAACAAGAGTACTGAAGCTATTTTAGTTATTATGACAATTGCACAGTCTGCTTAACAATCTTAACTTTCCTTTGTACCATTCACTGGGAGATAATTTTTAATATGTTTTTAGCAGCATTATAAACCTGTACTGTAGGTTTATCATAGAAGTCAGAATTACAAAAAAAATTCATCATTTTTTAATAAAGCTTAATTTATGATTAAGTCTTGCTCTATTCTGATTCCTATTGCTATTTTAAGGCAAGAAGGGAGGCCAGGTTATGTAAAACTTTTTAGTTTGTTTTCCTAGCCCTCTGCCAGCAAAAACAGAGCTGGGGGGGAGGGTGGCCCTGCAGGCCAGATCTAAGCACCCCACGGGCCTTGAGTTTGACACCCCTGTTCTAGGAAGGAAAGTAAAGAATTGTTTGCCTTTTTCCTTATGAGCTCATCACAAGTTTGCATAATCATTGCAAAGTGCATAAACACATATGGATAAATGTGCATCAAACATGCAGTACAAGCCAAAGATCATTGATTTAGAAATCTTCCACATTATTTGCATCAATCCTTATTTGGAAAATCTTGGAGACAGGTAGTCCTTGACTTACAAGCACTTGTTAGTGACTGGAGTTAACAACAGCACTGAAAAAAGTGATTTATGACCATTGTTCCACACTTATGACTGTTGTAGCATTGCCACAGTCAGCTGTTCAAAATTCAGACGCTTGGCAACTGGCTTGTATAAAAGCTAGATTTACATAATAACTATGTTTCTAACTTAACAGCTGCAGTGATTCACTTAACCACTGTCACAAGGAAGGTCATAAAATAGGACAAAACTCATTTTTGAATTAAATTTGCAATCAACTCTCTAGACCCAGCTCTTCTTTTGAGGCAGAGTTAGACAGAATTGTGCCAAGAAACCATGATTGAATGCTGGTTCTTCTGTGTAAAATATAATTGAGCATAAATCGAATGTCTAAAGCAGGGGTGTCAAACTTGATTTCATTGAGGGCCGCATCAGGGTTGTGTTTGACCTCAGGGGGCCAGGGTGGGCGTGGCCAGTTCAACATCACTCATGTCAGCACCTGTGGTTGCCTGAGTGCTCTGCCAGAGAAAATGGGTTCTCAAGCTCCATTTTAGGCTGTGATGGCCTCCTGCAACCCACTGCCAGCAAGGAGCTTGGAAGGGCCTCATGTGCCCCCCCTCCCCCACAAGCTCCATTTTCACTGCCAGAGGCACTGCGGCCCAGTCCTTTGCTGTTTCCAGGGCGGCCCCATGGGCCAGATCTAAGCACCCCTTGGACCGGATCCAGCCCCCAGTCTTTGAGTTTGACACCCCTGGTCTAAAGGATTTTCTCCCATCTAAGCTAGTGTCCATCTTTCTTCCTGAATATATAGCAAATAAAAATATTTTATCAGTCTTGTTGCTATAAGCTCTGTTGAGAAAATTTCAAAATAATTGGCAAGGTAATATACAATATATTGTTTAAAAAAATAAGAATTGGATGTCAACTAATTTAAGTCCCGTTAATTGATTTAAGTCTATTTTCCAAAGTTTAAATGTAGCCCCCCCCTCCTCCAATCTCTCATTGCTTTTTAAAAATATATTGCACCACGTACCAGCTTTTGACCTTCTTGTGAAACTATTTTAGCTATTGTGACTTTATAATGAATACATTTTGGCATGTCTGCTGGGAGACTGTCTGATATTTAATATTCACAAAGAGAAACAAGATTCCAAAGAGGAATAAAAACGAAGAATGGAATGCAATATCCCAGATCAGAGGGTTGAAATGAACGAATGGTTGAATCATTCTGGAGAATCTCCTGTAGGAAAAGCTGGGCTCTGGCACATGAGTCATGGGCAGTAAGTTCTACTCATTCTTGCAGCATTATATGCCGTGCTAATTGAAAATCGAGCAACAAACACAAATGCACAGTAGAGAAGTAGGATTACTACTTTGTCTTAATGTCATGTCTATCATTCTTCATTGACAAAGTTTATATCTGTTTAGCTCACTGAGCCTTGTGGATCCTCTTTTCCATAGCTCACCGGGAGACTGATCTAAGAGGAATTTTTTTTTGCAATGTCTTATGATAACCTTAGTGATTCGAATTAATTAACCTAGGTTACTTTTTAAAAAAAAAAAATTTCTTGCCGTGAAGTTACATTAAAGTGTTCAGTAAGGACCGTTTCATGTTGGAGGAGGTCTCCTGGTTCCAAGTTAGTGAAGACTGAAATTCAAAATTTATAGAAAACACCATGGTACTTTTTTTAAAAAAACAACACTGTTTCAGCATAGGATAAAATACAAAAAAGCAAAAAACAAAACAAAAACAGGTTAGGGAAAGGAAAGGTTAAAGAAAAAGCAAATCAGTAGTGCAAAAGAAAAGAAAAGAGGAAAAGTAGGAAAAAACAATAACTTCCAGTTTTCTTTGATCTGATACAGATATAAAATTCATTAACCTCCTACTCTAACATCAAAAATAATGCACAGTATTTCTATAATCTTAGATAGTTCCATCGTCAAATTTCAAAATTAAATTTTTATTTTTTTCAGTTTCTTGCAAAAACTTCAACAGTGGTTTCCAAGGAGAAACAAATTTAGACAAAGTCTTTTCTTTAATCAGAGTAGCTTCACCATCTCAGCCAATTCCATTAGCTTCAACATCCATTGTCCCATAGAAGGAATTTGTAAATCTTTCCATCTCTGTACATATAAAAATCTTGTAGCTGTCATATAGAGAAACAAAGCCCTGTGTTTTCTTTCAGTCTGGAAAAGGGAAAAGCTTTGGTTTCAATTCTACATGTATTTTAAGAACTCTCTGAATTATGATGCATATCTGGTCACAACATTTCCTAGCTTCCTTACATATCAGCCAAAGATGATAGAATATGAATCTGATAGAACATTAATCATATTAGTTACATTCCAACTTACACTTGATATTCCCTTACAGATCTTTGACAATTTATCAGGTATTAAATACTAATGATAAATCATGTTATAAAAATATTTTTAAAATTCTAATTCAATGTAAATTTCAGACCTTCACACATTCTCCCAGCGATTAAGCATTATATTCAGAATTTTTTGCCCATTTAATCATACAGACCTTAACATATCATCATCTGTTCTCATTTTTAGTAAAAACTTACATGTTTTAGCAAAAACACACTATCATCAGTACACAGATCCAAGTCAGTTTTCTCATTTATAAAATCAAAATTCCTCTTGTCCAACTGAAACCTTTCTGTCAAATTGAACATAACCAAACCATTGACAAGTATGACCTTCCATTCCCAATTTTTCTTTGTTTTTAATTTAAGTTCTCCTAAAAAAAAAGGTCAAACAGCATTGGTCAACCAAGACTGTATAACTGTTATACAGGAGCCCTGTTGATGCAGTGGTTAGAATGCAGTATTGCAGGCTAACTCTGCCCACAGTCTGGAGTTCAATCTTGATAGGCTCAAATTTGACTCAGCCTACCATCCTTCCGAGGTTGGCAAAATGAGGAGCCAGATAGTTGGGAGCAATATGTTGACTCCATAAACCACTTAGAGTGGGGGGCAAAGCACTATGCTGTTGCTATTGAAGATTACCATTTACAACAATAAAAATAATAATACAAAAAACATAAAGACATTACAGTGGATGCACTTCTTTGAAAATCTGAAAAGGTATTTGTTTTTGTCTTGAACCTGAAAACTTAAATCTGGTTTAGGGTTAAGCAACCCTATTGGATTTCTAACCTGAGAACTATTCTTAGGTTCTTCATTCTATCTTGAAAAAAACCCACCACTGGTTTATTTGAACCAAGGTTAGGTTCTCATTCACACATTCCCCTTAGTGTTTTTTTTAATATTATAATAATAAAATAGAACTTTGCTATTGTGTCATATTTGCTTAATAGCCTCTGCTTTGCAGATTTAATTTGGGTTAATTTTAGGAGTTCCTAGCCATAAAATTGTAATATATACATATAGGACAGGCAGTCACACGAATGAGTCAGAAGGACAGCTGAGAGTAAGCGGGGCGAGAGATGGACTCATTCATTCTCTTGTAAATGTGGCTGACATCAGAAGCTGAAGCCTGCAGGATGCAGATCTACAAAAGAAGGCACTTGGGGAAGTCATTTCCTTTCCGTCACTATTGTGCTAGTATTTGCTGCACCTCTGAAAAGAACGCAGCTTGGCTGGCAAGATAAAAATCACCGCATTCACAAATCGCTGGAAGAGTGTGCAATACTGGCATGGTTTCCACTGCTCTCCTCCTGTGACCCCAGAGCAGCTGTGCCCCTGGGATTCGCCCAATTTATTCTTAGATTGTGTAAAGAGGACTGTGGTGGAGTAATAGAAGAACATGGGAGACTGTTCAGAAAATAAAACAACCACCTTTGCTCCTGCACGACCTTTTCAACTTCTCTGGTTCTCATTACCTGTATCTTCTTAATATTTAATATTGACATCCTGCTGTTTCTTTAAAAGCTGATACATTACAGCATCTACACTACACTACTAACCAGAGCATATAAAACATTTGTTAGACCAATTCTTGAATACAGCTTGACTGTCTGGAACCCATACCACATTTCTGACATCAATACAATTGAACGTGTCCAGAAATATTTTACAAGAAGAGTTCTCCCCTCCTCTGAATACAACAAAATACCTTATGCCACCAGACTTGAAATCCTGGGTTTAGAAAATTTAGAACTCCGCCGCCTTCGACATGACCTGAGTTTAACTCATAGAATCATCTATTACAATGTCCTTCCTGTCAAAGACTACTTCAGCTTTAATCGCAACAATACACGAGCACACAATAGATTTAAGCTTAATGTTAACCGTTCCAATCTTGATTGCAGAAAATATGACTTCAGTAATAGAGTTGTTAATACTTGGAATACACTACCTGACTCTGTGGTCTTTTCCCAAAATCCCCAAAGCTTCAACCAAAAACTGTCTACTATTGACCTCACCCCATTCCTAAGAGGTCTATAAGGGGCGTGCATAAGAGCATAAGCATACCTACGGTTCCTGTCCTATTGTTTCCTTCCATTATATCCAATTAATATAGTTATTACATACTTATGCTTACATATATGCTTATATATTATATAGTTATTTCATGCTTATGCTTATATATACTGTGTGACAAAATAAATAAATAGATAAATAAAATAAATCTTATGTTCTTGGGAAGAACTTGGTGCATATGAAGATCAATACCAGCTGAAGAACCGGCAGCCATGATTTCACACTTTTGTGATGATATGCAGTAATAATTCATTTTAAACCTGTATTCTATCCAAACTCTCAAGGATTCTGGATGACTCACAACAATCAAAGAAGTTACAAAAAAAGATGGCAACCCGGTGAAGGTGGGGGGTCTTCATGACTATTCTAACAACAGCAGAGTAGGGGCCAGACAGATCCAGAGGGCAGGTGCTGCTATGGGGGAGGGGCACTGCTAGGGTCCTGAGAGATGGCATTGTTTAATCAAAGGAACCCCTCCCCTAGTATGCAAACACCGCAGGATCAAATTAGCTGGGCAGATGTTGTGGGAAACAAGGAGTCCCTCATAGAACATTCTGACATGTTCTATATAACTAAAAGCTTTCTATAATCAACGAAACAAAGGAAATGTCTTAAAATTCTGTTTGTCTTTCCATTCTCCATCTTTTTTTTTTTTAAGCATCTGAAATCATTTTCTGTTGCCTTTTCCAAAATCTTCCTGTTCATTTGGCACAATCTGGTAATTTATACATTCTTTTGTATCTCCTTTCTTCAATATAGGTTTATATATTAGGTTTTTTCCCCCCCCAATCATCATGCCATTCTGAAATAAGCAGCAAAAGGCTAAGTTAAAAAGTTAATCTTAGAAAATTACAATGGACTAAGGATACAGATAAAATTGGAATATTGAAACTACAAAATGTTAGAATTAATTATAATAATAATTAATTAATATTAATTCTGCTTTGGTTTTTACAAGACAAAGATAATTTTATGATTTCAAAAACTGGACATTAAAGGGGACTAAAGATTTTAGGCAGAGAAAAGATTTACAAGCCTGTAAAGTATTGCATAGAAAAATTGCAATAAAAATGACAAATGAGACTTTTGAAGAATAAAATAAGAAAAATGTAGTCCCAATGTCAACAGTGTCAGTAATTGTGTTTGCTTCTATGGGTGGACTATGTACAAAAGATGTTATTAAAAAATGACAGATGTAGAACAAATTTTAGCAGACAAATACAGATGGTATTGAAAGTGGATTTCAACTGGTAGGCCAAAGAGAATGATTTTTAAAAAATGTTTCACTGGATATACAAAATAAACAAGCTGAGATATCAGAATGTAAAAGGGAAATATAAAAGAGTGACCTGGATAATATTTTCTTACTGATTTACAAAGGAGGCTTTTTAAAGTTTTGAAGAACTCTGTTCAATGAACTCTTCAAGAAATGAAGAGAAATCAAATCCAATGACAATATTTGAATGAACTAACAATTAAGATAGAAGTAAAAGGAAGGAATATAAAGGTATATTTGATCAACATTAAAACAAGATATGTGGTTACTTCTGATAACACTTTATGGAGTTACTGCTGACACTAAGAAAATATGTTTTATGGATTTGTTCATAGATAAGAGATGTGCTATGGGATGAAGAGATAAATGTTTGTAGCCTTGGGGGAGTGAAGAATCATTAAATTTGTTTATTATTTTAATAAAGGTTGGAAGTCACTTCTTTATTTTCTCTTTCTCTATTATTTTTCCTTTTTTTTGCACTTTTTACTCTTTTCCAATCTCTTCTTTAAATTTAGTTTATATTCCAATTTATATTATAATCAAAATTCTTAATAAAAATATTTAAAAAGATATATACTTTTGAATTCTGAGTTAACAGTACTTTTATTGTGTTGTGTGCTGACAATGGCATTGTAATGCTATGTATCTCATTCAAATGCTAAGCTCGCTATAATTATTGTACCGCAAATTAACTTGCCTGAGAAACATCGACCAAAGGGATAATTGCCTAGATCTAAATAGTAGCAAATTGTTTTGCCAGCTATAATATTTTAGCTGTAAATGTAGTGGTACTATTCGTGACTGCTGAATTTAAATATGATGGCGTTATGCCAGCTAGCTTACTCAAGAGAAATAAAACCTTTAATTTGCAAAGATGTGGCTTATTAAGGATGAGGCATCACACAGTTATTATTCAAATATAGTTAAATAAAGCAGGAGGAGAAGCAAACTAATTTTAATCTTTCTTGCCATTTGCAGGATCATCTAAATGCAGTGAAGGAATGTTTACTAAAATCACAGAAGCGGTTTTTCAAAGAGGCAAATTTACTTTCTTAGTTCCCTAGAAAAATGAGCTATATTTTATTATTGGTGTTCTTCCATCTCAAATCAACGCAAGATTTATTCTGAGATAAATACTTTCAATGTAAATCAAATATTGCACTAGGGAATATGGATGCCCATTACAATGCAAAATAGTTGTGCCGTATTTGTTCATGTGATTATTTCAACAAAACTGATTGAAAACCAGCCCAGATAGTCAGATTTCAAAATTCAAACATTATCAGCATGAGTGTTAAGAACATAGCAGGGTGAAATCCAGCAGGTTCTGACAGGTTCTGGAGAACCGGTAGCGGAAATTTTGAGCAGTTCAGAGAACCAATAGCAGAAATTTTGAGTATTTTGGAGAACCAGCAATTAACACTTCTGGCTGGCCCCAGAGTGGGGTGGGACAGGGGATTTTGCAGTATCCTTTCCCTAGAAGGGTGGGAATGGAGATTTTGCAGTATCCTTCCTCTGGAGTGGGGTGGGAATGGAGATTTTGCCCTGCCACGTCCACCAAGCCACACCATGCCCACAAAGCCACACCCACAGAACCGGTTGTAAAAAAATTGGATTTCACCACTGGAACATGGTAAAAATGATCATTGTAGGCTCCCTAGGAAGAAAGGATCATCTTTGAGTATGTCTCCAATTCCAAATGACTAGCTCTTCCATATGCCATTTTTAAGGATATAAAATGACTCTGATATATTAAAGCAAGAATCCATATAGCCAAGGTTATGTTAAATATAGTTGCCAGATATACAGGTTGTCCTTGACTTACGGTCATTTGTTTAATGACTATTCAAAGTTACAATGGCCTTGGAAAAAATAACTTACAACCTGCCTTTGAAATTACAACTATAATACTACCCCCACGGTCACATGATTGCAATTTGGGCACTTAGCAGCAAAGACAATGGTTGCAACATCTTGCAGTCATATGAATTTTGATCTTCCCAGCTGGCTTCTGCAAGGCAAAGTCATTTGGAGATGCTGGATTCATTTGACAATGGCATGGTTCACTTAATGACCATATGATTCACTTAATGACCGAGGTAAAACAGTCTTAAAATCAGTCATAATAAGGTCGTAAGTCGAGGACTAGCTCATAAGAGCTTCTGTTGTGTTGATGATTTAAATCGGGGGGGGGGTCAAACTCACAGCCTTCATGCCAGATGCGTCGTCACACGCTGGCCACGCCCACCCCTGGTTTTGCAAAGGGGAAAAAAGTCATGAATCGTCCTGTGACAACAATGTGATGCCACGAGTTTAAATGGAAGAGATAGAGATCAATATTATGGTCCGTTTTTCATTTTGGAAGAAGGGTAGAAATTGGAGTAGGGAGGAGGATTGTGGAAAAGAAACTGGACAATTCGTATCCTAAAACTTCTCCAAAAGTAGCTGGCCAATTCTGCTTCCAGAATGCAACTAGTTTGTTGCCATTTTTCAGTAAAACAGTCTTGGGATTCTGTGCAGCTTCTGTCTGCAGGTTACCCATTCTTGTTTTTTAGCAACAGAAAACAAATCAATTAATCAAGAATGAAAGTAATGAAACAGATCATACAAAACGGTGGCTGTAAGTATTTTGAAATACACAAAGGACCTATAATTGGGTGGATAAAAGTGGCAGAGATTGTTAAAACTTTAAAAAGATCTTCATTTGGAAATGAACGAATGCACCAATTGAGCCCCTCTTTTATATATGTGAAAAATCTGTCAAGATTTCTTTTACCTTAAAACGCTGTGAACTGCAAAAATGGATTTCAGTGCCACATGGTTGGCTGTAATGAATATAATCTGCCATCTATCGGTTTTGGGTGCAAAAGTTCACAGCACATCATCCAATTAGAAAAATCCATATTTTTCATCACCATTATTATTATGGTAAGGGGTGTTTATAGCAACTGTTAAAAAGTTGTATATAAAAACTATTTGTGAAACTCACTAGAAAAGTGGATTAATTATGGAAATTTATCCGGAACAGCACATTTTCTAGGCCAGGGATGTCAAATTCAATTTCACTGAGGGCTGCATCAGGGTTGTGTTTGACCTCAGGGGGCCAGGTGGACATGGCCGGGGTGGGTGTGGCCGAGGTGGGCATGAACAGCTCAATGTCACGCATGTCAGGGGCACCTGTGGTGGCCCAGTCAGGGCCTCCTCCAGCCCTCAGCCAGTGAAAACAGAGTCCATTTTCACTGGCAAAGGCACTGCAGGCCGTTCCTTCAGTATTTCCAGGATGGCCCCATGGGCCAGATCTAAGCACCTCGCGGGCCGAATCCGGCATGTGGGCCTTGAATTTGACACTCCTATTTTATGCAGTTCAGTTAAACCAGGAGTCTGCAAACTTGGCTCTTTTAAGAGTTGAAGTCCACAAGTCTTAAAAGTCTTAAAAGAGCCAAGTTTGCAGACCCCTGAGTTAAACCAATGACATGTAATTGAATTTAGTATCTTGTTAGAGTTGGCCTGAGCTTTCACAGAGTCTCCAGCCGGAGTGATTCTCCTGAAATGGCTCTTTCTCCAGTAATGCCACATCTCATTTGACAGAGGTGCTTGGAGAAGACAGTTGAAAATGATCTCAGTTTATGCCATGATACCTTTTCCTGGGCACAGCTTATTTTTATTCCAGCAGAAATCATTTTGACATGTTTTGCCTTGGAGCCTTCAATTCTGGACATTTGGGGACAGAATACCATTAGGGGGTGATGGTGGGTAGTATTTAATCCAGTCTTCTTCAAAGTAGTATTACCTATGTTGTAAACACGATACAGCTATGTAGATGAGAAAGGTTATCTAGTAATAGAGGGAAGAACAACTCTTGTGTTCCATTTCTTGTGTTCCATTTCTACCCCACTAATAAAAATAGAATTAAAGGGATCTTCTCTGGGCTATTAGTCTTTAAATGACATTGATTACAGAGTTGCCCTGCATAAGCAACTACATGGCAAGGCCATAATATAGACAGATAATGCAGTGATTCCCCAGGAATCCTACCGGAGACAGACTGTATGTTAAAATCTATTTTTAGGTATTAAAATGCCTGATTGACTCAAAATGTATGTTAAGGCTGCGTGTTTTTCCATATAGGTTTCTGAGAGCTTTTGGGTATTAGAATGGTGGCATTTACTTTTCAGGAGTTGCTTACTACTCTAACACTTTGATGTATGATATATACTACAAAAACACATTTATATCTACAATTCCTGCCTTTGCATTAGAACAACAAATTGAACTGATTTCTTATCTGACCACACCATATTACATCAAATATTGCCACTCTATTATCTTAACCGTGCAGAAGTTGAGATGAAGTTTTCTAGGTTCAGGTAGGGGACCAGGGACCTATTCCTGAACAATAACTTTCAGCATCCCAATAACTTACCACTGGCCGTGCTGTGTAGCATGGAAGACCACACATTTCTTCTCTACTTCTCTATGATGAAAATTGGGTGGCCAGTTGAAAATAGGGTTCTTGCCTCTTTAATAATTAGGTACAAAGGTGTATCGAGCAGAGGTAAATGTAATCTTTGCAAAAACTTCAGTGGCAGAAGGTTACAACCTCAAATTAATTAGCAGCTAGAAAGAAGGAAATAAGGAATATTATGCTGGAATGTAAGAAAAAGGGATTCCATATGTGGTGCTTCTGCCTGCAAGTGTTATTACTCTGCCATAACTATTCATATTAAATTCTGAAGATTGGTGCTGTCACCTGAAAAAGACTTATTTTACCAGGACATTATTGTACTTCTGCTGATGGTGACCAATTGCACAGGAAGGCAGCAGAGAGATTCACTTTTCTAATGATAGCTTTCAAATATTTGGCAAATTGCACTGGGTGAAAAGGTAACAAATTACAGATTCTTTGGAGAAATCATTCAAGAAGATATATGATGATAATGTATTTTCCTCTAGCTACCCTCCACCATCTTATCTCAAATTTTTCATCTAGTGTCCTGCCACGGTTAGCTTGATTTGACTAGCTTGCCTTTTGTACTTGCAGTACTTGACCTAAGTTTTAAGTTCATTGACTGTGCTAGCCTTTCCCAATTTGATGTCCTTCAGTGTGTTAGAATTACATAGAATTCTCAACTAGTGCAGAACATATTTCAGTTCAACCAATTTCAGTTGGACATTGAAATGAGAAATACCCCTCTCTCGGGAGAAAATATCCTTTGAATCCAGGAATTTGACTATGATATCCTCTGATTAATTTCAATTATCAGTATTATGCTTCCAGTTTGGTGTGTTTGTTTTAACCTGCTTGTTTTAACAGGATCAGGAAAGCTAAACCCAGCTGCCTAAATAGAAACAAGAAGCGGGGGTGGGGGGGAAACCCTGCTTGTTTTTCCCTGAAATATATCCAGTGTTCTTGGTTGACTGTAAGTGGATCCATTCAAGAACAAGAAAAACTGCTATTTAGCAAATAAATCACAGGTGTCAAACTCACTTTGTCATGTTGCCATCATGTGACGAATCACGACGTTTTTTTCCCGTCGCGGAGCTAGGGTGGGTGTGGCCTGTATGTGTATCTGTATCTGGCCCGCGGGTAAATTCTTTTATAGGAGATGAGTTTCAATTAGCAGAGGTTTTAGTGTATTTCAATATAGCAAATAAATAAATAAATAAATAAATAAATAAATACATTGAACAATAGCCAATAAAGATAGTTCTAATCAAAAGCCCATACTTTACTTTAAATTTCAGTATTGCATTCAATTCTTATTCCCTAATATTAATTTACCAATGAAATGGCTCCAGCCTCACTTGCATTATGTTGAATAGGCCTGTTTCTCAAATACAAAGCAGCTATTGCAAAGTTACAATGTTAGCAGGGATAGTGATCCCTTTAAATGTGTCTCCACCATCAAAATACAATTTTGTTTAATGACTTTCCTACTTTCACCCAGATCTCTTAAGTGTGTGGTTGTTTAAGTGGCAACAAGTTTCACTGAAATAATCTAATCTTTTTCACCTAACCTGTAGCTTCAGAGTGAAATATGATCTTCAAGGCACAATTCTGATGAAACACTGTGAAATAAAATTAACCCTCCATTTCCAATTCAAATACCCTTGTTTTCTGCAGGCACAACAATGCAATCGAAAAAGGATGCTGTTCCTAATCTCCATGAAAAATAATTCTATAAATCCTTTCATAAGTATAATTATATATATATATTCTATTTATTGTTCAAATGGTTTGTTATTTTGACATGGTAGCATGTAAGCCTTCCTGAAATTAATAACAATGATGAGCTTTTGGGATGCCCTGCATTACAGCTGACATTACTCGTTTATATGATGACATTAACTGCTTACAAATGAATTCTCTTGTACATTTTGTGCCATTGCTGCTACGGTCTTTCCACTCACACATAGCACTTTTTGTCCCCAATGAATGTGCAATAACACTGCAGCAATGATTCTGCAGCAAAACACTAGCAAGGCAGAAGAAAATATAGCAATCCCACTGCTGCCAAATCACCTAGCAGCATGATGGATGGATGGATGGTTGATGAGTGGGTGGGTGATGGGGTTAATGTTGCCCCCAGAAAATAAGATCCTGATTCTGAAGAGTATGATAAAAACCTCTGTATAATTACAAAATCTCAATTGCAACTACCTGTACTTTTGCCATTTTAATGAAGCATTACAATGCCAGGTACTTAGCTATTATTATAAAATACGTTTTTAAATACTAAAAAAACCCTTTCCTTAAGCTACAGCAGCCTATAGCTCAGGCAATATAAAATTTAATACTGAGTATTCAGTTACATGTAATACAATGCTATTCTTTGCTTTTGTTAATCTGTAGCGCAGATCCGGGGGCATACTGGATTATTGGTGTGAAATTCCGTTAAGCATTCTAATAAAAGATAATCATTCTGTCCTCCTCCTAGTAAAGTTATCTACAGGTATCAAGATAACCACGTTTAATTTATCCAATAATCCGACAAGCGCTTCTGTTGCTTTTTAGCCTGCAAAGAAGTTTTTGTCTGTTAATGAGTATTGTGCATCGATTACCTCTTCTTATTTTGGTTCTCTCACACTTTTGTCCCATCAAATAAGAGGGGTTATGGACCAATAGTTGACAGTTATCTCTGTGAATTTATGTACCCACATCATAATGATATTGCAGCTGTTAAGTTACCCCCATGTGGTATGCAGAAAATAAACAAAAGCCCAGACCAGAATCTAAACTGGACTAGATTTTGATAATGAGTATCCTTCAAGAATACTTAAATATCACTACTACCCCTTTATCACTATATTATAAGGACATAAGCAGTGCCCTGGACCAGACCCCTGCCCTTGTAGTCCAGCAGTCTGTTTTCACTGTGACCAACCAACTGCTCAGGGAAGGGTCCTAGTCTCCCAGCATCTGGCCTTCAGAGGCGGGAACGGGACACAACTCATTGTAGCAAACTCACTATGGCCAACTCGCCGCAGCCAACTCACCATGGGTAATTTGGCGCAGGACAACTCGCCATGGCCAACTCACTGCAAGACAATTCATTGTGAGACAATTTGACAATTCTATTCAATTATTTTAAATCAATAAAAATTAGTTTAATTTTTTCCATTCACATTTCATTCTGTCCAGTGGTGAAATGTAAAATTTGTTACTACTGGTTCTGTGGGCATGGCTTGGTGTTGGGGGGGGGGTAATGTGACTGGCTAGGCATGGCCAACTTTTTTTTTTTACTTTTAAAAGCATTTTTTCTACAACCTCTTCAGCCAAAGAGGTTGTAGAAAAAATCTTTTAAAGACTTCTGATGATCCCAGCTGAGTTGCCTTATTGTCAGAACCCTTTAAAGGCATTTTTTTTTTCAACCACTTCAGCCAAAGAGGTTGTAAAAAAATGCTTTTAAAAGCCTCTGATGATCCCAGCTGAGTCGTGCGATCATCAGAAGTTTTTTTTTTTACTTTTAAAAGCATTTTTTTGGCTGAAGAAAAAATGCTTTCAAAAGTAAAAAAAGAAAAAACCTCTGATGATTGCGCAGCTCAGTTGGGCATGGGTGGGTGGGGGAGGAATTTTTGCTACCGGTTCTCCAAACCATCCGCTGCCATTGCTACCAGATCGGGAGATCCAGTCCGAACCAGAAGCATTTCACCCCTTATTCTGTCCCTCCTTTTCCATCCTTTCTTTAATGATAGTGTTCCATCATTTCTTTGATATTAGTGTAACTCTTGTCCTGCAGTGTGTTGTCTTGTGGTGAGATGGCCATGGCGAGTTGTCCTGCAGCGAGTTGGCTGTGGCAAGTTGGCCGTGGCAAATTGTCATAGACCCTTCAGAGGCAGCCATCAAGGCTGACGGACATCGCTCCCCATGAATTGGTCCAATCTTGATTCTTCCGGGATTCACTTTTGTTAGTTGATCAGGACTAAACAATCCTCTAATGGGCAATATGCTAGGTCCAGAATGTTTCCCCCCAACCCAGAAGAATTATATTATTATTTCATTAAGGAAGATCTAGAGCCGAGGAAGGCCACTGTTCCTCAGATTGCCGGCTATGAATCCCTCTATGTGAGGTGGGACCATAGGAATCAGTTGGGCTTGTTGATCGCGTACCTGGCTCCTTGCTGCGTGACCACAGCCCTGCCCGAGCTGTTGGAGGTACTTGCCGATGTGGCAGTTGAGACCCCCAGACTTATAGTCATGGGGGATTTCAACCTGCCATCAGCTGGCTTGTCATTGACTGCAGCTCGGGAGTTCCAGGCTTCCATGACGGCCTTGGACCTGATTCGAGTAAATGATGGCCCTACGCACATGGGAGGAGGCACGCTGGATCTAATTTATATCTCTGGACAGTGGTTAAATGATCTGGAATTAGGTGATTTAGTAACAGAACCGATGTCATGGTCAGATCATTTTCTCCTTCGCCTAGACTTCCGAACCGCCACCCACCATCGCAGGGAGACGGAACCTATACGTTGGTTCCGTCCCAGGCGCCTGATGGACCCTGAGAGGTTCCTGACGGAGCTTGGGCCATTCCCTGAGGATCTGGCCCACGGCTCGACTGAGGAACTAGTTGTGGCCTGGGAACAGGCCGCGGCTGGGGCCTTGGACCGTGTCGTGCCTTTGCGGCCTCTGACCCGGCGTAGGTCTCGTCCGGCCCCTTGGGTTTCTGAGGGGCTGAGGGAGATGAAACACCGGAGAAGACGCCTAGAGAGTACTTGGAGGTCCAGTCGTTCCGAAGCTGATCGGACACTAGTTAGGTCCTATTCTAGGACCTACCTAGTGGCAATGAGGGAGGCGAGGCGTTCCTACGCTTCCACCCTCCTTCATCAAGAGGTGCGGGATGACCCTTTGCAGGGACGTGCAGAGGAGTTTAGTGGTTATCTATATGATAAAATCGCTCAGCTCCGGGATGGTCTGGACCGAAATTGGGATGATCCAAGCGAGAGAGAGGAGGCACGTCTTGTTGAGTCTGTTTGGGATGAGTTTGACCCTGTGGCTCCCGAGGACGTGGACAGGTTGTTGGGGAGGCTCCACGCCACCACATGTTTACTGGACCCGTGTCCTTCCTGGCTGGTACTGGCCACTCAGGAGGTGACACGAGGCTGGCTCCATCAACGCTTCTCTGTTGGAAGGGGTTTTCCCTGCCGCCTTGAAAGAGGCGGTGGTGAGACCCCTCCTCAAGAAGCCCTCCCTGGACCCAGCTATTTTGGGTAATTATCATCCGGTCTCCAACCTTCGCTTTGTTGCAAAGGTTGTAGAGAGTGCTGTGGCGTGGCAGCTATCCCAATACCTGGATGAAGCTGTCTATCTAGACCCATTCCAGTCCGGCTTCCGACCCGGATACAGCACGGAGACAGCTTTGGTCGCGTTGGTGGATGATCTCTGGAGGGCCAGGGACAGGGGTTATTCCTCTGCCCTGGTCCTATTAGATCTCTCAGCGGCTTTTGATACCATCGACCATGGTATCTTATTTATTTTATTTATTTATTTATTTATTAAATTTTTATACCGCCCTTCTCCCGAAGGACTCAGGGCGGTGTACAGCCAGAGTAAAAACAAAGATATATTCAATTTAAAACAACATTTAAAAAGAGCAAATTTTAAAGGCTGATTATTAAAATTTAAGTTAAAAAGTTAAAAATATTAAGAAACCCAATTAAAATACATCACTAATTATGCCAGTCCCGCTTTAATGAATAAATATGTTTTGAGCTCACGACGGAAGGTCCGAAGATCAGGCACTTGACGCAGGCCGGGGGGAAGTTCGTTCCAGAGCGTCACTGCCCCCACAGAGAAGGCCCTACTCCTGGGGGCCGCCAGCCGACACTGTTTGGCGGACGGCACCCTGAGGAGACCCTCTGTGCGAGCGTACGGGTCAGTGGGAGGCAAAGGGTAACAGCAGGCGGTCTCGTAAGTACCCGGGTCCTAAGCCATGGAGCACTTTAAAGATAGTAACCAAAATCTTGAAGCGCACCCGAAAGACCACAGGAAGCCAGTGCAAGCTACGGAGCAGCGATGTCACGTGGGAGCCACGAGCGGCTCCCATTACTACTCGCGCAGCCGCATTCTGGACTAACTGCAGCCTCCGGGTGCACCTCAAGGGCAGCCCCATGTAGAGAGCATTGCAATAATCCAGCCTAGACGTAACCAGAGCGTGAGTGACCGTGCATAAGGCATCCCGGTCAAGGAAGGGACGCAACTGGTGAACCAGGCGAACCTGGTAAAAGGCCCTCCTGGCGACGGCCGCCAGGTGTTCATCAAAAGACAGCCGTCCATCCAGGAGGACGCCCAAGTTGCGAACCACCTCCTTTGGGGCCACTAACTCGCCCCCAACAGTCAGCTGCGGATGCAGCTGACTGTACCGGGATGCCGGCATCCACAGCCACTCCGTCTTGGAGGGATTGAGCTTGAGTCTGTTTCTCCCCATCCAGACCCGTACAGCTTCCAGGCACCGGGACAGCACTTCGACCGCTTCGTTGGGGTGGTCCGGGGTGGAGAAGTACAGCTGAGTATCATCAGCGTACAGATGATAACTCACCCCGAAACCACTGATGACCTCACCCAGCGGCTTCATATAGATGTTGAACAGGATAGGCGAGAGAATCGACCCCTGAGGCACCCCACAAGTGAGGCGCCTCGAGGACGACCTCTGCCCCCCTGTCAACACCGTCTGCGACCGGTCAGAGAGATAGGAGGAGAACCACCGATAAACGGTGCCCCCCACTCCCAATCCCTCCAACCGGCGCAGCAGGATACCATGGTCGATGGTATCGAAAGCCGCTGAGAGATCTAATAGGACCAAGGCAGAGGAGCAACCTGTCCCTGGCCCTCCAGAGGTCATCCACCAACGCGACCAAAGCCGTCTCCGTGCTATAACCGGTCGGAAGCCGGACTGGAACGGGTCCAGATAGACAGTTTCCTCCAGGTGCCGGGGAGCTGCCATGCAACCACACTCTCTACAACCTTCGCCACAAAGCGAAGGTTGAGACTGGACGATAATTACCCAAAATAGCTGGGTCCAGGAAGGCTTCTTGAGGAGAGGTCTCACCACCGCCTCCTTCAAGGCGGCGGGAAAACCCTTCCATCAAAGAAGCATTTATAATCCCTGAGCCAGCCTCGTGTCACTTCCTGAGCAGCCAGCACTAACCAGGAAGGGCACGGGTCCAGTAAACATGTAGTTGCATGTAACCTCCCCAGCAACCTGTCCATGTCCTCGGGAGCCACAGAATCGAACTCATCCCAAATAACCTCAACAAGACGTGTCTCTGTCGTCTCAGCTGGATCATCGCAATCTTGGTCCAAACTATCCCGAAGCTGAATGATTTTATCGTATAGATAACCGTTAAACTCCTCAGCTCGTCCCTGTAAGGGGTCATCCCGTCCCTCTTGATGGAGGAGGGAACGGGTCACCCGAAACAGGGCGGCCGGGCGGTTATCTGCCGATGCAATGTGGGTGGAAACGTAGGAACGCTTCGCCTCCTTCATTGCCACTAGGTAGGTCCTAATAAAGGACCTCACTAGTGTCCGATCAGCCTCAGAACGGCTAGACCTCCAAATACTCTCCAGGCGTCTTCTCCGGCGTTTCATCTTGCTGCGCCGTTTCATCTTGCTGCACCGGTTGGGGGGATTGGGAGTGGGAGGCACCGTGTATCGGTGATTCTCCTCCTATCTCTCCAACCGGTCGCAGACGGTGTTGACAGGGGGGCAGAGGTCGGCTGCGAGGTGCCTCACTTGTGGGGTGCCGCAGGAGTCGATCCTCTCGCCCCTTCTGTTCAACATCTATATGAAGCCGTTGGGTGAGATCATCAGTGGCTTTGGGGTGAGATACCAGCTGTACGCTGATGATACTCAGCTGTACTTTTCCACCCCGGGCCACCCCAATGAAGCTGTTGAAGTGCTGTCCCGGTGTTTGGAAGCCGTACGGGTCTGGATGGGGAGAAACAGGCTCAAGCTTAATCCCTCCAAGACGGAGTGGCTGTGGATGCCGGCACCCCGATTCAGTCAGCTGCAGCCGCAGCTGACTGTTGGAGGCGAGTTATTGGCCCCAAAGGATAGGGTGCGCAACTTAGGTGTTCTCCTGGATGAACGGCTGTCGTTTGAAGATCATTTGACGGCCGTCTCCAGGAGGGCCTTCCACCAGGTTCGCCTGGTTCGGCAGTTGCGCCCCTTCCTTGATTGGGATGCCTTGTGCACAGTCACTCATGCGCTCGTTACCTCTCGCTTGGATTATTGTAATGCTCTCTACATGGGGCTCCCCTTGAGGTGCACCCGGAGGCTTCAGTTAGTCCAGAATGCAGCTGCGCGGGTGATAGAGGGAGCTTCGCGTAGCTCCCGTGTAACACCGCTCCTGCGCAGACTGCACTGGCTACCTGTGGCCTTTCGGGTGCACTTTAAGGTTTTGGTCACTACCTTTAAAGCGCTCCATGGCTTAGAGCAGTGGTTCCCAACCTTTTCTTGTTTGAGGCACAACCATTTCTTGTTTGAGGCACCCTTGGAAAGCCTTTCAAAAGTTCCCGGCACCCTTATAAGGAAATAGATATTCAAAATCTCCGTAGCTCAAAAGTTCCCGGCACCCTCAAAAGATCTCACGGCACCCCTTAGTGCCGCGGCACACTGGTTGGGAACCACTGGCTTAGGGCCTGGGTACTTACGGGACCGCCTGCTGTTACCTCATGCCTCCCACCGACCCGTACGCTCTCACAGAGAGGGACTTCTCAGGGTGCCGTCCGCCAAGCAATGTCGGCTGGCGGCCCCCAGGGGAAGATCCTTCTCTGTGGGGGCTCCCACCCTCTGGAACGAACTTCCCCCGGGTTTACGCCAAATACCTGACCTTCAGACTTTCCGCCGCGAACTGAAAACACATCTATTTATTCGCGCGGGCTGGCTTAAATTTTATTGGTTTTAAATTTCTATTATTAATTTTAAGGGGTTTTTTAGTTTTATATATTTTAAAGTTTTTAGGCCAACTATATAATAAGTTTTTTAATTTGTATTTTAATTGTATATTGTACCGTTTTGTTTTATCTTGGCTGTACACCGCCCTGAGTCCTTCGGGAGAAGGGCGGTATAAAAATTGAATAAATAATAATAATAATAATAAATTTTGGTTAACATTAACCTCTCACCCTATTTATGTCCACCAGCTAACTAAAATTAGCCATGATAGGCAAGGTAAATCAAAAGAGCCCAAATAGGGTAATTCTCCTCAAACATCTTGGTCACATCCTCAGCTTGTACCTATCAAACTCGACAAAATTATATTCTTGTTCAGATGCATTGTACATCTGTAACCAGTTTAGAATGTTATGAGATGTTTTATTCATGAGGATAGGCCTCTGTCTTAACTCTGGCTTTAAAAACAGCAGCTCATTATCTAAGTTGCTGCTGTAATCAATCTTTCCAGCTATCTCATAGTCATAAATCCCAGTCCCAAGTTTAGAACACAAAAGTAAACTCACTGTTAAACAGTATTGAAGACTACAGGTACAAAGTCAAATATCAAGGATGTCCCTATGCTAAAAGGTTGGCCCAATGAGAGTCACAAATTAATATTGCTATAACAAGTTATTCCCTACATATTAGAGATCCTTATGGAAAATAGCAAATATGCAATATTATTATGCACCTCAAAATACAATTGCATCCATAATTGCAGCATTTTATTAATGACTGTAATGTCACCCTGTGTTCCAAAAGAACCAAAATGGAGACCAATTATTTTTTCTTATTTTATTTGATCCTCTTACCCCACATATTTTATTAAGGATATTTGAAGAGTATTGCGATTTGTGCATGATCACACATTATCCATAGAAAATCAGATGTAAAGAATTTTTCAATTGCTTGCATCTATCACAAATACCTTATGAGATACTTGCATCTATCACAAATATGCTTATGAGCCGCGATGGCACAGTGGTTAGAGTGCAGTACTGCAGGCTGCTTCTGCTGCCTGCTGCCTGTCTGCAATTTGGCAGTTCAAATCTCACCAGGCTCAAGGTTTGACTCAGCCTTCCATCCTTCTGAAGTGGGTAAAATGAGGACCCAAATTGTTGGGGGCAATATGCTGACTCTCTAAACTGCTTAGAGAGGGTTGTAAAGGACTGTGGGACGGTATACAAGTCTAAATTCTATAGCTGTTGCTATTATTAATGTATGTTAGATTTTGAGAAATATTGTTTATAAAGTTTTGCCCAGAGGCTAATACAAAGATAGCTGTGTCATAGAACCAAGAAGGCTTTATTGTTATGTGCATGAAAAGTTTTAATCAGTTGAAGGATTTCCATATAGTATGTGTGTGTTATGAATTTGGCTTCCATTGACTTCTGGCTATAATTCATAAATTGTAGTTTTTAATCCTGAAAGACATTCAGTGATGGAATATTAGGGCTCAGTGCTGGAGTTATGTTAGAATGCAAGAGCTTGACAATGTTGTGGGATAAGATAAATGAACTAAAAGTCAACAGTAAAGCTAAAAGGTCAATAAAAGAGCCAATCAAAACATACTAGAATGAGGATTGGTATTGCTCAACAAAGAATCCCAACCACAAAAGGCACCTTTCTTGTTTCTGCTTAAAGAAGAATCTGGGGCCATGAAAAACGGGCATAGGAGCCTCAGGCTGCCTTTCCTCAGTCAAAGCTTGTTATCACCTTCAAAGCGCTCCATGGCGGGCTTCCGGTTTGGCAACGCAGGCTTCGTGGACGTTCCTTTGGGATCGTCTGCCCTGGGTTTCGTCAAACCGTCCCTGACAGCGTAAATGGGCTGTCAAACGGTTTGGAATTTTCTCCCCCGGGTGAAGGGGGAGGGAAGAGTGGTCAGGTTTTGGGTAGAGCTCCCCGGGAGCCCCTGGAATTTAACCAGGGGATCGAAGGGTGAGAGCTCCCCTTTAGCCTGACGAAGCTCCGTGCCCAGGGTGCTTCTGTTTATACAGAACGAGAAGCCGCGACCACCTCTGTGCCAAGATTTATTTCTAAAGAGAACTCAACACAGACAGAACAAAGTAGGAGGACTAGCAAGAATTTGCAAGTAATAAATCTTAACTTCACCTCTTAAATAGCTTTCCTTTGAACTAACTTTTAACTTGAATGGATTTAAAATGGCGTTTGCAATATACAAAGGAAAGTAAAACTATAAGGACAAAGGAAGAAGAACATAATAAGCTACTTTTTTAAATGGAATGAACAAGAATTGTTAATGATTTTTTTTCTCTTTTTACCTTTTTCTTTATCACAATGTTTAAGAAGAAAAGTTTATTGAATTTTTTCCCCCCTCTTTTTGGTAGATTTTACAGTTTATGAATGGCTCTTAAGCAAACAGAACTATTAAAATCTTGCAAACTTCTTCATTTCAAATATGGATTTTTTTTATTTATTTTTTATAGGAACTTTTGGAGGCTTATCTTTTCTTAATAAGTTTTTAAACAAGAGATTTTTACACTAATATATTAAAGATTGGAAATTCTTTATTGTTAGATGTTAAGCTGATTGGTGAGCAGATGGTGGAAAATATGTAAGAAATGTGTAAGATAGAAGACAAGGGGAAGGAGAATGCTTAAGATGTGATTTTGATGGTATTTTCTTTTTTTAATATATATATATAGGGTTTAATTTTTATAACTGATTTGATATATGTGAGGTATAAAGGAATGGGAAGATGGAATATTGTTTAACTTTTGGAGGACAGATAGAAAAATTTATGGATGTAATGTTGGTATTTGGTTAAATAGAATTTAATTGTTATGATTGATATATTTTGGATATAAGTTATAATTTTAATAATGTTATTTGATAGATGTAAGGTAAATTGAAGAAATATTAATATTTGCAATGTTATTTGATTTATGTAAGTGATATTTTTGGAGATTGAAAATGTGTAAGGAAATGTGTAAGATAGAAGACAAGGGGAAGGAGAATGCTTAAGATGTGATTTTGATGGTATTTTTTTTTTAAATATATATAGGGTTTAATTTTTACAACTGACTTATTTTGGGTATAAGGTGTTACTATTTGATATACGTGAGGTATAAAGGAATGGGAAGATGGAATATTGTTTAACCTTTGGAGGACAGATAGAAAAATTTATGGATGTAATGTTGGTATTTGGTTAAATAGAATTTAATTGTTATAATTGATATATTTTGGATATAAGTTATAATTTTAATAATGTTATTTGACAGATGTAAGGTAAATTGAAGAAATATTAATATTAGCAATGTTATTTGATTTATGTAAGTGATATTTTGGAGATTGAAAATGTGTAAGGAAATGTGTAAGATAGAAGACAAGGGAAGGAGAATGCTTAAGATGTGATTTTGATGGTATTTTTTTAAAATATATATATATAGGGTTTAATTTTTACAACTGACTTATTTTGGGTATAAGGTGTTACTATTTGATATACGTGAGGTATAAAGGAATGGGAAGATGGAATATTGTTTAACCTTTGGAGGACAGATAGAAAAATTTATGGATGTAATGTTGGTATTTGGTTAAATAGAATTTAATTGTTATAATTGATATATTTTGGATATAAGTTATAATTTTAATAATGTTATTTGACAGATGTAAGGTAAATTGAAGAAATATTAATATTAGCAATGTTATTTGATTTATGTAAGTGATATTAAAGATATGAGAAGATAGAATATTGTTTATTTTTGGAGATTGGATAAAAATTTAAGAATTTAAGCTGGAAATATGAATTATATTTGGGACACTGTTTAAGGAAGAAAGGTATATTATAGAAAATTTTTTGATGAATACTGGAAGATGAAATATCGTTCTGGTCTTGATCGATGAAGATTGGATATTAAAAACTATAAGATTCTGAAGACTTCAGGAGTGGAATGGATTGATATATATTTGGTGTTAATTGATGAAGATTGGATATTAAAAACTATGTATTTTATTGATGAACTGGAAATACTAATTTAATTGGAAGATTCTGAAGATTTTAGGAGTGGAATGGACTGATATATAATGGACTGGAAGAAGAATGTACTTTTTTGTTTCTGGAAGGGGAGTTAAGGTCTTAGAGAGAGGAGTGGCTATGGATTTGACTTATGTTGTATTTTAATTTATGATTGTTAATTTTATACCCTGTACTTTGTTCTGGGAAGTCTCGGGGGGTGGGAGGGGGGAGGGAAGGGGAGAGGGGAGATGAAGGATCAATGTAAAGGAATGATTGAAGATATGTAATTAAGAAATAGAAATAATTTGAAATGAAAGCGGGCTGCTCAGCTGCCATTTCAGAAGGAATGGAAAGGAGAGGAGTGAGTGAAGGAAGAAAGTAGGTAGGAAAGAGAGAGCTAGAAAAGGGGGAAAGGAGAGGAAGAAGAAAGGTGAAAGAGAGAGGGTTAGAAAGGGTGGAAGAGAAGAGTAGGGAAGGAGGAGAGGATGTAGAAAAGTGAAGGAGAGGAAGGAGGAAGAAAGTAGAAGAAAGTAGAGAAGGGAGGAGGAAAGGTTTGTTAAGGAAGGAAGTGGTAGCTGGGCAGGTCCGAATAAGTAACAAATGAAAGTTAATGACTAATGTTGAATAAGATTGAATATGTTGTTGGAAAATGAAAATAAAACTTTTTACAAAAAAAAAAAAAAAAAGCGCTCCATGGCTTAGGACCCGTGTATTTACGGGACCGCCTACTGCCGCCAGTAGCCTCACACCGACCAGTGCGCTCTCACAGAGAGGGCCTCCTCCGGATACCGTCAGCCAAACAATGTCGGCTGGCGACCTCCAGGAGGGTTTTCTGTGGGGCTCCGCCCCTGGAATGAGCTGCCTCCGGAGCTTCGTCAACTCCCCGACCTCCGGACTTTTCGCCGCGAGTTGAAGACGCTGTTGTTTCGACGTGCAGGACTAGCTTGAACATAGTTTTAATTTTAGGGTTTTAATTAGGGTTTTAAATGGGGTTTTAAACTGTATTTAAATTTTTAGGCCGTTATTGAATCAGTTTTTTATATAGTTTTTAAATTTGTATTGTATGTACCGTTTTTATTGGCTGTGAACCGCCCTGAGTCCTTCGGGAGAAGGGCGGTATACAAATATAATAAATAAATAAATAAATAAATAAATAAATAAATAAATAAATAAATAAATAAATAAATAAACAAACAAACAAAATCTAGCGGTCAACGAGAGTAGTGTGAGATTGTGTGGTCATGATTATTATATATTTGTATCTGTGCTAAAGAACTTTGGAACCTACTCTTCTACTTTTTTCATATATATTTTTCTTTTCAGGTTATACTTATAATTTTTTTCCTCGTTTGTCTTTTTCTAACTTTTCTATTATTCCGTATTTTTGACAGTTTTTGAAACTCTCTAAATGTATGTACACTTAAGAGAGATTGCGTGGTCATTACCCGTTAATAGAAGAGAAATAGGGAGCTGGCTAGTAGTTGCCTGAGCAAGGAAAGCAAATGCTGGACATGCACAAAATTTATTCACTCCTGTCCCTGAAGTTCTCAGGGACACAGCTTTAAAACAAAATCTATCCCCTTTGAAGCTTTGATCATTCATGCCATTAAAACAATTTAAGAAGTCCAAATAAAGAGATAAGCCAGAGAAGTATGACAAGGCTGTATATTTTCCCCCTATTTATTCAACCTGAATGCTAAATATATATTAAGGAAGAAGATGACTGTGGTTTATAAAGTTGGAAGGAGAAACATCAATAATCTGCACTATGCTGATGACGCTATTCTGATAGCTGAAAATGTTAAGGATCTGCAAGCTCAAGTAATGAAACTCAAGGAGTGCAATGGAAAAAAAATGGAACTAAAATTAAATGTATAGAAGGCCAAACTAATGATAATAGGTAGAACAACCAACCTTAGAATTGACAATAAAGATATTGAAGAGATGAATAGGTTTTTTTTATTTGTTTGTCAAACATGTACAAGGTAGGAAGTATAAGTATGAACACAAGCATGAAAAAAAGGAAGTAAATACATATAAATGGGGATAGTAAGATAGGGACAGTAGGCACTCTGGTGCACTTATGCATGCCCCCTTTACGGACCTCTTAGGAATGAGGTGAGGTCTACGGTAGACAGTTTAAGATTGAAGCTGTGAGGGTTTGATGATGTAACAATGGAGTTGGGTAGAGCATTCCAGGTGTTGATCACTCTGTTGCTGAAGTCTTATTTTCTGCAATCGAATTTGGAGCGGTTTACCTTGAGTTTGTATCAATTGTTTGCCCATGTATTATTGAGGTTGAAGCTGAAGAAGTCATTGACAGGTAAGATATTGTAGCAGACAATTTTGTGTACTATGCTTAGATCAGACCGCAGGCGGTGCAGTTCCAGATTGTCCAGGTCCAAAATTTGAAGCCTGGTGGCATAAGGGATTCTATTGTGAGTAGAGGAGTGGAGTACTCTTCTCGTGAAATATCTCTGGACCCGCTTAATCATATTAATGTCCGATATACAGTGTGGATTCCAGGCAGACGAGCTGCATTTGCATTTTAGAATGAACTATCAACAGTAAAGGAATAAGCAGTTGAGAAATAGAACAACCACAAAGTCCTAGAAAAAGATATTCAAATGCCATGATGGATCTGCACCTACCAAGATCAGAAATAGGCAAATAATGGGCCTCTGGTGGCTCATCAGGCTAATGCAGCCTGTTATTAACAGCAACTGCCTGCAATATTGAAGGTTCAAGTCCCACCAGGCCCAAGGTTGACTCAGCCTTCCATCCTTTATAAGGTAGGTAAAATGAGGACCCAGATTGTTGGGGGGCAATAAGTTGACTTTGTATATAATATACAAATGGATGAAGACTATTGCCTGACATAGTGTAAGCTGCCCTTCGGAGAAGGGCGGGATATAAATGCAAATAAAATAAAAATAAATAAAATAAAATAAATTTCCATATGGAAGTGAAAGCTATACTTTGAAGGAGCAGGATAGAAAAATGTATTGACACTTCTGAATGTGGTTGGTGAAGACTCCTGTGAATACCAAGAAAACAAACAAATGGAGCATTGAGCAGATCGATCTAGAGGAACAAGGGACCAAGGCTTAAGTTATCCTATTTCAGACACATAATATGAAGACCAAGTTCTCCAGAGAAGGCTTGAATGCTGGGAAAGGTGGAAAGAAAGAAGACAATGACCAGCAGTAAGGTGGACAGATAGTTTACAGTAGTGATGCGTGCATCATTGGAACACCTGAAAAACTGAATTAAGAGCAGAATCACCCTGAAAAAACTTTACCCATGTGGTGCCCAAGAGTTGACCACAACTTGATGGCACATCATCATGCTGTTCCCCTTCCCACACAAATGCCTGGCACTTCTGTTGGAGGGAATGTTTTCTGCCTGGGAAGTGAGCTAGTTTGAAGCTCTGCTGAAGGGTGGGGGAATTTTTATAGGCCTCAGTATGGAAGTCCATGATGTCAACGCCAGGAAAATTAGAATAGAATAGAATAGAATAGAATAGAATAGAATAGAATAGAATAGAATAGAATAGAATAGAATAGAATAGAATAGAATTTTTTATTGGCCAAGTGTGATTGGACACACAAGGAATTTGTCTTGGTGCATATGCTCTCAGTGTACATAAAAGAAAAGATACGTTCATCAAGGTACAACATTTACAACACAATTGATGATCAATATATCAATATAAATCATAAGGATTGCCAGCAACAAGTTATAGTCATACAGTCATAAGTGGAAAGAGATTGGCGATGGGAACTATGAGACGATTAATAATAGTGCAGATTCAGTAAATAGTCTGACAGTGTTGAAGGAATTATTTGTTTAGCAGAGTGATGGCCTTTGGGAAAAAACTGTTCTTGTGTCTAGTTGTTCTGGTGTGCAGTGCTCTATAGCGTCGTTTTGAGGGTAGGAGTTGAAACAGTTTATGTCCAGGATGCGAGGGATCTGCAAATATTTTCACGGCCCTCTTCTTGATTCGTGCAGTATACAGGTCCTCAATGGAAGGCAGGTTGGTAGCAATTATTTTTTCTGCAGTTCTAATTATCCTCTGAAGTCTGTGTTTTTCTTGTTGGGTTGCAGAACCGAACCAGACAGTTATAGAGGTGCAAATGACAGACTCAATAATTCCTCTGTAGAATTGGATCAGCAGCTCCTTGGGCAGTTTGAGCTTCCTGAGTTGGCGCAGAAAGAACATTCTTTGTTGTCCTTTTTTAATGATGTTTTTGATGTTAGCTGTCCATTTGAGATCTTGCGATATGATAGAACCCAGAAATTTGAAGGTTTCTACTGTTGATACTGTGTTGTCTAGTATTGTGAGAGGTGGAAGTATGGAAGGGTTTTTCCTAAAGTCTACCACCATTTCTACGGTTTTGAGTGTGTTCAGTTCCAGATTGTTTTGGTTGCACCACAAGGCTAGTCGTTTGACCTCTCGTCTATATGCGGATTCGTCATTGTCTCGAATGAGATCAATCACTGTTGTGTCATCTGCGAACTTCAGTAGCTTAACTGATGGATCATTGGAGATGCAGTCATTGGTATACAGAGAGAAGAGAAGTGGGGAGAGCACACAGCCTTGGGGGGCCCCTGTGTTAATTGTACAAGTATTTGATGTGATCTTGCTTAGCTTCACCTGCTGCTTCCTGTTTGTTAAGAAGCTTGTGATCCACTTACAAGCCTGTTCCGGTACCTGTAGCTGGTTTAGCTTAGTTAGGAGAATGTCTGGAATGATGGTATTGAATGATGGTAGGAGATCCAGATAGTTCAAATGAGTATAAAGATTAAGATTAAGCTCTCTACAGGAATCTGAACCACTAGCAGCCAAGGGAGATAAGAAGGAATTCAACGTAGGCTCGACATAGATCTCATGACTGATGATGCATTTGACCCCTCCCTCGGGCTCAACCTGGTCATCTACACATATGATCGGTTTTCTTTAGTTTTCTCTCTGTCATCACAGCTTATCTGCAGTCATCCTCCTTTAACAGGAAACCTTTTGCTCAGCAAGCACTGAGTTTTATGTTCATTTTTCTCCGCTGGTGAGGTTTATTCTCAAGGAAGCTGGTGTTTTTCTTTCATCACAGACTGCTGCATGCATAGTGGAGGATTTGTGGTTTCAGGCTCGGTAGCATACACATTCCCTTTTCTCACAGCTTTTCTAAAAGTTGCTTGTGTGCCAGGAATTGATTAGGGAAATGTTCTGTGTTTTTCTCCCAATACAAGCATAGCTGCTGTCAGTGCTTTGCATATCTTTTTAAAAAATTATATTGTTAATTTTTATGATTCTTTCACCAGTTTTTTCACAGTGAAAATTATAATACATCTGCATAATTCTAGAGAAATCAAGGTTGGAGCCCTTGTCGAAGTGGGGTTATAGGAAGGAAACTAGCGGGCTAAAAAAAAAATCAACCTGATTTTTGTGTAATTCATTATAGCTGCCCAGAATTATCTGATTACCAATAGTATTGCAAGCAGTTGATATGCAGTTGAACTATTTCTGCAGTGCTAATGATAGCAATACACTTAGACTTGTGTACAATAGCGCACTCAGGGTGATTTTACAATGTCAGCATATTGCCCTCCAACCATCTGGGTCCTCATTTTACCAACTTCGGAAGGATGGAAGGCTGAGTCAACCTTGAGCCCTGTCAGGATCGAACTCTGGGCTGTGGGCAGAGTTAGTCTGCAATATTGCATTCTAACCATTGTGTCACCTAATGGTAACAGAAAACAGCTCTCTCAAGGTCATCCAAGGTATTGAGTGCAGGATTTACACCCGGCAGGATCAGGGCAGACATGGTCTCTTGGAGTGAAAAGGTCCTCCTTCCAGCTTTCTATTCAGCTTCTCTTCTCTCATGGAGCTTAATGCTCTCCTCTGCAGTGAGGGAACAGTTCCCACCAATCCTCCATGGAGAAGAAGACATATTTTTTTTGCATTTGTGTGTTATGTGCTTGCATATATTTGTGTGTACCTGCTCTTCAGCACACATTTGGCTATCTAATCTTGTGCACACTGAGTTACACATGCATCTCTGTGCGTATAAGTGGGTGTAGTGTTGTATGAGGTCTAGGCTAAATACATTCATATTTCCTACCACTCTACTTGTAGGATGAGTCAAGCAAGGATTAATTCCCATCTGGTGTTTTCAGGATTGTTTCAGACATCCCTTAAACAATTATCCTGGAAATATCACACAGCACTGTCTGATGACAATTCCGTGGTCATGTGGCCGGCATGACTAAACACCGAAGGTGCATGGAATGCTGTTACCTTCCCACCAAGGTGGTCCCTATTTTTCTACTTGCATTTTTACATGCTTTTGAACTGCTAGGTTGGCAGAAGCTGGGGCAAGTAACGGGAGCTCACTCCGTTATGTGGTGCTAGGGAGTCGAACTGCCGAATTGCCGACCTTTCTGATCAACAAGTTCAGCATCTTAGCCACTGAGCCACCGCGTCCCCATATTATTTTGAGTCATCTTATGCCAGGAACTGTATTTCATAGCACCTGAAAGTACTTCCTTTAACTCTTTCTAATAGCCTGGCTCAATATCAACATCTTTATACTGATTGTTATATCTGTGTTTCACCTGCAATTTGTATACTACTAAAACTCTGATTCTTGGAAAGCACCTCTAAAAATACCCCAAATAGGCAGGCATATATCGAAGCATTACAAGTACTTTATTTGTCTACACTGCTTTGCACAGAAAAGTTTTATAAACATAAATGATTGTGAATAAGGAGGAGGAAAGAGTATGGTGTATGTTCACTGTGAGTTATTTATAATAAATGTGGAGTAAAAAACTATTTTTTTTTCCTTTTTATCTTTTATTGCAGAAAGTGAGTGAAAAAGTTGGTGGAGCGGAAGGAACTAAGCTAGATGAGGACTTCAAAGAAATGGAAAGGGTGAGTCTGGGAATTAATTGCTCTTGTATCACTTACTGCAGCATTCCCCGAGTGGATTTTTATATATTTTGTCAAAGAACATAACATTTGGATATTACGTTTTTCTAGGTTGCTTATTTATAGCTAGACAACATAATTAGCATAACTGGTACTATTTAGATCAGCTCAGCTCTATCATGTAGAGCAGGGGTGTCAAACTCGATTTCATTGAGAGCCACATCAGGGTTGTGTTTGACCTTGGGGAGACAGGGGGGCGTGGCCAGCTCAACATTACTTGTGTCGGGGCGCCTGTGGCGGCCTGAGTGCTCTGCCAGGGAAAACAGGCTCCTGAGCTCCTTTTTTGGCTGTGACTCCAACCCTTTGCCAGTGAAAACAGAGCTTGTGGGGGGTAGCACGTACGGCTCTTGTGGGCTCCATTTTCAATTGTGATGGCTTCCTGCAACCCTTTGCCAGTGAAAACGAAGCTCGGGAGCTCGCTGACAGAGCCACCATAGGCCAGTCCTTCACTGTTTCCATGGCGGCCCTGTGGGCCAGATCTAAGCACCCTGCGAGCCAGATCCGGCCCCCAGGCCTTGAGTTTGACACTTCTGATCCAGAGTGAAGTTTTATCAACTTCTTATTGTGTTGCGATCACATCCCTCAATTCCCACGCTGCTGCATTTTAGACGTTATAGTCCCACTACATTAGGTAGAAGAAGATTTATTTAAAAGTTCAAGAGATGATTGGGAAAGGAGCATCCAGACTTGGCAGCAGTTGCCCATACGTCTTGTCTATGTGACACCTACTTTAAATAAAATGGTGGGTTGTCAAGTGGTTCTTGCACTGATAGGAGGAAATTATTGGGTACGTCATGTTCTAATAAACTGTGCCAAACGTCAGGGGGAGAGGCAAAGCAATGATTCAAGGAATACTTCCTCCAAGAAGGGAATTGCAAGGCCAGGTGCATAGCAAATTGTTAGATGGAAGAATCCTGTTACCATCCTCCTTGAAAAATATACCTTATTCTAATAAAAGGGTTGATTGTTCTTAGTGCGGGGGTCTCCAACCTTGGTCCGTTTAAGACTTGTGGATTTCAACTCCAGAGTTCCTCAGCCAGCTTTGCTGGCTGAGGGACTCTGGGAATTGAAAACCACAAGTCTTAAAAGGGACCAAGGTTGGAGACCCCTGGCTTAGTGATCTTGGGAGGATGTCTGTTCTCCTACCTTGCAATGAAGACTTGGGAAACAACAGTCCAAGAATGTTCAACAACAATAGGCTGGTCAGATTTTGGGGAGGTGTGGGTCAGTGGTGAGATTCAAATAATTTAACAACTGGTTCTCTGCCCTAATGACTGGCTGGATGGGCGTGGCCATGGTGGGCGTGGCTAGGGGATGTTACAGGCAGCACTCAGCCTCCTGCACCCCCCTGGGAGCAAAAATGGGCTGTTGGGGGGCATACCACATCCCTCAGCACCCCATTTTGGGCCTAGGAGGCCTCCCTCCTTACCTGGTAGCCAAAATGGGGTGCATGGGGACTCCTGGAAGAGGTGGGGTGGGAAGGGGCATGGCCAGCCAGCAATTTAACTACCGGTTCCCCAGAACTGGTGCGAACCGACTGAATCCCATCACTGGTGGGGGTGAACAGGACATCTGCACTTTGAATAGTTCTGTTCAGGAATGACAGCATCCAATATTCAGATTTGGAAGTTATGCCCAGAAATCTAGCGGATTCTTCAAAATCCATCAACAAAATCTCTGTGTATAGAGGTGAACCAAAATATATGAAAACTATGATTGCAAAACCAGTGTAGACATGGCATGGCACATTTTTAGAAATGGAGAGCTTTTTCCCCCCCACTAGATCACAAATATGAGCCTTCTCCCAGGTGCCTTTTGCGCTTTTAATAAATACTAATGAAATGGAAATATGTATTTAAATCACAGTGGTTTGGACACAGTTTTATAGCATGATGTTCTAGAGCAGGGGTCTCCAACCTTGGTCCCTTTAAGATTTATGGACTTCAACTCCCAGAGTCCCTCAGCCAGCAAAGCTGGCTGAGGAACTCTGGGAGTTGAAGTCCACAAGTCTTAAAGGGACCAAGGTTGGAGACCCCTGTTCTAGAGCTCTATGGATGGAACCTGCTATTGGTATCTTTTTAATTTCCTCTGGGGTCCGATACTTTATAGCTGTGATTGGAATCTCTTAAACTAAAATGCTTCTTCCATTTTAAACAGGTGATTATAGGGTACCTCTCCATATTGCCTTTTGCTCTTACCCAGTCTTCATACAATCAATAGCACTGAGAAGTATAACGGTGAAGGGATACATGTTCACAGCCTCCTTATGCAAGTGGGTGATTCTTGGCTTAACCTAACTTACAGAATGACTGCAAGTATTTAGTAGATGTGATAGTTTATGTCTCTTTGAATAAGGTGGGAATGTATGTGTGTGTATGCACATACACACACTTACTCCTAATCGATAATCGGTGGTTTCATATAAAGAGATATAATAAATCAATTAATGAGGCACTATCCCATTTCATTAAAGATAATTCTTGCCCGAATCCAGCCAGAAAGCTACACTAGAATCCACACTTTGAAGCTGCTCTTATCAAGCGTTTCCTGCTTCTGATTTTTATGGTCAAGGCCTCTCCATTTTATGCTGGTGCTTGGAGACCTCAATTAGGCCAGCCCTTGTCAATGCTAAGCATTGTAATGACATGTAATAAACTTTAATCATCCCCCAGGCTCCCAAAGAGCTTCTTGTCATCTGGCAGCAAGCAGGTGGGTGAACAAATAAAAGGTGGGCGTGCAGCGGAAATTAATAATGTGAGAGAATATCTGTGTGTGTACAGCAGTGCAGCTGCACATGAAAAGAAGCAGCTAGAGATGTCATTAATGGGGATAGCCAAGCAAGAGCATTAGGGCTGTTTTCAGATCTCTGTCCAAACCATCAGCAACTCGCCCGCACCCCTCCCCACATATCTCACTTCTGGATGTCTGGGGAAATCAATATGAAATATTAACCGAGTAGATGCATTTTTAATAGAGGAGTGGGCTTCAAAGGATAAAAAATGCACACGATTTCAAGATGCTGGTGGTTCGGATGGCACTGTCAGCCTGCAGCATGGCTACTGGGAAGGGAAGAAGGAAGGAAGGAAGGAAGGAAGGAAGGAAGGAAGGAAGGAAGGAAGGAAGGAAGGAAGGAAGGAAGGAAGGAAGGAAGGACGGACAGACCAGTACTCCTTGTGCTTGCTCCATAAAATGGAGACGCTTTAGCCTGTTCTGTGTTGCAAAATATAATGGAACCCTTAGCAGATGGAAGAGGGGAGGGGAGAAGAAAGGGGTCCCTCACTTTCTTTGCTAGTAACTCAGAATAATGATGTCCCAAATGGCCTATTACTGTGAAAGGAAGGTATCTCTTAATTTAAACCAAGCCCTCACAAAAATCAAAGCCACAGAATGCATATCTATAGACACACATATCTGCACATGTGTCCATCTGCACACACATTTACAGAGAAATTAAAATCCTGTGTGATAGCAATAGTAATAGCACTTAGACATATACCGCTTTACAATGCTTTACACCCTCTCTAAGTGGTTTACAGAGTCAGCATATTGCCCCCCAACAATCTGGGTCCTCATTTTACCCACCTTGGAAGGATGGAAGGCTGAGACAATCTTGAGGCTGGTGAGATTTGAACTGCCAAATTACAGGCAGCCGGCAGTTAGCAGAAATAGCCTGCAGTACTGCACTCTAACCACAGCGCCACTGTGCGCCACCGTGGCTCAAGTGCTATTGCTATTCTACTTTCCCCACAATAGCCACCCTGTGCGGTAGGTTGGGCTGAGAAGACCGACCCAAAGTCATCCATGCATCCAAAGTCATCCATGCCGACCTTAAGCATGACTTTCATGCTTAAGGTCGGACTCAAACTCCCAGCCTCCTGGTTTCTAACATGGGTCTTAACTACTTGACCAAAGAGGCTCAGACTCTATTTTTCAATTTCAAAAGTTTCAACTTCAGTTGAAGTTGGCAATGCCAGGGTGATAAAATGGGGAAGGTGGGTATTGTATAGGATTTTTATCTCTCTCTCTCTCTGTGTGTGTGTGTGTGTGTGTGTGTATGCAGATTTTATTTTGACTATTGTGGTTAATTTATTTTTGACATTCTGAGTTGGTTAAAAATTGAATCAGTAATATAAATAAGCAAGCAAATTGTGCTTCCTGCCCAAAAGAGGGCCAAGAATTAAAAAAAATCAATTAAAACTATCAAAATCATTGCCCATAAACTAAAGTACCCCCTTATAAAATCAATTAGACTTCCATTTGCATCCGATCAGACTTTCTCAGCTATACATGTATAAACCATGGCCCTTCCTTTCATGGAAAAAGCAGAAAAAAGTGAGAGTGGGGGAAGTGGGATGAAGGTCTTTGAACCAGAGCAGTGATCATGCAATAGGAAAAGGAGAGAACCAAACAGGGAGGGAGGGAGGGAAGGAAGGAAGGAAGGAAGGAAGGAAGGAAGGAAGGAAGGAAGGAAGAAAGGAAGGAAGGAAGGAAACTCCCCGCCAGCTTCAAACAAAGAAACTCAAGGGCGGAAACTGACAGGAAGTTGCTTCCACTCATTGCTTTTTTTGTCCACCTGTTTCTGTGTTTGGGTAAAGAAGTATCTCTGATACGATGGCACAATAAGGCACCAAGGGACACTGCTCCATAATATTGAGATGTGGAAGAAGAAATAACAAGGGTATTGGATTTATTTTTTCCATTCTTATTTGGGGATTTTTTTCCTTCCTTTTCATTTTGTAATTGCAGAAAGTGGATGTCACCAGTAGGGCCGTGATGGAAATAATGGCAAAGACAATTGAATATCTTCAACCCAATCCAGGTATGTGTACTTCAATTTGAATCAGAGAATATTTGAATTTATAGAACATTTCAGATAAGTTAGAAAGAATATGTTACAAAGATCTTGATGCATTTTACACACACACACACACACACACACACACACACACACACACACGGAGGTGGGGGAGAATGCAGCACAGGTTTGACCTCCTCTCTCCTGCATGAGTTTTCTAATTGCCATTTTCTTCTGTTTCCATCTCAGAACAAATTACTTGACAAAGGAAAGGAATGATCTCTCTTTCTTAAAGGATAATAACTATAACTATATTTTTTTAAAAAATCTGTTCAGAATGAGATTGCAGAACTTAAGTGTACAGTTTAGCTGTGTCTTTTTTCACAATAGTCAGTACTGCAGGATTCAGGATAGTTTTCAAGTTTAAGCAATGATAACCATGTTGGACACACAGGAAGTTGTCCAGTGGTGGGTTTCACATTTTGCTGTTACTGGTTTGCTGCGCACGTGTCTTCTGCACATGCGCCCAGCCTCAAAACCGTGCCTAAATAGGACGGTATAGATCCGGGGCAGGTAGGCTGGCCCACCTGTGATCTCTGCTATTGGTTTGCCCAAACCGGTACAAACTGTCTCAATACCACCTCTGAAGTTGTCCTACTCTTGTGTTTTATCTTTGTTTTGACACAAAGCCTTTCCCAGTGCTATCCACCCGTCCTTGAATTGACAGAAAACAAAGCCAGCAGAAAATTTGCTCTCTTCATGGCAATTCCAATTCCGTTTCTGTTGCCTCTGTTCCCAGTCACTACCATCATCAATTTCTGTCTGTTAAATAAATTTTATGCACTCGCGGCCTATGGGCCAGATACATCATGCGCTGATCACACCCGGTTTAGTGAAGGGGGGGAAATCCTGATACGCTATGTGACGCTGCCGTGACACCACAAGTTTGATACTCCTGCCCTAGGATATTGTGGGAAAAGAAAAAAAAATACTACTTTAACCAGTAGAACTTAGGACAACTTAAGCTTGTCTTCTTCATGGTCCAAGGATGTAGGGAAGACAATACCATAGCAACAGGACCAAAAAAAAAGCCAAGCTATTGCCAGAGTATGTTTTTGTTGCCATTACCTGCAAGAGGAACATGGCCTCAATAATATGGATGTTCTAAGTCAGTGGTAGTCAACCTGGTCCCTACCGCCCACTAGTGGGTGTTCCAGCTTTCATGGTGGGCGGTAGGGGTTTTGTCCGATACTGAAGCACTTTCCTTTTTTTAATTTAATTGACTTTTAATTTTTTTTTCATGGCATTATTTAAAAACATTTTCATTAGGTTTTTATAAAATTCCCCGTGACAATTTAAATTTCTGAAAATATACTATTTGTATCGCCCGTGCATAAGTTTAATTCACGTTACGTAAGTGAAATAAATGGTGCTATAGTGTGACCGCAAACAAAAGAGCCTCGTCTCAGAATAGCTCGCGCATCTCCCCCCACACCACCCAGCTGTAACAGACAAGAAGAGCTGGTAGCCAGCGCTCCCCCCAAACCCAATCCACGACCCGCGAGAGGCATGCACAGATGACGATACATGGCACATTACTGTGGAACCGGTGGGCGGTTAGAAAACTTTACTACTAACAGAGATACAAAAGTGGGTGGTAGGTATAAAAAGGTTGACTACCCCTGTTCTAAGTAATGTTTTAAGGTCAGCCTGGACAAAATAGAAGACGAATTCTGAATGAAAAACGCATGGAGGCAAAATTAGTGAAGAAAAAGTTGGATTAGGAGACTTTAATACCTTGTGAAATACTAAAACTTTGGAGTCTTATTATGGTGCTTTTCTAGTTAGAAGTTGCACCAAATGCATTACAGAGGAGAATATCTGAATCAGTTTCATTTATATCTAAAGGCCTTTATTCTGAAACATAAGTTGCTGAAAAGCTAACCATAATAGATTATAGCAATAGCACTTAGATACATATCCCACTTCACAGTGCTTTTCAGCCCTCTCTAAGCAGTTTAAAGAGTCAGCATATTGCCCCCAACAATATTTATATTTTATTATTTTAATTCGTTTTAAATTTGGCCACCATATAATATGTTTGTTTTAATTTCTTTTAATATTTATACTGTGATTTTTTACTTGGCTGTACACCGCCCTGAGTCCTTCGGGAGAAGGGCGGTATAAAAATTGAATAAAATAAATAAATAAATAAATAAATAAACAGTCCTCATTTTACCCACCTTGGAAGGATGGAAGGCTGAGACAACCTTGAGCCTGATGAGATTTGAACTGCCAAATTACAGGCAGCCGGCAGTTAGCAGAAATAGCCTGCAGTACTGCACTCTAACCACTGCACCACCGCGACTCGCTCATATGCAGTCATATTGCATTTGTTTCTTCAATGACAGCTAACAAAGATGCGTGCTTCTTGGTTCAACAAGCAAGGTGACATGATCAAACTCTTATTTCCTTAGTTTATTCCATCTGGGGAAAAAAATCTTTTTCACCAAGGTTTCTCTAAGTGTATCCTTGTTGTGATGTCCCAAGATGCTTGCCCCAATGATTCCAAATATGAGGGTCACACTGATAAATTTTATATTTATCATTTTTAAGGGATGCTTACCCCATACTCACTAGCAGGTGGCCAAATTTCTTCACCAAGTTATACAACGGTGCAAAACTTTTAATTAGATGTGTCATTTTATTATACTTTTGTTTTTTCCTTTTCCCAATAACGAATTGCTGTATCAAACTATCTGTCTTTTTTTTACTGTAAAGGTTGATTTCAGACCATAAGAAAGAATCATAGAATCATAGGGCTGGAAGCAGGGGTAAAATGCTCCCAGTTCGGACCGGATCGCGCAATCCGGTAGCGATGGGGGTGGGTAGTTCAGAAAACCAGTAACAAAAATCCCTGCCCCCCCCACCGCCCATGCCTCGCTGTTCCTCTTCTCTGTCCCTGAAGCTCTCGGTGGTGATATAGCTGCAAATGGCCTTAAATGACTGGCACGGCATTTCAAAGGGCTGCACTACAGCTGATAAGCACTGTAGGCAGCTAGTAGACCGGTGCCTCTATTTTTAAAGAAGGTAGAACGGTGCGCTCCCAAAAAAAGGCAATTAGTAGACTGGTGCCTCTATTTTTAAAGAAGGTAGACTGGTGTGCTCCCAAAAAAAAGGCAATTATAGACCGGTGCCTCTATTTTTAAAGAAGGTAGACTGGTGCACTTCCAAGTTTTGTATACTTTGTTTATTATTTTTATTATTTATTATTATTGACCATGCCCATTCAATCACCTGACTACCAAGCCATGCCCACTGGGTCACCTGACCACCAAGCCACGCCCACCAATTAAGCCATACCCACAGAACCGGTAGGGGAAATTTTTAGATTTCACCCCTGGCTTGGAGTCCCAGCTCCTGCCTCCATGACAGGAGATTTTGTTCCATCCTGGATAAATGGTTGTCCAATCTTTTCTTGAAAACCTCCAGTGATGCAGATCCATGGCAAACTGTTCTATTGATTAATTGTTCTCACTGTTAGAAAATTTCTTCTTAGTTCTATGTTGGATCTTATTTGATTTGACTATTACAATCAACGTTCTCTCGAATCTAGACTGTTCCTATGTGAGAAGGCATTTATGCAAAAGTAACCCAGCAGCCAGGAATTCCCACTTTTCTCCTGGAAATCCTTATTCCACACATTGTCCTATTCAGAGGTGGGATTCACATACTGTAGCAACCAGTTCGCCCAGCACCGGAAATATGAGTGCACACATGTGCCGTCCACACATGCATTTGATGTCAAACAACACGGCAATTTGCTCACGCACACCATCCACACATGCGTGCAACATCAAAAACACAGCGATATAGGATGGGATTGTACCCGGGTGGGTGAATTGCCACTACCGTTTCACCTGAGCCAGCTGAATACTATCTCTGGTCCTATTCCACTCTTCAACAAGAATTTGTGACAACTGCAGATTGCTGCAAAGAGGGGGATAGAAATAAACACTTTCTTTATAATGAGCACTCAGTTCACTGATATTGTTCGTCTTTAACCCTCAGATCCCATTTTAGTGGCAAAGGGACGATGAAAAGTATAGTTTAAACATATGTAAAGGATACTAGATAGGTAGTTAGAAGGCAAACCACACTATTCTCTGTCTAGCAACAGCTCTTTGTATTTTTATGAGGTTGGAGTTAAAATCTGGAAGCTTCTGCACGGTTTAGCATTAGTCTCTCCAAGTTTATCGCCGTATTTTTATTCTATGATAAGAGAAGATATGCAGCTCATTCTGTTTCCCTGGTAGATATACCAATGAGATGAGTTTGGAAATTCAACAGTATCCCTGATGGGAAAAATAAAATCTTGTAAAACGACCAGGAATGATTATGGAGCTTCCATAGCTATTCTGGACATGGGGGGCAGACAGTGGTGGAATCCTGCCGGTTTAACAACCGGTATGGTGATTGCGTGCTTTGCGCACACAAATTTCAAACTAAATTTCCCCATGGCTTAAGAATGTTTTGTGACATCTTTCTTTTATGTGAGTTTTTTATGTCATTTATAGGCACGATTCTGTTTCCAATCTGCCCAGTTTATTGTCTCTGCTGATTAGTTTCCTTTCTGCTTGTAGCCTCCAGAGCCAAACTCAGCATGCTCAACACCATGTCTAAAATTAGAGGCCAAGAAAAAGGACCCGGTTATCCTCAGGCTGAAGCCCTGCTTGCAGATGCCATGCTAAAATTTGGGAAAGAACTCGGAGAAGAGTGCAATTTTGGTAACTTTATTTATTTATTTATTTATTATTTATTTGGTAACGTTTATTGTGTTTCATCTTTTAAAAATAATAAAACTTGGATTGGATTATGCCAAATATCAGTCAGGTCTCAGGTACAAGAAGGCTAACTGGAATATTCATTTCCCTGCTTTGGTATGCCAGAAGTTTCTCTTGTTTGCCATCCAGTGTGTCGGGATTAAAGCACGTCTCTAAACATAAAATTGAATTGGGGGTACCCAATTCAAAGGGGAGTGATTCTATTTGCTGTTCATTTAGATTCCAAAGTTGGCCTTGTCCAATGTCTTTTGGGGAATTTAAAGTTATGATTTTTAATTAAGTCTTCACAAGAGGCATGTGCAGAATTTATCAACCAAGAATGGGATGTTCTGGAAAACTCAGGAATATTCTATTTGCTTTCAGACCATGCTAAATCTCCTCCTGCTCGTTCTGTCTTAGGGACAGTTCAACAGTTTTAGAAGTAAATTCTCTGAACTAGAAAATTTCCATGGTGTTCCAGACATGCTATTCTAGGTGAAACAGACCAATTCCAGAACATTCAGTTCACTGATCACCCAAATTTTAGCACATCTCTAATTCACTACTGAAGTCTTGGATAATAGTTTGGAGCAAATGTAAGTTCTAAAAATGAGGCAAGTAATATTTTATTGGGTGGGACATTATCCTATTTATTAAGACTTGGAGAGCTATATCCAGTGGTCTGATGATATCACTGAGGACGGGGACGAACTTTCCAGGCAGATTTTTTTTTATTATTATTTTATTTTATTATTTTATTGAGGTGTGGGTTGTAGACATTTTAAGAAGCAAAAGGAAAAATATCCTTGGATCAATTTAAATTAAAATAAACACATTTCTGGGTTTTTCTTTTTTTTTTCTTTTTAGGCCCAGCTTTAGGTGATGTTGGTGAAGCAATGAGAGAGCTGTCTGAGGTGAAGGATGCTTTGGATATTAATGTGAAACAGAATTTCATTGATCCATTGCAAAATCTCCATGACAAAGATCTGAGGGAAATACAGGTATTGTCACAAATAGGATTTTGTTATGGAATTAGCTGGACATTACAACAGGAGCAGATGATAATAATAATAATAATAATAATAATAATAATAATAATAATAATAATAATAATAATAATAATAATAATAATAATAATAATAATAATAATAATAATATTTTAATTTGTATACCGCCCTTCTCCCGAAGGACTCAGGGCGGTGAACAGGCAGATAAAATATAAATACACACAATAATTTAAAAACAACCCTTAAAAAACTAATTTAAATGCCCAAAACGTTAAAAAACATACTCCCCTGTAAAATCACACAATTTTAAAAACCCATCCAATAAAAATAAAAATCATAGCAGAGATGATATGGTTTCTGAACTGGCAGGCCCCAAAACCCAGAGCCTCAGTCTTGTCCAGGGTTTAGCTGAAACGTGTTGTTCCCCATCCAGGCCCTCATAGCCTCCAGGCACTGGGAAAAAGCATCAACGGCATTGCTTAATTTGCCAGGAACAGAAAAGTGTAATTGGATGTCATCAGCATAGTGATGACATCTCACGCCATAGTGACAGATGAGCTCACCCAGTGGCTTCATTGTAGATGTTAAAGAGGAGTAGAAAGAGCACCAAAACGTACAAGTTCCTGCCGATAATTATTTCTTAATTGATCATGTCTACTCCATTAAAAAAATGAAATCACAATGCATTCCCAGCAATAAAGCTGAAAATCGGGACAATGGAAACTGCATTATTATATCTTTATTGTAGTGGGTTTTTTTAAAAAAACTTTTTTTAAAAAAAACTTTAAAAAGTAGAGGCTTGTATTTTCCATTAAAAAAAAAACTTAAAATAAAAATATTAGCATGGGATACCTCTGAGAGAATATGTCAGTCAACATATATTAATAATATATACATATTAGTACTATTAATAACGGTGGTGCAGTGGTTAGAGTGCAGTACTGCAGGCTACTTCTGCTGAAAGCCACCTGACTGCAATTTGGCAGTTCAAATCTCACTGGCTCAAGGTTGACTCAGCCTTCCATTCTTCCAAGGTCGGTAAACTGAGGACCCAGATTGTTGGGGGCAATGTGCTGACTCTGTAAACTACTTAGAGAGAGCTGTAAAGCACTGTGAAGCGGTATATAAATGCTATTTCTGTTAAGCTGTTGGTGAAATCATGAACATTTTTGTACATGTTTTTCACTATTTCAGTAATACAAGTAGTATATAACAAGTAGTAGCTTGTTATTCATTTGAACAGCACTTTAACTTAGTATATTTTCCTTTGTCTGGAGAGAGTTCGTCCTGTCTTTAAAGCTAGGCTTTATTTAAGTCACTCAACAAATTTGTTTGTGTCTTACCTTAAAGTAAAGTACTACTGTCTACATTTTTCTCAATTATAAACACTTGGCAATTTTCATTTGTTCACACGTTGTCTTTGAAAAGATAAGTTTGTTCTTGCTTGGAAATAAATAGCACCATTCTTCATTATTATTATTAAGCTTAGTTAAATGGACTCCAGAGGATGGTAGAGGACAGGAAGGCCTGGAGGAACGTTGCCGATGGGGTCGCGATGGGTCGGACCCAACTTCGCAACTAACAATAACAATCAAGCTTAGTTAAACTTGGTCTCATAAAAGCATCAACCTGGGGTAGTAGTTAAAGGCATTGGGAGGGTATGAATTCTAGTCCTTGTCAAACCTGACTCGACTCATAGTTGCCTGTATCTACTTTTGCTCTCAGCGTTGCCAAACAGTGTGTGTGGAATGAAATGGGTGGGTGAATTCCTAAGGGTGGAGGGACACTATGGAATGCAAGTGAACCAAATGGGATGGTTGACATTCCTGCCTTGGGCACAAAGACAGGTGGGTAAACTTGGTATAGTCACTCTTTCTCTGGCCTAGGAGGAAGACAATGGTCAACTACTTCAGAGAAGCCATGGTTGATTTGAAGGGGTTAAAAAAAAAGAGAATTGGTAAAGCTGTTCTTCTTTCTCCACCCTTTTTCAGCACCATCTTAAAAAAATGGAGGGCAGACGCCTAGACTTTGATTACAAGAAGAAAAGACAAGGCAAGGTCCCAGATGACGAGGTCCGCCAAGCTCTAGAGAAGTTTGATGAGTCCAAAGAGGTTGCTGAATCTAGCATGTTTAATCTGCTGGAGATGGATGTGAGCAAATCTCCCCCTATCCTTTTTTAAAATTATTATTATTAATAGAAATTCAAAACTTGGTTAAAGAGCAGATTTTTCTGGTCTTGTTTCCCTAGACTCTGTTCCATAAGTGTGTAGATCTGGCTTTCAAAGGCAAAATATTACACTGGTGTTTCTCAACCGTGGCAGCTTTAAGATGTGTGGACTTCAACTCCCAGCTTTGCTGGCTGGGGAATTCTGGGAGTTGAAGTCCACACGTCTTAAAAGCTGCCACGGTTGAGAAACACTGTATTACGTAATGAAATGAAATGTGGTTTTCCTAATAGAAAACCGTTTTGCGTTTTAGAATTCCAAGGGCAAGATTTTGCAAAAATGCTTTTAGGTGAAATTGGCACTGTCAGTAAATCATTCTACTTGCTATCAATTTTCATGTGAATGGCATTTTGGAGGAAGACTTAGTAATAATCTTAGACACTGTTTGGACTGAAGCAGAACCCCATGGATCAAAAACATAAATTCTAACTCCCCTATGAATTATTTGAACAGTCTTGAATATTCCACAGTGACTTGGTTTCAGGTCTAAAAAATACCTACAGTGAAAATAATGGTGACGTGCCTCAAAAATTCCTCAAGACGGATAAAATGTCATATTGTTCTACCCCCTTCAGCTTCGCATTTGCAAATAAGTCAAACTTTAAATAAATTGAATTATATATAATATCTGAACATGGTGGAACAAAATTCAATTAATTATATAGCAGGATCACAGTATTTCTTGTTCTCCATGGAAACTGGATATATAGAATTCAATCAAGCTAACAAATTCCAGTCTGGTCAGGCTAAATCCACGCCAACGTGAAGTTTCACAGGTTTTCTGGAAAAAGAATGACAATTATCCCCATGAGACACTTCCAATTTTGTCTCCGCTGAAACCCAGAACAATTGAAAATGTTCAATTCAGCCAGACCATAATGCTATACTTTACTAGTGTGGAAAAAGAAATCCTTTTTACACGTAGTCCTCAATTTACAACTACAGTTTGGACCAGAATTTCCATTGCTAAGCAAGCTAGTTGTTAAGTGAGTTGAGCCCAATTTTTTTTTGCCATGGTTGTTAAGTGAATCACTGCAGTCGTTAAACAAATCTGGCTCCCCTCCTTGACTTTGCATGTTGGAAGCTGGCTGGGAAGGTCACAGATGACGATCATATGACCTTGGGAGGCTGTAACCATTGTAAGTACCATATTTTTCAGAGTATAAGATGCACTTTTTCCCCCCTAAAAGAGGGTGAAAATTTGGGTGCGTCTTATACATCGAATGTAGCCCCACCCACCCGCTGGCCCCCACCCTTCGGTCTCCCACCAAAAGGTCCGTTTGAGAGGCTGCCTTTGCAAAGAGAAGCTCCTTTGCAAAAGGAGCTTTTGGAGCTTTTGGAGGCTGCAAACGCAGCCTCTGAAACGGAGAGCCTCTCAAGCAGCCTCCAAAAACTCCGTTTGCAAAGGAGCTTCTCTTTGCAAAGGCAGCGTCTCAAATGGAGCTTTCAGAGGGTGAAAAAGGGAAGGCACAGAGGCCAAAATGGCAACCCGGAACAGCTGCTGCCTTGTCGGACTGGTTCAGCGTTTCCCCTGCTGTACTCATTGGAGTGCCCTGCGATGATCAGCTTCATTTTTGAAGCTCCGTATCTGCCCCAATGAGGCGTCTGCCCAACCAGAGAACCTGTTGCTAAAGTTCACCTCTGGTGATTGGGGTATTCCAGAGGCGATCTACCCGCCAATCAGCTGCTCATGCTGAATCAGGCTAATGTCCTGAAGCTGAGCAGGTTGTTTGTTGTTTGCTGCAAGGACGCTAGCCAGATGAATTCGATGGATGCTGGTAGGCAGAGGCAGATTTTTTTTTTCTTATCCCCCCCCCCCCTGCCAATAAGGTGTGTCTTATACTCTGGAGCATCTTATACTCCGAAAAATATGGTACTTGCTGGTTGCCAAGCACCAGAATTTTGATCACATGACCATCAGGATGCTGCTACATTCACAAGTGAGGACTGGTTGTAGGGCCGCGGTGTGGCTCAGGCTGTAGGAAGCCTGTTATTAAAACACAGCTGCCTGCAATTACTGCAGGTTCTAGTCCCACCAGGTCCAAGGTTGACTCAGCCTTCCATCCTTTATAAGGTAGGTAAAATGAGGACCCAGATTGTTGGGGGGGCAATAAGTTGACTTTGTAAATATATACAAATAGAATGAGACTATTGCCTTACACACTGTAAGCCGCCCTGAGTCTTCAGAGAAGGGCGGGATATAAATGTAAATAAATAAAAAAAAAAGTAATTTTTTTCAGTGCCGTTGTAACTTTGAATGATCGCTAAGTGAATGGCTGTTAAGTTGAGGACTGCCTGTACTCGGAAATGAAAACATGTTTTTTCCCCCCTCAAGGCTTTTCTTGTAAATGAGCAGGTTTTCACCACCGTTGTGTCAAGTACAGGTGATCCTCAACTTACAACAGTTCATTTAGTGACTGTCCAAAGTTAAAACCGCGGTGAAAAAAGTGACATGACCATTTTTCACAGTTAAGACCTTTACAGCATCCCCATGATTATGGGATTAAAATTCAGATGCTTGGCAACTGTGTCATACTTACAACCATTGCAACCTTCTGACAAGCAAAGTCAATGAGGAAGCCAGGTTCATTTAACAACCAGGTGACTAACTTCTCAACTGGAGTGATTCACTTAACAGCTGGGGCAAAAAAAAAAAGGTTGTAAAATGAGGCAAAACTCATTTAACAAATGTCTCACTTAACAACAGAAATTTTGGGCTCAATTGTGGTCGTAAGTTCAGGACTACCTGTATCATACCTTTAGCAAGAATATATTACTCTGAAGAAATAGTATTGCTTTAATATAGTATTATAACATTCTGAGATGCAACCTCAGTCAAGGACTTGTTCAGGAGTAATCTAAAGCAGGGTTGTCCAGTTTTGGCAACTTTTAAGACCTGTGGACTTCAACTTCCCGAATTCATGCTGGTTGGAGAATTCTGAGTGTTGAAGTCCTCAAATCTTAAAGTTGCCAAGGTTGGAGATCCCAGATCTAAAGACTTCTTCAGTTGGCTTGGAGAACTATTCTGGGGGAGGACTCCAACATGCCAAGTATATAATGCCTCTGAATTGGTAAGCTAAATTGAATAAGTCACCCATTAAGAAAGTTTTCTTTGTTAATATTGGTGACTTTAATTAAATGTATGAATTGTTTTTATTTGCATGTGAACAGCAATAGGTGTGAGTCTTGCATAGTCAGGCTTCTTTTAAAAATGATAATAATAATAACTATACTTGCCACAGTGTATGCATGCATATCAAGATTCTTTTATAAATAAGGCATAATTAATCTGCATTAAGTGTTTTTGTATATGCACACTTGCTTATGAACGTAAGTGGCTTGTTGGTTAAAGCGAAGTTCACACTATATCTTACTTTAGAAACGACCTTTTAGGTAGCCCTCCAGAAAATGCTCAGTAAGAAGTGATCTGAACGTTAGGTATCCTTTTTGATAGTCGTAGTGAAAAAGGTTTTTCCCCAGTTCTAATATTCAGTTCTTTCCCTTATTCATTGCTTTTTCAGAGAACTGAATTCACTATAGAACAGAGTTATAATAAGGTTGCTCTCTCTCTCTCTCTCACTCTCTCCTCCCTCCCTCCCTCCCTTTCTCTCCTTCTCTCCCTCCCTCCCTTTCTTTCTCTCTCCCCTTCTCCCCCTCCTCTCCTTCCTTCCTTCCCTCCCTTTCTCCCTTTCTCTCTCTCTCCCCCTCCCTCTCCTTCTTTCCCTCCCTCTTTCTCTCTCTCTCCCCCTCCCTCTCCTTCCTTCCCTCCTCTTTCTCTCTCCCCCTCCCTCTCCTTACTTCCTTCTCTCTTCCTCTCCTTCCTTCCCTTCCTTTTCCTCTCTCTCCCTCCCTCTCCTTACTTCCTTTCGTCCCTCCCTTTCCTCTCTCCCTCTCCCTCCCTCTCCTTCCTTCTCTTCCTCTCTCTCTCCCCTCTCTTTCCTTCCCTCCCTCTCTCTCTTTCTCTCTCTCCCTCCTCTCCTTCTTTCCCTCCTCTTTCTCTCTCTCCCTCCCTCTCCTTCCTTCCCTCCTCTTTCTCTCCCTCCTCTCCTTCCTTCCTTCTCTCTTCCTCTCCTTCCTTCCTTCCTTTCCTCTCTCTCCCTCCCTCTCCTTACTTCCTTTTGTCCCTCCCTTTCCTCTCTCCCTCCCTCCCTCTCCTTACTTCCTTCCTTCTCTTCCTCTCTCTCTCTCCCCCTCTCTTTCCTTTCCCTCCCTCCCTTTCTCTCTCTCCCTCCCTCTCCTTCCTTCCTTCTCCCCTCCTTTCTCTCTCTTCCCTTCCCTCTTCTTTCCCTCCCTCTTTCTCTCTCCCCCTACCTCACCTTCCTTCCTTCCTTCCTTTCCTCCCTCCCTCTTTCTCTCTCTCTCTCTCCCTCTCCTTCCTTCCCTTCCTTTTCTCTCTCTCCCTCCCTCTCTCTTTTTCTCTCCCTCTCTCTCTCTCTGAGTTGAGGGTACTCCATCGCTGGAGGTTTTTTCAGAAACAGACTGGACAGCCATTTGACTAGGGTAGTATAAGGTCTCTTGCCTTGAGCAAAAGGTTGGACTAGAAGACCTCCGAAGTCCCTTCCAGCCCTGTGATTTTATATTATATGTTCTTTGCAGATTGAACAAGTGAGCCAGCTTTGTGCACTAGTACAAGCCCAGCTGGAATACCACAGACAAGCCGCAGAGATTCTCCAACAAGTTAGTCTCAAGCTGGAAGAAAGGTAGCAAAAATTGAACAGACGTATTTGGGCACATGTTTTTGATATCGGGGCTGAAAACCTGAGACGAAATTACACTGAGTTTGTTGGCTTTTCAATGGGAGAGCAACTTTCCATGGGTTATAGAGCAAAATATATAGATACATTTAATTCCATTTTAGGGCTGGGACCCGATACATTTTGCAACAGCTATTCCAGTGAAAATACCTTCCCACAGTGCTCCATTGTTCCAACCCACAATTTGGCTGCCTATTAAATATGCATTTTCTAGAGTGATGGATGATGTGATTGCTTTTAGAGATATACAAAACATTCCATGCATGGAACTATGGACACATACATTATCCCTGAGCATAGACTTCCCTACCTCCCAAAATGTGTTTGCTCCATATATTCCATGCAGGAATCCCATACTAGAAAGCGGGCAGGCCTATTTTTGTCTAGGATTAGTATTAATATAGAGACTTCTTTCACTATTATTTTATGAAAATGAGAGAATGCCATCAATTCCTTATTTTCCATCAAGAAGTAGAATTTTTTTTAAGCTGTATTGTTTGGCAACCCTTAAGAGATAATAAAACACTATAAAATACTCATTTACTATAAAATGAGCCCTGGTAGCACAGTGGTTAGAATGCAGTATTGCAGGCAAACACTGCTCATAGCCTGGAGTTCAATCCTGATGATGAGATTCAAATTTGACTCAGCCTTCATCCAAGGTCGGTAAAATTAGGACCCAGATTGTTGGGGGCAAAATGTTCTCATTGTACCTCGCCCAGAGAGTGCTGTAAAGCACTGTAAGGCATTATATAACTCTTAAGTACTATTGCTATTAAAGATTACCATTTACAACAATAAAAAAAATACGAACTAGAAAAAATAAAAAGAGTAAAAGGAAAAACTAGAAAGGGTAAAAAAACAGAGAGAAATGGAAAAGAAAGAAAAATAAGAATAAAATAAAGGGGATAAAACTATATAAGGAAACGACTTCCCCTTTCATCACAACAAGCATAAGCAATTTTAGTAACTTACAATAAATCACAGATATCCTTCTCTTATCTATAAATATATACACAAAATCTTGTGTATTTTAACCTTGATCAAATGCATCCAGTTTATATTCTTTCCTTTTACTTCTAAAAATTTTGTTCTTTCAAATAACATCTTAGAACTTGATTTCTTTTCATTTTTTCTTTGTCTTTCTTACACAATTGTTTCAAACTTTAACAAATCTCATTTGTAAATCCAATAAAGGAAAATAATCCAAGTCTTGTTTTTGGTTTGATTGATATAACCTGTCATATTTTAAAGGAATTTTTAATCAAACCAAAAGCATTTCCTCATGGGAAGGATCCTGTATCATTAATTCCAAAATCTTATTTCAAATTTATCTTGATCCTTAAATCCATTTATAACTTTTTTTAAATCAAAACAAGAATCACCCTTTTGCTATTTATTCCAGAACGTTAAATCCTTACACTTATATTTAAAATATCTTTCATTAAGGATTGAAGAAAACTCACCTAATGTTTTCAGACTTGTCAATCTAAGGTTCTCATAGCTGAACATCAGTTAAGCAATTTCTGAAAGTGGTTAGAAAAGAAAACATGCAAATTCAGTGTCCTTTTAAAGTGGGCCAATCATGGGTTGATCAAGATGGCCATTCTCCATTCTCCTACTTCTGTAAATCCAACAGAAACTGCTATCTTGCGTTCTTGCAGAGGAGCAACTACATGGGACACTTGTGGGCTATTGGAAGTCTTCTCCTTGTCCAGAGAGCTATCCCTAAGAGCTGATCAACTCACTTGAAGTTACAACGGCACTGAAAAAAGTGACTTATGACCGTTTTTCACACTTACGACCTTTGCAGCATCCCCATGATTTGCATTCAGATGCTTGACAACTGACTCCCATTTGGGATGGTTGCAGGTCATGGGATCTCCTTTAGTGACCTTCTGACAAGCAAAGTCAATGGGGAAGCCGGAGTCACTTAACAACCATGTTACTAATTTAAGAACTTGCAGTGTTTCACTTGAGACATGTGGCGAGAAAAGTCGTAAAATGGGATAAAGCTCCCTTAACGAATGTTTTGTTACAGGACTACCTGTATTTTCTATCTAGAATCGATATCTCAGAACTAACAATGCCTCAGAGCAGGGGTGTCCAAACTTGGTCCCTTTAAGACTTTTGGACTTCAACTCCCAGAGTCCCTCAGCCAGCAAAGCTGGCTGAGGAACTCTGGGAGTTGAAGTCCAAAAGTCTTAAAGGGACCAAGTTTGGACACCCCTGCCTCAGAGGCTCTTAGGGACTGCATGTTTTTTCCCCAGGGTGATGAAATATTCTCAACACAGGTTGTTTAGCAGCACTTTTTGGTTTTTTTCTTGCTCACTGATTGTGCCCAATCTTTTTGTATTTATTCTGCTGCTCCTTTTCTTACAGTTGGACTCAAGGGATGTAATGCAATTAGGCCTTCAAAGCTTCATTTTCCAAGTTCTGCTTGGACATTAAAGAAAAGGAAACATTCCAATATGAACCAGATAGGGTTCACCTGCCTTTTTTCACTATCTAGCTTGCTTGCTTATTTTTTTAGATGGATTTTAAATCCTACTTCAATTCCATATAATCATGATGTTATATTTCTCTTTAGTCCTGATCATAATGATTTGTATTGAATTCTCTGTTTTTTAATGAATTATTTTCTGAAAATTTCTTCAGGACTTTTGTTAATCGTTTCAGACTATGTTGAAGAATCTAGTCTAGCATGGTGGAGGGGGTTCAAGAATTTATAGGCAGGTTAAGTGATCGTTCAGGGCATATACAGGAATTTATAGACAACATCTTGAAATAATTATAAAAAAATAACTTTGTAACTTGGTTTTGCATAGATAGATTTTGCATAGATTTTACATAGATAGAACCATAGCATTTTTCAACTTAAAAGCTTATGTTCCTATCCTAAGCCTACGTAGACTTTAACTATCATCGATCACAGTTTAAAGATATGTTGTACAAGTCTGTTGTTTAGTTAAATTATCATGGATTTTGACAAGGTGGCTTCAACAGTATATCTTTGCCTATGTGCTTCGAATCAGCCTGATATAGACTTTCTATATCAGAAAAAGCTACTCTTGATATTAACCACAATGGACAAGTCCACTCTATTGGATTCCATCAAAAGAAATGTCAGGAAATTCAATGTGCTTAGGAATCTGTATAGCCTCTGCCCTCATGAAAATGGGAAATGTTACTTCTAATTCTTTAAGCAGAAACTCATGTTTCTATTTAAAGAAAAGGTTTGTAATAGAAAACTCTTCAATAGAGAGTAAATCCTATAGCTATAAAACTTCAAATATAAGTACCACGTTCTTTGACAAAAAAGACCAGGTATCTTGAAACATCTCCTGCATGCAACGCCGTGGAGTCAGGGCCAAAAACTGATGTTAGGGATAGATTTTTAGAGGTTCCCTAAGGAAAGCAATTAGGGCACTTTTCATTCAGACTTGTTTCTGTCCCAGAGTAAAAAACAAACAAACCCATGGAAAATCCCTTTGCCAAAGAATATTAAAATAGGATTAGGGATAGGAATAGAGTTAGGATTAGGATTAAGTCTCCTTGGAATCAGGGCTGAAAACTGATGTTACGGATAGATTCTTATAGGCTCTCAAAGATAAAGTGACTCTGACAGCTTTTTGTTAGGACTTTTTTCTGGACCAGAGTAACATGTATGGGAAAATCCCATTGACTATGAAAATGAAACGAGGCTTAGGGTTATGGCTTGAGTTAGGTCTCTTTGGAGTCAGGCCCAATAACTCATATTAGGGATAGAGTCTTCAAGGTTCTCTAAAGAAAGAGAACCTGACAGCTTTTCATTCGGACTTCTTTGTGGATCACAATAAAATACATGGAAAAATCTCATTGCCAGTAAAAATGAAACTAGAGTTAAGGATGTCACTTTCTTTAGAAAACCTCTAAGAATCTATCCCTAACATCACTTTTTGACCCTGACTCCCAAAAGAGCTAATTGTAACCATAACCCGATCCTTAACCCTAACTCTAGTTTTAATTTTCATTGCCATAGGATTTTCCCATGTATTATTGTGCTCTACAAATATGTCTGAATGAAAAGCAGTCACATTCCCCCTTCCTTAGAGAACCTCTAAGAATCTGTTCCTAACATGAGTTTTCGGCCATGACTCCAATGACAGCTAATCAGGGGTGAAATCCAACAGGTTCTGACAGGTTCTGGAAAACCGGTAGCGGAAATTTTGAGTAGTTCGGAGAACTGGCAAATACCATCTCTGGTTGGCCCCAGAGTAGGATAGGAATGGGGATTCTGCAGTATCCTTCCCCTGCCACACCCAACAAGCCACGCCCAACAAGCCATGCCCACAGAACCGGTAGTAAAAAAAAATTGATTTCACCACTGCAGCTAATCCTAAATCTATCCATAACCCTAACCCTAATTTCATTTTCATTGGGAAAGGCGTTTTCCCACGTATTTTACTGCGCTCCACAAACAAGTGTGACTGAAAAGCTGTCACATTCTCTTTCCTTAGAGAATCTCTAGGAATCTATCCCGAACATCATTTTGTAGCACTGACTCCAAAGACAGCTAACCCTTAACCCTATCCTTAACCCTAACCCTAATTTATCTTTCATTGGCAATGGGATCTTCCCATGTATTTCACTGTGGATCCCATGTGGTCCACAAAAAAGTCTGAACGAAAAGCTGTCACTTTCTCTTTCCTTAAAGAACCTCTAAGAATCTATCCCTAACATCACGTTTCGGTTCTGACTCCATTGAGAGCTAACTCTAATTGTGGGATTTTCCCATGTATTTTACTGTGCTCCACAAACAAGTCCAAAACAAAATCCGTCACATTCTCTTTCCTTACTTAGAGAACCTCTACGAATCTCTTCCTAACATCAAGTTTCGGGGCTGACTCCATTGGGAGCTAACCCTGCCTTTACCCCTACCCTTAACCTGAATCCTAGAAAATTAAACTAGGGTTCGGGTTAAGGATAGCGTTAGGGTCAGCTCTCAATGGAATCAGGGCTGAAAACTGATGTTAGGGACAGATTCCTAAAGAAAAGAGAACATGACAGCTTTTTGTTCGGACTTCTATGTGGAGCACAACAAAAGACATGGGAAAATACCATTGCCAATGAAAATGAAACTAGAGTTATGGTTAAGGATAGGGATAGAGTCAGTGGTGGGTTGCTACCAGTTCGCCCTGGATCAGGCAAGCCAGTAGCGGCGGGGGCGGGAGGCTCCGCCCAGCTACCCAGACGCTTCTGCGCATGTGCAGAAGTGTCACGAGTGTGATCACGCTCACAACAGGTTTTGAAACCCGCCCCTGGTAGAGTTAGCTCTCTTTGGAGTCAGGGATGAAAACTGATATTAAAGATAGATTCTTAGATGTTCCTAGGGAAAGAGAATGTGATAGATTTTCATTTGGACTTGTTTTTTGATCACAATAAAATACATGGGAAAATCCCACTGACTATTAAAGTGAAAGTAGAGTTAGGGTTAGATCTCCTTGGAGTCAGGGACAAAAACTGATGTTAGTGATAGAGTCGTATAGGTTTTCTAAGTAAAGAGAACATGATAGCTTTTCTTTTTAAGGACCACAGTAAGATTCATGAGAAAATCCCATTGTCAAAGAATATACCTGAAGGAATTGCAGTCAGGTATTGCTGGGCTATCTTAAAATTTAACTATCCATGTTATTTTACAAGCTGAAGTGTAGCCTAAGGTTTTCTTAAGCAATGAATCGGCTGAACACTACAAATAAGAAAGTTTTACTGAAAACCCTTGTAACTCAGATACCAGCTTTCTGGGTAGTCGGGAGATAAATACATTTGTAGGGCTGAGAATAAAGTCCAACCTGATTCTATACAGGAAATGTTTATGACCTGGCCTCTTGTTTTCCAGCACATAATGGTCTCAACAAGCAGCCGCAATCAACTCCAGTTCCAGCTTACAATGATCATAGTCTTTTATGACCCCATTATCCCTTGCGGGGTGGAGTCTGGGCAACTGAATGGAGCTGAGTGTTTACTGGCCGGATGCCCTTCCTGTCGTCAGTGTGGAGTTATATTCAGCAGATATAATCTCAACGTGCCCAGAGAGAGAAATATTTGCCTCTACCTAGGATCAGAACTCACAGCCTCCTGATTGTGAGGCGAGAGCTCCACCTCTAGGCCACCGCACCACTCCCACTCCCAGCCTACAATACATACCATAGTATAATACCTCAATTATGTATTCATTTGTTCTTCATTGTTAAGGAGAACCTATATGCTAATCTTCCATACCCATTGAAATAAATTGAATGTAGGACACTGGCATTCATATCAAATTCAAGATATATATCAACCTGGTGAAAAAATAGTTCAAGATAGAAGTCTAAACTAAACTTGTCCTCTGTCAAGATGTCCAGGAGAATCCTTTGAATATGAATCAAATGTTGACTTGACATATTTGTACAATTTATGCATTCTTTTTTTTGTGGCAGATCATTGTGATATTCAATTTTAGGGCCAAAAGAATGAAGATGACTGTTTGATAATCAGGCAAAGCTTTACACGATGTACTGTAGTAGAGGTATACGTAATGGCTTCCTCGTAGACTTGCTAATTATGAAAATGCAAAAAACAATGTTTTCCTTGATTAGTCTTAGTGGATTAGAATTGGATTAGTTCAAATTAGTAACTGCTCATTTTCCAACAGAATAAAAGAAGCATCGATTCAGGCCAGAAGAGAATATCAGCCAAAGCCCCGTATGACCTTGGAATTAAGTGACAATAATCAGCACAATGGAGGGCTCTCTAATGCTACCACTCCTAAGCCTTCAGGTAAGAATGGGAAAAGCGCAGATGAAAATGAAATGTAAAAGAATATTTCTGTGCCTGTCATAGCTTCGTTGGATCCCAGTTCGGAGGAGGAGAAATTGGAACTGGGACTGTCTGACAGGGATGGCACAATCCCGTTTGAATGAGTGGAGAGTCCAGGGGATGAGGACAAGGTATTCCCAAAGCCGTCTGGCAATTAGGGGAAGGGGGGCAGAGCCGACCGGATGGGGAACTGTTTCTAGGAGTAGATCAGCTAGAGGACCAGTGGAGATGACAGCCTTCAGACCACCTCTGGCAAGGAACAGCTGCCTCCCCTGCCCAATCCATGGATGAGAAGAGCAGAGTGGAGGGAGGAATAGAGGAGGTCAGTGAGGCTGCTCGCAAGGAAGCAATCCTGTCCCTCCTCACAATGAACACTTGGGGAAGGTGTTTTTGTCGGGAACACCTGTTTGCTTTGATGTGCACCTTCCCAGCTTTCATGAATATATCCGAGTGACACGGACTGTGTTTCTTGGCTCTTTGCTTGTGGAATCTGGACTTGGGTCTCTAATTTTGGACTGTTGGACCGTGCTTTAGTTTTTGGAACTCTGGACTTGTGTTGTGGACTTGGTATTTGTGGGTATTGTTACTTCCCTCTTTGCCTCATGAGTCAGCTAGGACTTAGTTCATGGAACCAGGAAATTCAGACCCAGGGAAAACTCAGGAATGGGGCAGAGCTTCACCGGCACCATTGATGGGTCATTTGGCGCTGAGATAAGTATGCAATAAATGGACTCTACTTAACTTCTGCCCTGCCAGCGTGATTTGGATCAGAACAGAATTCTTCCTTTCTCTGTAGGCATGCCTCTGATCCTGGGATCCTTGAGATACTGGGACAGGATTAAATGATTTTGAAATATTAGATAAGATTCATGAGATTCATAAAACCATCTGAGGATAGGTGATCAGTTATACAGAGATCCATTTCCTTTGTTCCTTCCTTTCATAAAATGTCTTTTATCAAAGGAAAACCTTGACTGATATCAAAAAGCTAAGCAAGATTGGACTAGTTAATATTGAGATGATATTACCTGGCCAAGTGGAGGTGTAAGAAAGGAGAGTTAAGATGAATTCAGTTGCATCTCAAGAATTTAAGGAGGAGTTAACTTTAATTCCAAGGAGGTTTTTCTATTAACAAAAGTAATACTCTATAAAAGGATTGTCAGAGTTTGTTGCAGCACACACAAGCAGACTATTAAGCAGGATTTAAAACATCTTTATATACATAACAACACATAAGGCATACAATACCCTTGTAGGTTTTTCCACATTGTAGAGAAGAAAAATAGCAAGTACAAACACAGCACAAAATGGAAGCACAAAATGGAGAAGGCAAAATGGAGGAGAGAGAAGCTAGTCCCCTCAAGCTTATATACAGAACAGTTAAGCCACGCCCAGGGTCCAAACTGTCTCTTATGCCCCATACAACAAATACTATGTTTCAGTTACTAAACAGCCCTCATTGGCTGACCTGTTACTATGTCTATCCAAACAGGCCCCATTGGCTGATCTGTTGCCTATTCCAGTCTATGAATATTCATACTCTTGACAGGATGATAGAATTTTAAGGTCTGGATGGCTATTAGACACTGGTAACATTTCATTCTTGCAGAAAGAGCATTTGTTGTAGCGGTATCTCATTTTCAATTCCATCCAATCATTTGTAAAGGTATACAAATTGCATTGTGATCCACAAGGGCTGAGAGAATACAGTTAGCCGCTAAAGAATAACCCACAGGCAGGACAAGGCATCATAGACCAGTATTGTGATGTTCTTCTAATAATATTATAACATAATGTAACGTAATAATACTATACTATAACATAATATAAAATATATCATTTTAAGGTAAGCATTGTCATAATTTACAACAAAGTGAGGTATAAACCAGTTCAAAATAGCCAGCATATATTCAGGCCTTAAAATTATTTTAATAAGAGATTCATAAAATAACTGGAAGAATGAAGTCTTCCCTTGGTCCTGATGTTAGCATAAACCAGGCATTTAACATTCAACAATCATAGGTACCTAACCATGACGACTTCGTTTCCTGTTGTATTTAATGCCCGTTCACTATGTAGTGCTGTCTTGTAGCTGCCTTTAGTAAGCCCCACGTTTCCCTCTTTTATCTTTTTTTGTTTCCACCCAGGTGGCGTGGCTATGGATCAGCCATGTTGTCGAGCTCTATATGACTTTGACCCTGAAAATGAAGGGGAACTCGGTTTTAAAGAAGGCGATGTCATCACCCTCACTAACCAGATTGATGATAACTGGTACGAAGGCATGATTCATGGGCAGTCTGGCTTCTTCCCCATCAATTATGTGGAAATTCTTGTTCCTTTGCCTCATTAGGGTAGCCCATCCATCCTATCAAAATTACTATTTCTCCAAAATAATATTTTAAAAAAAGTAATTTGTTGGTACCACTGCTTTTGAAAAATTAAGAAATCAATAAATGAAATGGCTGCTTATTCCACATCACAACTAAAAACTGCATCGGCCCCACAGATAATATTTGATTTTTGTGTCACCCTGCTGCAGAGTGGTGATGTGTGATATTTTCTTAAGGCGTTGCAGCCGGACACGTGGCTTGTCCAGGTTATTCCTTTGGTTGCTACAGAGATGTCTATGCAGTGTTGGGGGTGAGAGAGTGTGGCAATTAATGGTGCAACTCGGTCTTAATATTGTGGAAAGAAAGCAGCTGAGTGATTGGGGAAGATAAAGCATATCGCCGTTCTATCATGATTTTCTTCTCTTTCTACAAAGAAGAGGAGAAAAAAAACCCCATGTCCTTGGGCATTTCCATCTTTCCCTATCCAAACAGTGTGGTTCATGCGGGCCTAACTATTGCTAACTGGCTTTTTCGTGTTGTCTTATCTCAGAAATGATTGAGTGCTGGAGAAACTGCGAAATGTATATTCCAGTTGCTTTACACATCAGTCACCACTGCGCTGTATTTGCTATATTCCAGGTGTGGCGGAAGGTACCCAGGAATCTATTAGTAGATTTTTTGTGCGTGTGGACAATTGTGTTTTAATTCACAATTGTTTAACATTAGCAACAACAAAATTCAGCCTAAAAGTTGCTGACGTGAAGAGAATTGAGGTACCCAGCTGTCATTTTAAAGTGAAAGGGACCTACCGATTGCTAGTGCTCAGAACAAATTATTTTGCTTAGTGTGCTCAGAGGCTCCTTGTTTTGTTTTGTTTTTTGTTTATTTGTTTTTTAAAATTCTAAATGTATTCGCTCTTGGCTCTGGTTGGTGAATCTGGGGTTCTAGTTAAAATAATAATACTAATAATACTAAACTTTTTAGTCTGCCAGCCCCATTTTAGATTGTTAATTCAAGAGCTGTTCAATATCCAGGTTACCTAAAGGCTTTTTAATAGCATCCAAAAGTTAAAGCAGGAAAAATTAACTTTGGAGGGTAGCCTATGTGCTTGCTTAGAAAGCTTAAATATTAAAAGCACAATGCCAGCAGAAGTCAATCATACATGGAGAAAATATTTTAAAAACAACATTCAACTGTTTTACTTTGTGTAAAATCTAGGCACAAGAAGTATAATTTTAAAATGTCATGAGCCCTTTATTCTATATAGTTACTAATAGTAATAAGCAACGTACACCATGTAGGTTTATTTTCATCTACCTTGTGTTCTTTGAACATCTTTTGTGTATATTCTGCCCTCAGTGAGGACTAAATAATAACAGATTTTTGTGTTTTTGTGTGTGTTTAGGAATTACAGTGACACATAGTTACATACACAAACTTATTTCAGTTATTTCTCTCTCCATGCTCTCCTCTATGCATTTATGTGCCACTTCCTCCAGTTGGGGTGTAAAATGTTGTCTAGCTGGTTCATTGCTGTTTCATTTGAATTACCCAGAATTCTGTTTCTCTATATAAATCTGTATATAAACCTTGTGCTGCTTCAGATGTGCCACTTCAGTATTGGACCATGTGAAATGAAGGCAGTCCTTTTGCTTTTCATGTATAAACTATACCAGGAACAGTGTTGCTCTTTCAAATAAAAATGCTGATTGACAAGCCACAATGGTTATGTTTGCATTTTCTTCATTAATATTTGCGTTTAATAATACCAGACGGCCGCAGTTTCCTATCCAAGATAGTGTAAGTAGCCTTTGGGTTAAGACAGCAATGGGGACCAGGACTGCCATTGTTAAGTGATGGGATCATAAAATGTGACGTCATGTGACTACATCACTTAGCAATGACAATCCTGGCATCGTAATCCCAAGAAGCAGCAAGGGCGGGACTCCCAGGTAAGCCGCATGGGGGGATGTCCATGGGGGTGGGACAGTGGAAGTGGGGGCGCTGACCATTGGGGAGGCCAGGGGCACCAAATGCAGGAAAGCTGGGAAAATGCACAGCAGGTTTCTTTAATAAAGGAGAATATTTGTAGCTCAGGATTGACACGAGGGGTCCTTGGCGCTCTCTGAGCTTGCTTGTTTTCTTGCAGATGTTTAGTTTCATTTCATTACTCATTCATGACTAGCACCACAAAGTTTGGGTAATGAAATGTCTGCAAGAAAACAAGCAAGCTCAGAGAGCACCAAGGACTCCCTCGGTTTTCTTTAAGCTTCAATTAAGAAGCAAAAGTCTGTCTGGGAAGGTTTTTTCCGTTTTGAAAGAACTGATCTCCTTGTTCATTTGGTTCAGATGCTGCTAATTTAATAAAGGCTTTAGGGATTTCAGAAGAGCTGGTCTACATAAGGCTAAAATCCTATCTCATGCACCTGAAGGCAGGAGAAGAAAAAAATGGATGGAAACTAATCAAGGAGTGAATCAATCTAGAACTTTCAGACAGTTAGAACAATTAATCAGTGAAATGACTTGGGTCCAGAAGTTGTGGGTGCTCCAACATTGGAAGTTCTTAAGAAGTGACTGGACAACCATTTGTCTGAAATATAGGGTTTTCTACCTGAGCAGACGGTTGGACTAGAACAGGGGTCTCTAACCTTGGCAACTTTAAGCCTGGTGGACTTCAACTTCCAGAATTCTGGGAGTTGAAGTCTGCCAGGCTTAAAGTTGCCAAGGTTGGAGACCCCTGGACTAGAAGACTTCCAAGGTCCCTTCCAACTCTGTTATTCCGTTATTCATCCTGTGAACAACCCTGCTGGAAAATCCCAAATGCCAGATAGTATAATCTCAGCCTTCCACTTGTCTTCCCCAGGAACTGATAATCAGAGGCAGTGGCAATTAGCTGCTGATATGGAAGTTAATATAGCGGTTATGTCTACTATCCACTGCTTGTCTTTTGTGAAATTTTCAAATTCCATTTCAATATTCCAAGTTGGTGGTCTATACCAGGGGTCCCCAACCTGTGGACCACCAGGCTGCATGAATGGCTGGCCAGTACACGCACATACACTGCCCACTCGTGCTAGCGTCACCAGGAGCAGTGCACGGGTGCTACTGTCTGCCAACCCAGAAAGGTTGGGGAACTCTGGTCTACACCTTGGGTTTCTTATTTGTTGATTATGAAAGTATATACTTAATGTCTGTCTTGACTCTTCCACCACTGAGTTTTTTTGAATGGCCCTAATATTTTGAAAGAAAAAGATATAGTAGACTAGTGTTTATGGCACCAAACTAGAAGATGATTATGGACATTGAAACCTGGATTTTAGCCATGAAAGCTAGCTGGATGATCTTGAGCTGGTCATTCTCGCTCAGCCCAACTCAACTGACAGGGTTGTTGTTGGGGGAGTGGAATGACGACAAAGGAGGAGGGAAGTGTGTCCGATATGCTTGCCACTTTGAGTTATTTGTAAAAATAGTGAAAGCCAGATACAAATGAGTAAATACAGATAGGTTGCAAATTACTGCAGATTTGAATAATGAAATACTCATCTTAGTACAAATTGTACATTGATACCAGATTGCCTTTAATGCAACCCAAAATTCATTTAAATGTCCAAGAAGTCTCTTAAGAATCAACACTGACTTGAAGGAATCAAATAAATCAAAAAAACAATTTTCTGTCAAGCTGGAACCTTTTATCGCATTTTCCATAGAAATACCATTTTGAATAGTGCAAATTCAAATAATGCAACCATTTCATGGGATACAGAGACCTTAACTACACTAATCGAGATCTACCTGTAATCTTTTCTATTTAATTCTGTCACTTACCCGTAAATAGAATGAGTGTGTGTGAACCATGAGATTGCAGGAATGAATCAGGAAAATATATCCAACATACTAAAACTTAGAATAGCAATTGCTTCATGAAATCATATATAATAATTCTAGTCTTAATGAAAATTTGCAAGGAAAATGCCTTACAGGTAACCTTTGCCTTACAGCTGTTCACTTAGTGACCATTTGAAGTTACAATGGTACTGAAAAAATGGCTTATGACTGTTTTTCACACTTATGACTGTTGCAGCAGCCCCGTGATCCAGAGGTGGGTTTCAGCAAGTTCTGACCAGTTCTAGAGAACCAGTAGTGAAAATTTTGAGTAGTTCGGAGAACCGGTAGTAAAAATTCTGACTGTCTCCACTCCCATCTATTCTCTGCCTCCCAAGTTCCAGCTGATCAAGAGGAAATGGGGATTTTGCAGTAACCTTCCCCTGCCACGCCCACCAAGCCACGCCCTCCAAGCCATGCCACACCCACCAAGCCACGCCCACAGAATCGGTAGTAAAAAAAATTGAAACCCACTGCTGTGATCATGTGATCAAAATTTGGATGCTTGGTACCTGACTTACTTATGGTGATTATAGTGACCTGGGGTCACATGATCATCTTTTGCAACCTTCTGAGAAAGGGAAAGCCAAATTCACTTAATAACCATGTTACTAACTTAACAACTGCAGTGATTCATTTAACAACCCTGGCAAAAAAAATCATAAAATGAGGCAAAATTCACACCTTGTGTGGCTTAGCAATAGAAATTTGGGGCTCAATTGTGGTTGCAAGTTGAGGACTAGCTGTAGTAATTTTATGGCCAATAGTATCAAATTTCAATTCTTTCAAGACACTGTGTTGATGGGACTCTGTCGCTGCTCGCTGACATATACATGTATTTCACCATTTATTGAAAGAAAGAATATGCTTTGTGCTATCAAATGACAAGATCTCCACCGTCAATCTTTCAGACTCAAAGGATTCATTCAGTTTTCCAAAATGCTTCTTAAAGTGTTATACCCATACCTACCTAGAGCAGCAGTCGGCATAAGTTTGATGTAGCCATTCTGATGTATGTGGCTACCCATCTCAAGTTCATGATTCTGCTAAATATGTTTTCTAAAACAGAATACACACCAGATGCTCTCAAAAATGGAAATATCCACAGAAAATATATCGTAAACATCATAGCACTGCAATGTGTTTGCCCAAGAATAGGACAGATGTTCACAGTGACATCGTAATCTGCTTGAAACAATCGAAGGACAAATTTGCATTCTGTTGGGAGAGCCACGCTGCACAAATTACACAAGATTTTTGTAAAGGGAGAACAAAAATCAGAAATAAGGGAAAGCTGTAATTCAGTGGTTAAACGCACAGGATTGTGTTAAAGCAGCAGTAGTCAACCTGGTCCCTACCGCCCACTAGTGGGCTTTCCAGCTTTCATGGTGGGCGGTAGGGGTTTTATCCGATACTGAAGCACTTTCCTTTTTTTTAATTTGACTTTTTAAAAAATTTTCATAGCATTATTTAAAAACATTTTCATTAGGTTTTTATAAAATTCCCTGTGACAATTTAAATTTCTGAAAATATACTATATGTATCGCCCATGCATAAGTTTAGTTCACGTTATGTAAGTGAAACTAAATGGCACTATAGTGCGACCGCAAACAAAAGAGCCTCATCCCAGAATAGCTTGCGCATCTTCCCCCGAACCGGTGGGCGGTTAGAAAATTTTACTACTAACAGAGATACAAAAGTGGGTGGTAGGTATAAAAAGGTTGACTACCCCTGTGTTACAGTAACATACTAGTCACTTCTCCACATTAAATTGGATCACCTCATGCTGTGGAAACACCAAAAAGATCAATTGACCCAATCAACAAACTCTATGGGCATTACAGCTTAGTCCCAAACAAGCCCAGTTGTGGTTAAACTAAGCTAACATCAGCCATGTTTGAAGAACATGAAAGTCCAATTGCTTTGTGTTGCAGTCTGGTCCTCCAAGAAACAGAGCTGGAGGGGATAGAGCAGCCAAAACACATGACACCATCCTAAATCCTGATGGACTTCAGCTGCTAAATCAGGCCAATAGGCTAGAGGTCTTAATGAAGCCCAGACAGGCCTCTTGCGGAATGAGTGGATTTCTATGACCCCAAATTGTGACTTTAAATCCCATTTAGTCTGACTGTATCTATACCAAAAACTGTCATTAAGAAGATTTAGCTGACTGAGTGGCTTCAGTGGATTAAGCATTTTGTGAGAAGAAGGGTAAAATGTTTTTGGACCACATAATATTGCAGTCAGGATTTGAGATGTCTGTTCCTGTGCTATAGATAGAGCAGTGATGGTTAACCTTTTTGGTGCTGAGTGCCCAAAGCGTGTGCATATGCACGCGAATACACGTGTGTGTGCCCAAACCCCCAAAATGCAATGCGAGTGCCCCACCGTGCATGTGCTCCCCCATGCATACACCCCAGCATCCCCCTGCCCTGTTTTGGCATCCAGGTTGGTGCAGGAGGCTTTCCAGGCCCAAAATGGGGAGCTGTGTGGGGCATGGCATGAGTCCCCCCACCCTGTTTTGGGCCTGGAAAGCCTCCTGCACCAACCTGCACCCCTGCGCATGCATCCCACCCTCCTGTGCATACATGTGCATGTCCCCCACATGTGCCCCCTGTGCATGTGCAGCAGAGACCTGAAGACCAGCTGACCTGTGGGAGGCACGCGCACACGTGCTGTGGAGCTGGGCTGGAGCGATGGCTGGCGTGCCTACAGAGAGGGCTCTGTGTGCCACTAGTGGTACCCATGCCATAGGTTCACCATCACGGAGATAGAAGATACCTCTTTCTCTTGATTTAGCACAGTGGTCACCAACTGGTGGTCCATGAGAAAAATTTGGTGGTCCGCAGAAAAATTATTTGCATTTTTTATATTGCACTAAATCAAGGGTCCGCAAACTACGGCCCCTGGGCCAGATACGTGCAATGAATGTTTGTGTTGCTGCAGAGAGTCTCCTCCTTCTGGGTCTTTTTGTGTGAGTTGGAGAGGGAGGGGAGAAATTCTCACTTAGGGTTTGCTTCAGCCTCCTGGTACAGGGCTTTGGTGAAGGCTGGAGGGAAGTGCCACTGATGGCGAAGAGCTGGAGGGTCTTGTTCCAGTGGGACTGCATCATGGTCTGGAACTGGATAACCATCTCAGCCCGCTGAGCCGCCAGGCGCCAGTACCTGGCCTTGCACTCCTGCAGGTCTTCCCTCTGCTTGGAAAGCCTATGCTCGTAGTCCTCAATGAGGTGCGTCTGCTGAGCCTCCTTTTCAGTCAGATTCAATTTGAACTGACTCAGCTTTTTGACTCAGCTTTGCTGGCTGAGGGACTCTGGGAGTTGAAGTCCACAAGTCTTAAAGGGACAAAGGTTGAAGACCCCTGACTTAGAGGATTTGTAAAAATAACAGTATTTGGATAACAGGCCAAAATTAGGTTTACAGGTAGTCCTCGTTTTACGACCACAATTGAGCCCCAAACTTTGGTTGCTAAGTGAGACTTGTGTTAAGTGAATTTTGCCCCATTGTATGACTTTTCTTACCACAGGTATGGAACGAATCACTGCTGTTGTTTAGTAACACAGCTGTTAAGTGAATCTGGTCTCCCTGTTGACTTTGCTGTCAGAATTGCGCAAAAGGATCACATGACCCCAGGATATTCAACCGTCATAAATATGAGTCAGTTGCCAAGCATCAGAGTTTTGATCACATGACCATGGGGAGGCTGCAATGGTTGTAAGGGTGCCAAATTGTTACTTTTTTCAATGCCATTGTTAACTTTGAATGGTCAGTAAACAAACCATTGTAAGTCACGGACTACCTGTATTCAGTCCAATTTGGGACATTTGTATACCTTCTTTTATTGTAACCTAACCATGTAAGTTAGCTTTGCCTAACTCTGTAGAGTTAGGGGTCACGATCAGTGGTGGGTTTCAAATTTTTTTACTACCGATTTTGTGGGCATGGCTTGGTGGGCTTGGCAGGGGAAGGTTACTGCAAAATCCGCATTTCCTCCCGATCAGCTGGGACTTGGGAGGCAGAGAATAGATGGGGCAGGGCCAGTCAGAATTTTTACTATCGGTTCTCCGAACTACTCAAAATTTCTGCTACCAGTTCTCCAGAACTGGTCAGAACCTGCTGAAACCCACCTCTGGTCACGATGGGATGGGCACAATTTTGCAACTAACAACAACAACAAACTCTGTAGAATTTTTTTTTAAAAATCACTAAATGTTTTGGGAATGTAGCTAGATACCTGTGGAGGAAAAACTAATATTCTCTATTTTTTAATCTCCATTTGCTCTTGTTGGCTTTGAGCTACAGAGTGAAAGTACAGACAGGCAATGCGGTCATAGACCTCACTGTGGTCTGTAAAGGTAAATTACTTATAGTAGGAGTAACTGCATGAAGGCTGTCTAACTTTATACAACCTGGGAAGCTGCAGGGCAATCAAAACAGCAGATTTTATTCCTACATCCTTCAAGTCTGGGAATACCTATAAATTGTAAAGTGATTATTTGTATGAAAGGCACATCCAGCTGTTCCTTGTTGGCAATGGTGGGCAAGCCAGCTACGCTTCAGTCAAGAAAAGGACTGACAGAAGCTTGGCAATGGCCTGTGTCTACGTAAGGGAAAGTCCAGAAGTTTATTGCGGTGTTACTGTCTGCCACATGCAGGAATTCTGAAAACTTCCATACATTAGTCTAGGGCTGTCCCAAAGGTGCTTTTTCAGGAGGCAACTGGACTTTCTTTGTTTTTTTCTTTTGAAGAAGATTTGCTTCTCATGTAAGAAGCTTCTTCAGCTCTGACAGGATAGTGGGGAATGGAAGGATTTAGATTCCTTGCAGACAGCTGATAATCCTGTCAGAGCTGAAGAAGCTTCTTGGATGAAAAGTGAAACGTCTTCAAAAGAAAAAAACAAGAAAGTCCAGTTGCCTCCTGAAAAAGCACCTTTGGGACAACCATGACCTGGGTGGTTGAGAATCTCTACAGCAGGGGTGTCAAACTCACGTCGACACGGCGGTGTCTCGTGATGTATCGGGACTTTTTCCCCCTTTGCTAAAATGGGCGTGGACGTGGCCAGTGCATGACGCATCCAGCCCATGGCCTGGAGGTTTGACAGCCCTGCTCTATAGACTATTCGTCTAGGGCTGTATTGAGATGGCCAATACAGGTGGGCCTTCCTTTGTCATTTATGCTACACCTATGATTTGCTGACTTTTATTTTCGGGGTTCTGGGTTGTTGTGTAAATCACGTTCACTCCACTGAGGACATTCAAACAAGGGAGAAGCTTTTTTTGAGCTGGGAGAAGTGCAACATGAAGCTTAATCAAGCATTTTCTCAGTTTTGAATGACAGAATTCTGAAAATCCAATGGGAACAGTTTTTCAAATTAGGCTAATGGTTCACTGCTTTTGTAAAACATGGTTAATTTTTTTAGAGATGAGTTCACATACAATGCATAGGAACACACAGGCCACTATGCAAAAATCTTTTAAAACATGGTTTATTGACAGTGTCACATTTGTTTCTTGCATTACACTCAGCCAAAATGAGTCAACCACAATAATTGAGTTATACCACATACTTAACCAAAAACACACCATTAGCACAATATATGAGCTCAGTGAATGAGTAAGCTTATTTTTAAAATCAATACTTTGATTTTTTCCCCCTATTCTTTTATAATTACATTTTCTCTTTGTGGATGACTGGAGATAAGAGTACCCAGAGTGTGTGGAGGAAATTTCTAATTGGTTTGTGTCAGCTAGGGTAGAAATAGAGAAGTGATTCGTTCTGACTTTTTCTTATTTACAGGCTAAGGATTCATTGTGCCCACATATAATAAAATACTTTCTGTGCCTTTGAAATAATTCAATTTTTCCCCCTTAATTCATCACATCACTTCCTACAGTACTGAAATCATAAGTGTTTTCTCTCCTACATTCATAACATAAATCTTATCTTCCTATTCACTTTATGACTGTCGTGTTTGCTTAATAATGACTGCTGCAAAAAAAGTCATAAAATTGGATCTCGGTGCATGTTGACCACTTAACAAAAGTCATTGTTATAATCATAAATCCAGAACTACTTGCACCTGTGATATATTGCATACTGTGAATCAAACCACTTGTGTGTTATTAATTAACAATATTTCTAGGTCATCCACATGAATTTCTGCTCACCCTTTTACTTGGCCAGGAGACCTGCTGCAGCTTTCAGGTAAAAATGATCTGTGCAGCAGCTTATTGGACGAACCGTCAGATAATGTGAAGCAGGGGTGAAATCCAGCAGGTTCTGACAGGTTCTGGAGAACTGGTAGAGGCCATTATGAGCAGTTCAGAGAACCGGTAGCGGCAATTTTGAGTAGTTCGGAAAACCGGCAAATACCACCCCTGGCTGGCCCCAGAGTGAGATGGGAATGGAGATTTTGCAATATCCTTCTTCCAGGAGTGGGGAGGGAATGGGGATTTTTGCAGTATTCTTCCCCTGGAGTGGGGTGGAAATGGAGATTTTGCAGCCTCCTTCCCCTGCCACGCCCACCAAGCTACATCCACCAAGCCACACCATGCCCACCAAGCCAAGCCCACAGAACCGGTAGTAAAAAAAATTGGATTTCACCACTGATGCAAAGCCTTGTCACTAAAAGAGACACAGAGTTATCTCATAAGCCATTGGAAATCTTCTATTGCTTTTATGTTCTTAGGTTCTTAACTGTTATATAATATGTGTGCATTATATATTGCTTATTATTCAGACATTTTAATGCATGATGGTTATTCTAAATTAGCAGTCCTTGCCTTTAATAAGGTATTCATTTATTCAAAAACCAGCCCAATGTTACAAAACAGTTAGCAAGTTTTTAAATCCATGCAAACCTTTAAAATAACAAGTGTTTTCCTAAATGATATGCTCATATTCTTTTCATCCCATTTACTGGAGAGATGTGTTTTAACTGCATTCGTAAAAAGTGAACTAAACCCTGAGGGCTGGAGTGCCACCCTGATCTTAACCTACGACCACAACTGAGCCCAAAATCTATATTGTTAACCAAGAAGTTTCTTAAGTGAGTTTTGCCCCATTTTACGACTTTTCTTGCCACATTTGTTAAGTGAATCACTGCAGTTCTTAAATTAGTAATACCGTTGTTAAGTGAATTTGGCTTCCCCATTGATTTTGCTTGTCAGAAGGTTGCAGAAGGTGATCACGTGACCTCAGGATACTGCAACCATCATAAATGTTGTCAAGAAACTGAATGTAAATCATGTGACCATGGGGATGCTGCAATGGTCGTAAGTGTGAAAAATGATCGTAAGTAACTTTTTTCAGTGTTGTTGTAACTTTGAATGGTCTTTAAGTGAACTGTTGTAAGTTGGGGACTACCTGTACTAGCATTCAGGAGTTGGATCACTTTTCTTCCCATATTCTTCCCTTGAACTGTGTGCAAGTGCTATATTATTAAGCAGTAGAGGGCCCTCTGACATTTTAAGATAGTTAACAGTTTCTGAAGCCAGAGGATTATTTTTTTGCAGCTTTATGCTGTCGATTACTAACCAAAGAACAGGTTTCACTGACATTTGTGCTTGAGACAGCTGTATAATATCAAAAGTAAACTAACCGAATCTGTTCGTTGCATTCTGTCAGCTGAAAATTAAGACTGAAGTCACAAAGGAGACTGGGAAACGTTAAGCAGGTAACAGAATGTAATGTATTAGTTTGACCCTCATGGTGTATAAGGCAGCTCAAGTCATCCTGGGTTAGATCTTTGCAAAAGGCACCTGAAAAAGGAACTGGAGCTGTATTGCTACAATGCTGATATAGGCACCCCAAAATGTATTTACTAAACCAACAGCAATTTTATAAAATTGCTGCAATCTAGCCTTTTAGCTGTGCTTGGGATATATCGATCAAAAGGTGTCTAAACCGATTAGTGTTGCCTTCTTACCATTACAGTAATCGGAAGGCTGCAAGTCGTATGGGTAACTTATTCTACACTTTCTCTACTGTCTTAAAAAGCATCATAGGAAAACCTTGATCGACTAAAGCCACAAATCAATCAATCAATAATCTGTATTAGGTTTAAATTAAATTAAAATCCAGAACAATATGCTGTGTGTTTGAAAATGAGACAAAGCGAGAAATTTGCAAGCAGGTTGTTATTGTGAAATGGAATTGATGCATGCATTCATGGAAGTGAAGGTATGGGTTGAATTGAAAAGACTAAAAAAAAAGTTGGCACGCACAGGTAATCCTTGGGCTACAACCGCTCCTTCGGCAACCATTCAAAGTTACAATTGTTGCTGAACGAATAGTGGTTATGACCAGTCCTCAGAGTTCTGGCCATCATAGCCACCAATTAAATTGCTTGGGGAACTAACACTTAAGACCAGTTGAAGTGCCCCGTGGTCACCTTTTGCAACCTTCCCGGCTTTTCCCATGATCTGTTGTTATTAGGTGATGATGAAGGGATCTATGAGACCTTGGGAATGAGAATTTGGCCTTTTAAAAACTTATTTGCTGAAGCTGGGCCATATCAAGAGCTTGTGTTCCAAAGCTGTGACCTCTAGCAGCGGATTCTGTGAATCACACCTCCCTTTCGTTTCCTGTCGGGGAAACTAAGATGAGAACAAAATCTGTGAAAACAGCTTTTTTTTCCCCTTGGCTCTCACCTTTCTCTTGAAATGACAAGACAGTGAGGAACATCAACAAGAGGAACCATTTCTAATCCAAAGCTTCGAGCAGAATGGGTCAGAGGGTCAGGCGAGATTTAGACTACAGTCTGTCAGTTCCCAACGGAGCTGGAGATTTGAGACGCCCCGAAATAGCACATTTGACTGTGAAGTGATGCCGTGACATATAACAACCCTTGATTTATCAGCAAACATGTCTTATCACTTGCTTGTGGCTCATTTATTGAGCAGAGCTATGCGGTGCTTTGGATTGGATTCCAAAAAAAGTACTGCTGGATCATGAATATACACCAGTTACCCAGTTAGTGTATATCTTTTCCTAGATAAAGTGCAGCAGCTGCCTTAAAGATGCGGTGTCTCCATATGCTCCAAAGGATCGATTTGGAAGTGCTGGGAGAACGGTGAGTGGAAGGTGAGAAGCACTGAAGGGAAAGGGATTTGCAGCCACTGTGTTGCAGTGTTAAACACTAACGACGTGAATTGTTGTCCCAAAGGTGCTTTTTTCAAGAGGCAACTGGACTTTCAGGTTTTTCTTTGTAGACATTTCGCTTCTCATCCAAGAAGCTTCTTCAGCTCCGACTGGATGGTGGGGAATGGAAGGATTAATACTCCTTGCAGAGAGCTGGACATTTGCATTCTTTTAGCGGGTCGTTAAGGTCAGCTGGAGGTTTCTCTGTGTTGTCAGGGTCGCTTAAGTGGCAAGGGTGGGTTCGACTTACCTTTACTACCGGTTCACAATGGGAGTCCGTGTGCGCATGCGCAGAAGCCCCTTGATGACTTCAGGGTGGAAGGGCGGAGCCTCCCACTGGTTTTACTACCGGTTCTATAGAATTAGACAGAACCGGGAACAACCCATCACCGCTGAGTAGTGCAAATTGGTGTGAAGCCTTCTTGAAACTGTTGAAAGGAGATAGATGATGTTGTATCCCTCCCCCTCTGTTGAGAGAGGGGCTGTTCAATTTTGACATAGATGGCCTCTTTATCGTGGTTTGAAAGAGGGGTCAAAGAGGCCATCTATGTCAAAATTGAACAGCCCCTCTCTCAACAGAGTGAGAAGGATATGACATTATCTATCTCCAATCTACAACACAGTCCTTTCAGCTGTTCCAAGAAGGATCCACACCCATTTGCACTACTCAGGTGACCCTGATAAACCTCCAGGTGACCTTAATGATCCGCTAAAGGAATGCAAATGACCAGCTGTCTGCAAGGAGTATAAATCTTTCCATTCCCCACCATCCAGTCAGAGCTGAAGAAGCTTCTTGGATGAGATGTGAAATGTCTTCAAAGAAAAACCAGAAAGTCCAGATGCTTCTTGAAAAAAGCACCTTTGGGACAACCATGACCTGGATGACTGAGAATCTCCATAGATGTCTGAATTGTTGGTAAATATGATTTATGAAAACATTACAAAAGCCTTCCACTTTTGTTCTTTGAATTATAAAGGGGCAATAACTTTGACAAGGTGCATAAACTCACCAGTGTACCTACCGTCCCTGTCCTAATGTGTTCTTTTATTCTTATCCTTTTCATGTATTTATAATTATGTTTACACTTGTATCTGTCATAAAATACATGCTTGACGGAAATAAATAAATAAATATATCTTATGGAGCCTCATTCATTCATGTATCCCAGTTATATCCTCCCAGAACTCAAGCCAGTGTACATGGGTTCTCCTCTTCATTTTAACCTTGCAACAATCCTATGAGGTAGGCAGAGCAGAGAGATGGTGCTTGCTCAGCAGCATGGTGTCTAAATTAAGATTTGAACTTGTCCCTCCCAGCTCCTAATTCAGATTCCCAACTATAATGCCACCACAGGTTTGCTCCAGAGGTGGGTTTCAGCAGGTTCTGACCAGTTCTGGAGAACCGGTAGTGGAAATTTTGAGTAGTTCGGAGAACCGGTAGTAAAAATTCTGACTGGCCCCGCCCCCATCTATTTTCTGCTTCCCAAGTCCCAGCTGATCGGGAGGAAATGGGGATTTTGCAGTAACCTTCCCCTGGATTGGGGAGGGAATGGAGATTTTACAGTATCCTTCCCCTGCCATGCCCAAGCCACGCCCACCAAGCCATGCCACACACACCCAAGCCACGCCCAGAGAACCGGTAGTAAAAAAATTTGAAACCCACCACTGGTTTTCTCTCTGGGTAGAAAATGCTACACAGAAGACCTACAATGCACGAAGGCAGGAATTCTGAGAAACTGTGTTTTATCCATTCGGTTCAATGATAGGTCAATCAAGAAGTGCTTTTCACTGGAAATGCTGTTTAGGTTCAGCAGAGGGGAAGAGAAAGAGGGAGAGGGAGAGAGGGAAGCCCCAGGGAACCAAAATATGCTCTCACAGTTAACATATTGGCTGACTGATCTTTCCTGGCAGGCAAACAGACATCTCCCCAAAGGTGTGGCTCATTCGTAGACCTGAAAGCTCAGAAAGTGACTCTGGCAGGAAGTTTGGGTGTGTCTTCCTGCCTCAGGAAGAAAATACAGTTTTTCTGCACTGTTTGCCAGGATCAGCCTGGGAGTTTCTCCGTGCAGGCTGTTTTTTTTTCTTTTCTTTTTTTGACAAAAATGTAATTCCCAATTCCCAAAATGTCACAGTATACCTGAGCCTTAAAGGCACAACAGCCCACTAAGAAATATATATATATATATTCCTATGAGCAGGCTGCTTATTCCTTCATTCCTTTTGAAGTCATTCAACCCTACCAGGTGTGCGTGAACATCTTACTCTTTGGTTGACATTATAATGAAGGTTGCAGGGCTGTGCCAAATAACTGTTGTCACTTGCACTCTGTAGTAATATAGATATACGCACAGATTAGAAATTTTTTCCCTACAAGCACCAACAAATTTATACTGTGAGAGGAAGACAACTAGGGTCAATTATAAAAGCCTCAAAAGTAAAAGTAGGCCTCAAATCAAATGCTATATAGCAGCTAAGCTAGAATGATTACACAAGAATAAAATAATATTTGTAATTTGCTGTGCTGATGCAATTTGTAACATATACTTGTAAAGCAAGCAGTTTTAGGAGCTATTTTGGATTAAGGACATTAAGATATTGAGAAATAGGGAACTGAAAGTAGCAGATGAAAGGAGATTTCACATGTACACGCATGAATGTGCTAACTGCTGTGTTGGCTGACGGTCAGTATAAAAGTACAAGGAAGGAAATTGTAAAAATGCATGTATAAAGAGTATAAAAAGGGTGTCTTGAAATATGTTCCAGGCCATTGGCATAGCTGTTCCATGCTGGACCCAGCTATTGTCTCTGGACCTCATTGCAATGGCTTATTGATGTAAGTAATGTTGCGATGGCTGTTCATATTCCAAATTGCTTGTGAAACTAAACCTCTGATTCTTAAAGTAAGAATTATTGTTTGTGTTGGTGTCTCCTATTACTTTTATTGGTATCTTTTGATAACAATACTGTAGATTTAGTTAAGAAAATGCATATGCTGTCTAGGCCTCTAGCAGCTCTAAAGGCAGCAGGCTAAAACAGAATTTTAAAAATCATCAGGATGCAATTAAGCCTTAGAAATATAATCACTAGCATAAAAAGCAAAATTGTTGTTAAAACACAAAACTATTTTTAAAAGCCCTAGTGAATGCATGTTTTAGTCTCTTGCTAAACCTTAGTTCAAGTCTTGTAGCATTTTTTCCATAGTTTGAGTCAATGGTGAAATCCAATTTTTTTACTACAGTTCTGTGGTTGTTGCTTGGTGGGCGTGGCGGGGGAAGGATACTGTAAAATCTCAATCCCCACCCCATTCCAGGGGAAGGATACTGCAAAATCCCAATTCCCTCCCCACTCCTGGGGAACAGATATTGCAAAATCTCCATTTCCACCCTACTCTGGGACCAGCCAGAGGTGGTATTTGCTGGTTCTCTAAACTACTCAAAATTTCCATTACCGGTTCTCCAGAACCTGTCAGAACTTGCTGGATTTCACCCCTGGTTTGAGTGCTCAATGAGAAAAAGCCAAATTAAGTGTTTGTGTTAAGTTTAGCTATAATAGTAGCCATAAAAGTCATTTTTGGAATGACTATCAGAGTATGGATGCATAGTTTTAAAATTGGTAGTCTTGTAAATAGCTTGGTGCTAAATTGAATAAGAATTTGCTGGGCAAACACCTTGAATGAATTGAATGAATCCTCTGGGATTAAGTAGAAACCTTCAAGTGATACCAGTTTCCATCTATGGTGCCATCCTTTAAGCAAAACTGTCCTCAAGGACCATTCATTGAAGAATGTATTATAATAATCCAATTTGAGCTACCAGCATTCATGTCTCCAGAGCTTCTCCAGGTAGGGATTTATTATTTTTATTCATTTACTTATCAAGTTTCTACACCGTCCTTCTCACCTGAGTGGCTTTCTGAGTGATATACTTGCATATAACAGCCAAAACTGATAAAAGATTGCTACTGATATTATATGGCTGTCTGGTAGGAAAGCTGAATCTAGTACAAGGTCCACATCCTGGTTTGTATGAATTCCAAATCCTGAAATCTACCCCTAGAATCAGAAAAAAACCTTTTCCTCTTATCCCCATATACTTCAGCTTGTACTCCTTCATTTATTTTTTCTATATGCCAGAGATTTAGGTGATGTTCAAGATGTACTTTGCTCCTTAGAGTATATATACAACTGTTGCTTTGTTTTAGTTCTGTCTTTGGTTATAAACACGCCCAGGTATGAAGCACACAAAATAACTCCACAGCATTATAACTATAGGTAAAGATTCCCCTCGCACATATGTGCTAGTCATTCCCGACTCTAGCACTGCCTGAAGACGTCTCTGTGGTCATGTGGCTGGCATGACTAAATGCCAAAGGTACACAGAACTCTGTTGCCTTCCCACCAAAGGTGGTCCCTATTTTTCCACTTGCATTTTTTACATGCTTTTGAACTGCTAGGTTGGCAGAAGCTGGGACAAGAAACAGGAGCTCACCCCATTACGCGGCACTAAGGATTCGAACCGCTGAACTGCCGACCTTTCGGTCGACAAGCTCAGCATCTTAGCCACTGAGCCACCACGTCCCTTTCTATATTATAACTATATGCATGTTTATTGGAAAAACACACATCTGCTCACTTAATTTTTCCTTTTCAGTGTTCTCTCTCTGGACAGCTTGGATCATATATTACAGTTTCCCAAAAAATAAGTTGTCTTTTAGATATTTAACACCTTACCACCTCTGAGTGTAAAAGAAAAAGGGGATTTTGTTTGTCTTTCTGTGCGTAGATATATATCTGTGTAAGATGCACACACGTTAGAAGCCCTCCTCTTCCCCCTATTCATAAAATTATTCAACTCATTTAAGGGAGAAATGGAACATAACATTGATTCTTGTGGCAATGTTAGTCCTGTAGCATACAAGTGCCTGGTGGCAAAGTTAGTTTAAGCCAGATATCAGAATGATGGAATCAAATGCATTTGTACAAGGGCTGTCAATCTTGAGGCTGATGAAAGTCAAAACCCCTGGTATATCTGCTTTCAGGCTGCTGTTATGGCTGACTGATGAAGGTCAGATATGGCAAGGGAGAAGCAACACAATTTTCCCCTAGGGAAGAGGGCTTTGTCCCCTCCCCACCCCTGCCTTGCTATAACATCAGCCTTTGGCTCAAGAAGATTAAACATATTTGAAGTTAGCAGAATCTAGCCTTTCTCAGCTGAAGCCACCCTGTTTTTAATAGCTGGAATAATTTTCAAATGATTTTTCAAAGACTCATTTGAAAATCTACCTAAGCGCAACAAAGTTCAGAGATTCAGGGCCTACAATTACATGACAGTAGAATTTAGCAGCTTTAAATCATCTGAGGAAGAGAATTTCAGGGGAGAATATAAAAGGAATGGTAGGAAGGAAGCAGAAATTGGAGATCATGGTTGCAGGAATTGGGTATGGCCACTCTAGAGAAAAGAAGAACTAGGGGTGACATGATAGCAGTATTCCAGTATTTGAAGGGCTAATACAAAGAAGAGGCAGGGGGTCAACTTATTTTCAAAGACTCATTTGAAAATCTACCTAAGCGCAACAAAGTTCAGAGATTCAGGTCCTACAATTACATGACAGTAGAATTTAGCAGCTTTAAATCATCTGAGGAAGAGAATTTCAGGGGAGAATATAAAAGGAATGGTAGGAAGGAAGCAGAAATTGGAGATCATGGTTGCAGGAATTGGGTATGGCCACTCTAGAGAAAAGAAGAACTAGGGGTGACATGATAGCAGTATTCCAGTATTTGAAGGGCTAATACAAAGAAGAGGCAGGGGGTCAACTTATTTTTCAAAGTGCCAGAAGGTAAGACAAGAAACAATGGATGGAAACGAATCAAGGAGAGAAGCAACCTGAAATTAAGGAGAAATTTATTAACAGCGAGGAAAATTAACCAGTGGAACACAATGGTGGGTTGCCCCCAGTTCGGACCGGTTCTTGCGAACCGGTAGTAAAACCAGGGGCAGGCTCCGCCCTCCCACCTGGATGTCATCATAGACTCACACACGAGCGAACCTGTTGCGAACCGGTCGTAAAGGTAAGTAGAACCCACCGCTGGTGGAACAGCTTGCCTTCAGAAGTTGTAGGTGCTTTATCACTGGAGGTTTTTAACAAGAGACGACAGCCACCAATCTGAAATGGTATAGGGTCTCCTGGTTGAGCCGGGGGTTGGACTAGAAGACCTTCAAGGTCCCTTCCGGTTCTATTCTGATTGATTGAACATCATTAAGTAGGAAGCAGAAGATGAAGTTCTCTAACAGGAGACGGTGACATCCAACGAGAATAGCAGCATGAGGTTTTGTAATGTTTTAAAATCACATTTAGCTAAGCATCTTGGGAAATAAAAATCTCCTCATCACATACCCAAAAGGTAAGCTATGAGCTCAAATGAAATGAACAAATAGGCTGCATCTGTAAAAGAACAACTCTGGCGTTATCACCTTTCATATCTCAGGTGAGCTTGCCGAGTCTCAGCTCAGAAGGCAAAGCAAACTTTCCAAATTCTTTGCATACTTTCCTTTTTACTAAAGAAGCTTCTTTGGCCTCATTAGGCCAAGAGAGGTGGGTGAGCTGAAAGGGAAGGGAAAAATCACCAACCTTATGTAGCATCTTGTATTTTGGAGGAATGAAAATATATTTACATATAATCTAAGAAAATGTAAGCCGAAAGCAAGTTTCAGAAAGGAGCAAGATAAAGGGAGGAACAGTGAACAAATTGGTTAGTTGTATGCAAAGCCGCCTTTCTGTTGTCATCCAGTGGCTTCTTGACAGTCATGAACTCTTGGCACAAGACTGAAGATTGTGAAACTAGAAAATATCATATAGTCTGAAACAGGGGTCTCCAACCTTGGCAACTTTAAGACTTGTGGACTTCAACTCCCAGAGTCCCTCAGCCAGCAAAGCTGTAAACTGTAAACTGTCTAAGGAATGTCACTTAGGAAAGGAGAAATGGAAGGGAAAGTTGAAATACCTAGTAGGCAGAACTTCTTATTTGCCATCTACCTTTGCTTTTTTAGACAACCTATTGCAACTGATCAAAATCCTTAGCTTAACAAAACAATAACAATGTAATAGAGCAGGGGTCTCCAACCTTGGTCCCTTTAAGACTTGTGGACTTCAACTCCCAGAGTTCCTCAGCCAGCTTTGCTGAGGGACTCTGGGAGTTGAAGTCCACAAGTCCTAAAGGGACCAAGGTTGGAGACCCCTGTAATAGAGAATGTTGCTTAATGTGTATTTACATGCTTCTCCTACGATTCCTGTAAGGAGAGGAGTATACACTATATAGGTAGTCTTTGACTTGCAACCACAATTGAGTTCAAAATTTCCATTGCTAAGCAAGACAGTTGTTAAGTGAGTTTTGCCCCATGTTAAGAACTTTCCTGTCACATTTAAGTGAATCACTGCAATTGTTAAGTTGGAAACACCACTGTTAAGTGAATCTGGCTTCCCCATTGATGCTGCTTATCAGAAGGTTGCAAAAGGTGATCACATGACCTCAGGATGCTTCAACCATCATAAATATGAGCCAGTTGTGAAGCATCCAAATTTTGATCATATGAACATGGGCATTCTGCAACGGTTGTGTGAAAAATAGACGTAAGTCAGTTTTTCCAGTGCTATTGTAACTTCGAACAGTCACTAAACAAATAGTTGTAAGTCACGGACTAGCTGTATCAATTTTACAAGCATAATTAATAATACTGTCGGTTCAAAGCATTTTGCAAATCCCAACAGCTTCATAAATTATGTGTGTCTTCAGATGCAGGGAAAGAGATATCTCCAAAGGTGCTTTTATTATGGTTTGTATGTATAGAACAGCAATTATTTAATAATAATAATAATAACAAAGTTGGAAGGGACCTTGGAGGTCTTCTAATCCAACCCCCTGCCCAGGCAGGAAACCCTACACCACTTCAGACAAATTTCTTAAAAAATTTCTTAAAAATTTCCAGTGTTGGAGCATTCACAACTTCTGCAGGCAAGTTGTTCCACTGGTTAATTGTTCTAACTGTCAGGAAATTTCTCCTTAGGTCTACGTTGCATCTCTCCTTGATTAGTTTCCACCCATTGCTTCTTGTTCTACCCTCAGGTGCTTTGGAGAATAGCTTGACTCCCTCTTCTTTGTGGCAACCCCTGAGATAGTGGAACATTGCTATCATGTCTCCCCTAGTCCTCCTTTTCATTAAACTAGACATACCCAGTTCCTGCAACCGTTCTTCATATGTTTTAGCCTCCAGTCCCCTAATCATCTTTGTTGCTCTTTTCTGCACTCTTTCTAGAGTCTCAACATCTTTTTTACATTGTGGTGACCAAAACTGAATGCAACATTCCAAGTGTGGCCTTACCAAGGCATTATAAAATGGTATTAACACTCCATGTGATCTTGATTCTATCCCTCTGTTTATGCAGCCCAGAACTGTGTTGGCTTTTTTGGCAGCTGCTGCACACTGCTGGCTCATATCTAAATGGTTATCCATTAGGACTCCAAATCCCTCTCAGTATTTAGTAGCTGAGAGGTTAAAACTGTTCTGAAATGAACACAACATGACTAGAAGCTGATATTCAGCCCAAAGAGAACATGCAACATTTCAGATGAGCTGTACCACTTCAGGCTGAAGGTGAATGACAGTGTTTTTGTATCTGTCACCATGTTTCATACAGACTTACCGCAAAGGATAGAAAAGGCCAATGAAGATGAACCTGGGATTAGAAACAAAGTGCATGACAAAACAACTGTGCGACCATTCACTAGAATAGAAAAAAACAAACCTGTAAGTAGATATGGAATCAATTTTTTAAAAACCTGAAACATTTCATGTTAAAATAACAAAACCAATTTCCCCCACCCCATCCATCCATCCCAGAGAAAAAGACATGGAAATAAAGTGATGTTTCAGGAAGGCAAATTCAAAATGAATATTTAAAAAAAACCTGATATCTAGTTTTCAGCAAAATTGCACCCATAGCAAACCATTGGTCTGCTTAATGACAACAGTGATTTGCTTAATGACTGCCAGAAAAAAGGTCATAAAATCTTTACAGCCTGATTGGCAGGCTCTGTTATAGTCATAACTCGAGGATTACCTATAATATGGATTCCCTACATTGTACAGAAGATTGGACTTACTAGCTAAATGGTCCTTCTAGTTTTATTATTCTAGATGATAAATGCTACCCACCAGTGGTGAAATTCAAATTTTTTTACTACCGGTTCTGTGGGCGTGGCTTGGTGGGCGTGGTATGGCTTGGTGGGTGTGGCAGAGCAAAATCTTCATTGCCACCCCACTCCAGAGGAAGAATACTGCAAAATCTCCATTCCCATCCCACTCCAGGGGAAGGATAATGCAAAATCTCCATTCCCACCCCATTCCAGGAGAAGGATAATGCAAAATCTCCATTCCCACCCCACTCCAGAGGAAGAATACTGCAAAATCTCCATTCCCGCCCCACTCCAGGGAAAGGATACTGCAAAATCTCCATTCCCTCCGCACTCCTGAGGCCAGCCAGAGGTGGTATTTGCCAGTTCTCCGAACTACTCATAATTTCCGCTACTGGTTCTCCAAACTGCTCAAAATTTCCGCTACCGGTTCTCCAGAACATGTCAGAACCTTCTGGATTTCACCCCTGATTCCCACATTTAAAAGCAAAACAGACCTTACTTCAAATTTTCTGTTCCCTACTCCGCCAAATACTTCATGGAAATGTACATTTTAAAAATAATCCCTTTCCTTTTCTTCTTTTGCAGAAATCAATTCAACCTGCAGGGGGAAAAAAAGTAAAATACAGATGTTGGATATTCTCTGTTACACAGAATTAAGTGACACATTAAGAGAAACGTCTAGCATTCATTTCGATTCTGATTGCCAGCTATGTATTTTTTTGCATTCTCCCACCATATGCTTGATAGGCGTGCCTGATAGGTAATATATACATGAGTAGAAAAAGTATACAGAAAATTTCTCATCTGAGAATACTGCATTTCTGAATATTAGCTCTGTCCCCAAGATGGCCTATGAAGTAAGTCAAACTCACGTTAAATGGTTATCTGTTTGTTTTGTTTAATGTAGTGAAAATATTTAACCACCTGCAACAATAATATAAAACCACTTACATAAGTTATATTCAGAATTCTGCCTCAGTTTATTACAATATTGTCTATGCTTCTTCCTGTATTGATAAAAGAGAGAAACTGAAGCTAACTAGTCAACATAACCATCAAATCCATATTCTTGGACCAATTCTTAAACAAGAGTGTTACATTATCTATGCATCCTTCACAGATCTCATCAGCATTATTCAGCAAGTCTCTCTGGAGCACTGCACATTTTTGCTGATTTGCACAGGGTGACTTCATTCTTCATCTGCATTAGGAATGTGTACCTCTGTAGTCATGAGGTCAATTTATGATTTCCCCAGTGACTTCCATAATCCTTCCTGAAGGCTCTTCATTAAGAATCTCCTTTTCTTCTCTCATCTCTGTCCCAATGGAAGGGATAAGCCACAGATGCCATTAAAAAGACTTTTGGCATCACCATTCCACATGAGTGGGAAGCTACTTTATGGACCACACAGGATAGCGTCCTGAATGCTATGCCATTAAAAATTCAAACATTAGGTTTAGAATTCAAAAGTGGCAAACCTCTGGGACATTGATCATAACAGAATTTTTGAATTTGCTTATGCAAAAGATGTCCCTTCTTGTTGTTCACATTTCCAAGATAAATTTGAAATAGCCTTTCTGATAATTGTAAAAAAAAAGAACCACTGGCCACTATATCCCTATGCGAGATACAAAAAGTAGCAAGGATGCCCATTGTCTCCTCTCATTTATTTTGCTTCTTATTTTGGTACTGAATAGAGATACAAGACGAAATGAGAAGATTGTGGGAGCAAAGATTGAAAAAAGAAACTTACAAATTAAGGCCTTTTGCAGATGAAGACGCTAATTCAAATTTGAAAATAGAAGATGAAACAAAACTGATGAATAAAATGGTTTTTAAGATTGAGATGAAATATCTGGGTATCGCTGTGACAAATATGAATTGTTTGTTATTTCAAAATAACTGTTGATACATGGAATGAAGTAAAAAAAGGAACTTTTAACCTTAAAGATGGCAGTATAATTTACAGAAACATTTACAAATATTAAAAATATGCAGTCAAAATGTGAAGAGCAGGTCATCTATTGTTAAGAGCTTTTGATGGCATCTTGAGTTATATATAGTCAGGCACAGGTGTTCCATAGCTACTAAGGAAGTTGGGTAACTGATAACTGGCAAACCTCAGTGACATGGACAATATGCCAAGCTAGGTGATTCTCATCCATAGCTTTATCAACCGTCTGGGATAGTGTCACCAATTATTAGATTCTTGCTAGGCTTATAGGCCAGTTTGAATCTTAAAACCGCAACTGGAAGAAAAGTCACTGAAAACTGCAAAGTATCTCAGAAAGTTTCTACCAGTGGTAGTAAGTTATCTATATAAGACATACATTAGCTAGTAAGCGCCAGAGATAGACGTATAACAGACTCATTCTAAGTCCTACAGAAGAATTCTGAAAGTCCATTTGGAAGCATCGGTAGAGATTTTAATTTTTAACTGAGGTTTCAGTTAAATGCATTAATGTTCTAAATGTTTGGTTTATGTTGGTTTTCCGATTCCATTATTCTGCTTCATAAAGAGCATGAAGGTGAATGGTACATTTGTCAGATGCTTAATATGCTTACACACATGAGTAATCAGTTCCCAAACCCTTTGAACTTGTTTATTGAACTCCTTCCTTTGAACTTCTTCCTTGAGGAAGAGGCATGTTTGAAACGATCCACCTTTGTTTTGGATGGATCTGGCATTGGAATTTACATAATTATTTATTGAATTTCTGGGTAGCTATTATAGTCCTCTAAATATCTCACATGTTCTGCCTTAGTGCAGCCAAACCCCAGGATGTTACCAACATACACCTTAACACCAGGGATCTCATCAAGCATTTTCTTTTGATATAAAAGATTCCTAAGGTGGATTCAGGCTAAAGGGGATCTTGCCAAAGCAGCATTTCCCCAAAGATGTATATTAGATATATAGATATATATTAACTTACCTAACCTTGAACTCTTCTGATCTAATGGAACCTACCAAAATTCAGAAGAGACATGCAAAATAGTTTGCACCAAGTCTTTTCATTAAAGATATATTCCTAAATTGATAATGGAAATTACTTCTTTTTTGCCTATTCCTTTCGGTGCAGGCATTGCTGCTGAGATGTCTGTCCTTTTTTTAAAAAAAATCACTCAAAAGTATACATATTCAGGAAATTCTTCTACCACTTCTATAATTAAAGTCGGTAAGTTGCCCAGTTCATTCTTTAAATCTTCTCCAATAGAACTTTTTTTAAGGAGGGTGTATATTTGGAAAACATTTAGCTATCTAGTTTTATATTCAAGTTCCCAGTTTGCCCAACTCCTTCAGCACTTCTCAATCAGGGTATCCTCCATGTTAGAAACCAAAGCGATTAATTGCTGATAGTTTTCAAACCCAAAATAGGGAAGAAGGCTCCATGGCTACAGCACTACTGGCTGATCTCTTGCCTTCAATTGGAAAAGAGTTATAGTGGGAATTATCTTTCCATGATATTCTTTCAACCTAACCGGTTTGGACAGCGCCTGACATAATTGTTCTACCAACTAAGTACCTTTTGGGGAATCCATCATAACTTCCAGCAGTTACTAAGTGACCTGTGGTAAGTCAAGGAGTACATGTAACCTAAAATAACTTCATAACTTCTTCCCAAAGGTACTTTTGCTGGCTCTCTAAGGATGGAGGTAGAATTACCTTCGGTTATTGTTACATCTTTCATTGTTGGGGCACTTTAAGAAACTAGACAGCCTTTAAGAATCCTACCTTATGAGATTTTGTTTTCTCCATTGCACAGCTGGGAATCAATGGATCAAATTTTTGTTGCTTACCTAATGTATTCCCAACTCTCTTTGGGGGAATTAAGCTCCTGGATCAGAGGAAAAATTAGAGACAGGGATTTTTTTTGTGTGAAAAGGATGTCAGTAAAGGTGCTACTATAATGGAGACATCCAATTTTTCATCTTAAATCGATCGCTTTTTAAAAAAGTTTAAACCTCTGTCAGTATCTGGTTAATATTTCCAGCACCCTGCTGAGAAAGGGTTTTATTTCCCTCTGCTTGCACATCATGCCTTCAGTATATCTGGAAGGGGAAATTTGTAAATGTCCTGTTGAACAGCATCTCTCTCCCTGTAAGGGTCAATCAAGTAGAGGATATTATCCACTGTGTCCTTCAACACTTCATTTAAAATGAGATCAGGTCCAAATGATAGGTGGATTCAAGGTTTCAGACCTCAAATAGTTGAATATTCTTCTTGCAGATGTTGTTTCCAGTTGTTAGCAGCCAGTTTGTTACTTTTGCTTTGTTGTCATTTAAAGAGAAATAAATTTTTACTTGTCTCCCTGGCTTTATTTTGTTTTGGCCTCTTTTTATTGAACACTCCTTTTATTACCACATTTTATTTTATAGTTATTTTGTTTTATTGTATGTTATATGATGCTGCATTGTCATGAACCATGATTACAATAATAAAACTTATTTACAACAAAATATGAGCCTTTACCAGACGAAGCTAGAGAACAAAACAATATTTGAATTTTATTTATTACTGACTTTATTCTTCGGCGTTTTCCAGAGAAATAAAACCTGAGATCCATATCCTCACATAATGCTAGGCTTGGCTGATGAAGCCATCCCATAGTGGGTGATGATGTTATGTTTACTGCTAAGCCAGTTTTATGGTTCAGAATGATGTGTTAACTGATGCAGTGTATACAGTGTAAAAAGGCATCATATGAAAGTATTCTACATGCAGGTCTCTTCGTATGGGAAGGAGGGCCAATAACTTAAGTCGCTTTTCTGCATAAACTATCATCATTAACTTTCATACTCTCCAGTTTATTTATTAGTGCAGATGGAACATAAAACAAAGATATGGCCCAGCTGATTATTCTTGATAATAAAGGCATGGTGTCCAAAACCGCGAAGTGATTTTGACAACATTCCTTTAAATCATATGAACACAAAATATATTTTTCTTTAGTGGCTTTTAACTAAAAGTGCATTTTTAACACTTTTCCCTATCCATTGGCCACAGACGAATAAAACCTTTGCAGGAGATGAAGGCCCTTGAAAGTTCAGCTGAACTTTTCCTTGTCCTAAACCATTACCTATCAGAAGCAGTGCTTATTATTATTGTCTACATATCTTCATGGCACACCCATTCTTCTGTGCAAGGAAGCTGTCAGCTGGTAAAGCTTAAAGCTGTTTAGTCTGCTTACAGCAATTCTTATTGACTGGATATGACCGCAATACATGAAGCAGCATGTTGCAGCCCTAAAAGCACCTTTTCAATCACAATGCAGAATATGTTTTATATGCTCCCTTTAATGCCGTCGGTGTGTAACAAAATTTGGGTGTAACTTCATTCAGTCATAGGCTCCACAAAAGTGCCCTTTGTTCGTTTAGCCTTTGTTTCCAGCTTCATGTTTTGTCCATAGGGATTGGAGATAAGTCCTAAATATTGGATGAGAAGCATCTGGAAGAGATCATAGATAAGTGTTTGTGGATTACCATATGGATTTATTATATCTGTTTCCATCCATATTTCCAAGGAGTTCAGCCAGCATAGCAAATAGTCTTATCCACCTGTTACTAGGAAGGGAGGGAGGGAGGGAGGGAGGGAGGAAGGAAGGAAGGAAGGAAGGAAGGAAGGAAGGACCAAGATCTCCATTTTGAAATCTATAATGATTTATAATGAATTGGCTCCCTAGTTTTTAAGTGGAAAATTACTGTTAGGGAAATATCATAAATATGATTGTTTTTGTCAGTGAAATTTTAAATTGTACATTTTTATCCAATCCATTTGAAAATTAATTTACTTTCCCACAAGCAAAACTTTTATGTTGTGTACTTTGTACCAACCTTCACAGCCTGTGTCTGCATTTTTTTTTCTCTTGAAAAATGAAACTCTCAATTTTGTATTTAAGGGATTCTAATATGGTAAAAAGTCATTAAAATATGTGATGATGTTGCTTGAATATTGTAATGCAGTGTTGTTTTCCACCACTTTAGACTGGAAGGGAAGAAATTTGATATGTGCGCTCTTTTCTTTTCACATCAGAAACTTACTAGCGTACCAGTTCTGCTAATTTTATATTTATAAAGAATCATTCTTGTTGCTTTTGGCATGGAAAAACATTCAAACCTTCAGCTTCCCTTCTGCTTTCTAAAAGAATCCGGTTTAAACAAGGCTGGACAATATTTTACTCAATATATTTATTTATTTATTTAATTTATATATAAATATATATACATTCACTGCTAAATCTTATTAATATGTTTTTCTGAAGCAGAATGGGCATCTCTGATGCAGCTCCCTAACACTCTGAATTCAGCTCTTTTGCTGAATTTCAATGAAATTGGCTGGGGGGAAGAAAACACGACTTTGGTTGATTTTCAGGGACTCTGGGTTGTCAAGGATGGATAGGACAGTGGTCTAACCCTTCTAGAAGATTTTAACTCTCATCCTTAAAACCCTGAAAAACTGCTACTGAAGGGCCTGAAATGTCAGCTTTTTTCCCCTCATATGAGATCTGTTTAAAACTGATTCTAGAACAAAAACCAAACTTTCAAAACCTAGTCAGACTTGAAGAAACAGAGTAGTGGTGGGTTTCAAAATTTTTTACTACCGGTTCTGTGGGTGTGGCTTGGTTGGCGTGGCATGGCATGGCTTGGTGGGTGTGGCTTGATGGGCATGGCAGGGGACGGATACTGTAAAATCTCCATTCCCACCCCAGGGGAAGGATACTGTAAAATCCCCATTTCCTCCCGATTAGCTGGGACTCGGGAGGCAGAGAATAGATGGGAACAGGGCTAGTCAGAGGTGGTATATACCGGTTCTCTGAACTACTCAAAATTTCCGCTACCAGTTCTCCAGAACTGGTCAGAACCTGCTGAAACCCACCTCTGAAGCAGAGGTCCTGTATGATTCTATCTGTGATTCAGCCCATAAGAAGGCTGAAAGATATAAAATGCTAAAACACAAACACATTGCACACAGAGAAACATTTACACACACACACACACACACACAGAGTACATAATAAAAAACATATGGTAATTTTTAAAAAATCAACATTGTGCCTTCTCCGTTTCAGTTCTAATGAAAATCACCTATAAATATTTTTAGAGAGTGAAAAATCTTTTATTGGTTTTACCAGGTAATTTTTTCCAAATGCAAAAGGATTTTTTTTAAAAAAACCAACCTCAGTTAAATTGCCAATTCACCTTTTTCTAAGTGGCTGTGATGGGCATTTCATAGATGATTGGATTAATTTAAAAGAGTCCTACTCGACTTACAAATCACAATTGAGCCCAAAATTTCTGTTGCTAAGTGAGACCGTTGTTAAGTGCGTTTTGCCCCATTTACGACTTTTCTTGCCACAATTGTTAAATGAATCACTACAATTTTTAAGTTAGTCACATGGTTGTTAAGCAGATCTGGCTTCCCCATTGACTTTGTTTGTTATGTAGGAAGTTAGCACCCACCCCTTTCCTAGGAAAATGAAATATTCTAGGAAATATTGAAAAGGCAGAATATTATATTTCCCTGAATGAGAAATGGAGAAACATGTTTTTTAGGCAGGAAGCAGACTCACTCTTAATAGGCCCAACCAGTGGTGGGATTCAAATAATTTAACAACTGGTTCTCTGCCCTAATGATTTCTTCCAACCACCAGTTCACCAAACTTTCACTAAGGAAGTTAACAACCAGTTCTCCCAAAGTGGTACGAACTGGCTGAATCCCACCACTGGGCCCAACCCTCCTCAATAGCCCACAGTAGATGTCAGCACTTAAGAGATAAAGAGATAGCCAGGTCTATTCATAAGAGAATGTCCTCACCCAAGATCCAACAAAGGTAGGATTAGCCCTCTACCCATCTAGCAACAGAATTCACCACATGGCACCTGGGGAGATTACATCACCCAGCAAGATTCAGCCAAGCTTGGGACTCAAAACACTACAAAATTACCTCTGCATGGCCCCATGGGAGTCTGACAACCAATCAGAATACAAGCTCAAATCCAAAGCCCAAGAGAGGGTATAAATCTATCTCCTTCTCTCACCCATGTGCTTTTTTTTTTGCCCAGGACCTCAAAACCATGTGGTCCTGTCCACCATTAAATCATCTTTCCAAACAGTCTCCATGTTTCCAGTGTCTTTCTCCCCACTTGGAACTGAACCCAGATGGACACTTCTTCCAACAGTTAGAAGGTCACAAAAGGTGATCACATAACCCCGGAACACTGCGGTTGTGATGAAAATGAGTCTGTTGCCAAGCGTCTGAATTTTGAAATCTCTTCTTGTTTCTCACCACTCCAAATATATAATTTAATAATGATTCTCTGCACATGGATAAAGGCATTTCAGCTTTGGCTTTTTTTTTTAAAGCTATGACTGACTAAATTGTTGAAAGTGCATTACATCTCCCAATAAAATCGGCGAGAAAGCAACCAAAGTATTGGATAAAAAGAGTTATTCTGCGAATATGGCATAGGAGCCAGTCTGTTTTGTCTTCTGGCAGTGTTTTGAGCAAGCCGAAAGCTGACACCAATCTATAGTACATAATCATGATCATAATCAAAATAAATGGACAGCCTAAATGTAGAAATTACGGTTTAGCCATGTTAGCTGCAACGACTAGGATCAAATCTTTTTTCCCCCAGATTTTCTGAAGGCTGTAAACAGAACCTTTAATTCAATGCCACAGAATCTGGATTCCTCCAATTATTGTCAGGTAAAATTCTCAGCAGTCTCCAATCAGCATAGCCAGTAATGAGGGTGCTGGAAGCCATAGTTCAAGAATCTTTGGAGAGTCACGTGTTTGATATTTTTGATTTAGTGCTTCAACCAGAAATTCTCTAACAATACTTGATATTTCATTTCCTTCTATTATATGTTGGCTCTAGCTTTGGTTGCTGATATTTGACTTTCAAATGGCCCTTTGCCTTTGTCTTCATGCTAGCAGGTTCTTCAAACCAAACCTGAGTTGTAAAAATGCTAGTTTTTATGATATTATGTTCATTTCTATAGCAACAAAACGGACTGTCGCAAATACAGGATTATAACTGTCAGGTAATAAGTTATTATCCACATGAACATACGTCAAATAATAAAGAGCAAAGGGAATACAGAATGTGAAGGGCCAACTGAAATGGGGTTGTTGGTTTTTTTTTTTTCCATATAAACACAAAGAAACCAGTCCCAAGTCAAGACCCAGGAGACTAGCAAAACGTGGGTTGCTTAGTGGTGTATTCTTTAATCCAAAGGTCCATCCAAATTGCATTTGAAATGTAGAGCCATTAAATGTAGAGCCAGGCTCTGGGAAAGGGATAGTAATTGCAGAGACAGGCAGCATCAATTCCTTCTTCTAGCTCCTTAATAAACAAATAGTTCCTGAGTAAAAAAAGTGTTTCTTTAAAGGGAATATCTGTATTTTCTTTTACTCAGAAAAGGGGTACAGGTAGTTCTCAACTTACAACAGTTCATTTAGTGACCACTCAAAGTTACAACAGGACTGAAAATAGTGACTTACAGCCATTTTTCACATTTATGATCATCACAGCATCCCCACGATCACACAATCAAAATTCAGATGCTTGGCTGCCTTCTTATGGGATAGAGAGAATAAATCTCATTTATATTTTTTTCAACATAAAGTACGAGAAGCCCTAATGCAAGTATGACAAGAAATTAAGAAAAAACATTATATGAAAATATAATGTTGGGTCTCGACGATGGAAGTAATGATCCATCCCAATACCCTGGATATAAGCAAAATGGCCAAATACAATGAAATCTTAGATAGTCTGGGGAATCTAAAAATAGGCAAGAATTGGTAGAACAGGGAATAAATATAGACTGGTGGCCTTACTTGCAATTAAAATCACGATATACAAAAGATAAAGATGAGCATGGAATTGAAATGCTCCCACAACAACTGGATAAAATATTGATTGGCCCAGATGAAAAATTAATAACCAAAACTTACAACTATTTACTAGAATTTGACAGAGGCAAAGACATAATAAAGGGAGCTATGATAGCCTGGCCAAAAAATGTTGGCCACAATATTGAATTAGAGGATTGGGAAACAATTTGGAACATAAATTAACTAGATCGGCAAAATATAAAGAGAATCAATATAAAATGCTTTACCGTTAGTATTTGGCACCTTCTAGATTGGCAAAAATATACCCAAATTTAAACTCCAATTGTTGGAAATGTGGACAAAAGCAAGGTATCTTCTTTCATACATGGTGGTTATGCTCCGAAACAAAAACATATTGGATGGAAATACAGTTGGATACAGGAAGTAACAGGCTTCCAGATAGAACACACACCAGAATTGTTTCTTCTAGAAATAATGAAAAGGAAATATATAAAAAAAACATAAATTATCCTACATATGACAACTGCGGCAGGATTGGCCTTTGCTCAATGTTGGAGAAGTTCAAATATATCCTCTGAAGATTTAATAATTAAAAAAATGTTGGATTGCACCAAGATGGACAAAATGACACTTGAATTGAAAGGATGGATGGACTCAGATTTTTATGAAATATGAGAGAAATGGTACAATTGGATTGAAAATAGAAAGAAGGGAAAATCATAGAATATAGATTTAGTAAAAATGTATAGAATATAAGTGAATACTAGTGTGATGATATGTAAACGGACACAGTCATGCATAAGAGTTGAATAAAAATTGTTTAATTGTAAAAACTCAATGAAACAAAATTTTAAAAAAATTCAGATGCTTGGCAACTGATCCATACTTATGACCGTTGCTGTGTCCCAGGATCATGGGATCCCCTTTTGCGACCTTCTGACAAGTGAAGTCAATGGCAAAGCCAGAATTCACATAACAACCATGTTACTAATTTATCAACTGCAGTGATTCACTTAACAACTGTGGCAAGAAAGGTCTTAAAAGGGGGCAAATTCACTTAACAAATGTTTCCCTTAAGAACAGAAGTTTTGGGCTCAGTTGTGGTTGTAAGTCAAGGACTAATTTTATTGTGGAGCTTCCTAAAGGAGTCCACCGAATAGCCTGTAAACATTCAGGCTTCCAACATTGGGAGCAAGTAATAGCAGCTTTGCAAATTTGGCACTGGCTGCCAACTGGGTTTGATCAATTTTAAGGTGTGATTTTGATCTGTAAAAGTCCTCTGTGGCTTGGCATCCAGATATCTTCAGGCAGTGGTGGAATGCTGCCAGTTTAACAACCGGTTTGGTGAGTGCGCGCTTTGTGCACGCATGCGCTTAAGGTGCTTGCGTGTAGTGCTGAAAATGGAGCATTTAGAAGCTCAGCTGCTTACCTTTCAAGTCAGCAACAGTGTTGTGACACCAGCCCCCGAACCTGGCCCCATGCCCGAAAGTGACTCCAAAAGTGAGGGGGAAGGGCTGGTAAGGCTTACCTTGGGAGCACTGATTCCTTTGGCTCAGCTCCAGGAGCCAGAACCAGACCAGTCGGAGGACGTAATGAGGCCATCACCCCCTGATTCCTCCCTGCCCCAGGCTACGCCTTCAGACCCAGCTGATAATAATAATCAAGCTTGGCTTGACCTGCGCTTCAGAAGATTAGAGAGGCGGCGTCATCTTATATATCACAGGATAGATAAGAAGCTTTGGGACTGCTTTCACTCCACGGGAAGCAAAAGTTTAGCTCAACCGTTTCAAAAAGAGCTGAAAGTCTTGCTACGTGAGTTATTTGTTTGAACTTTGGCAGGCAGCTGCGATTTCTCTGCCAGGACTGATAAGAGCCGTGAATCCACTGGCTGAAGGCCAGCTCGTTGATCTGAAGTGGGCAAGAAGACAGAACAAACAGTAAATAGAACAGTAGCGGGGGGGAATCAGCTGTGCTGTGCAAGGGATGAGAAGAGAAGAGATTAAGATGAGCTACAAAGCAGGAAATAAAGGACAGGATAGAGCATGGTGGATGGGCGGGGCCAACTGATCGTTGGAGCTACCAATTCATCCAAACCAGCTGAATATCACTTCTGTCTTCAGGACTATCTTCTCAGGCCTACTTCGACCCCACTGATGAGACATAACAGGGGAAAACTGCAGCAAATAGCACATATTTTGGAAGTATGGACTGCTGAGACAAGATAGCACCGCTTTTCTGTTACAGCACCAACGTTCGGGAAGAGCCTCCAGGTGGAATCAGGTGGGCTTCCTGTTTTCTGGTTTCCCACAAACTCTTAAAGACAAGAGTTTTTCAGAGAGCTTTCCTCTGAGTCAATGTTACAGGTACCTCTCAACTTATGACTTCAATGGAGCCCAAAATTTCTGTTGCTAAGCAAGACACTTGTTAAGCGAGTTTTGCCCATTTTACAACCTTTCTTGCCACAGTTGCTAAGTGAATCAATGCAGGTGTTAAGTTAGAAACACAGTCGTTAAGTGAATCTGGTTCCCCACTGGTTTTGCTTGTCAGGAGGTTTTAAAAGATCACATGACCCCGGGACACTGCAGCAGTTGTAATTATGAACCAGTTGCCATGCATCCGATTTTAGATCACATGACCATGAGGATGCTGCAATGGTCATAAGGTAGAAATGATCAAAAGTCATTTTTTTAAAGGCTGTTGTAACTTTGAACGGTCACTAAATAAATGTTTGTAAGTTAAGACTACCAGAAGCAGCTTTTATTTTCTTTTAAATCTTGTAATATATTGTTGTGTTTTTCTTTCTATATTTGGTTGTTTTATATACTTGGGCATATATGTCTGTAGATTGTTTTGGATTGTGGCAGCATGTTTAAGAAATAAATTAAACTAAATACATAATGGCCACGATAAATGGTGACTTGGCACTGAAGATGATTACTTATAGCTATATGGTTTTTGCTGAACACATCCGACTCAGAGATTCACATCATTTCCCAAGATTCTGGAAGAGAATTTGGAGTATCAGGAATCTGCAGGATGTGTAGCTGACACAAATATCTATTTCAAGGGAATTCTAGTTCCAAAGTAATATGTAATAAGATTAGCAAGAATTTATATTCATAAATATTCTTTTACTGCATGGTATTAGTCTCCAGTTTTTATTGCTGTATAAAAGTTATCAAACTAGGGGTTTAAAGCTCAGTCTTTATTCATTCTTCAAATAGCATCAAGTTAATAATCTTCCTATAATCGATAATGATTTTCTGAACCTTTTCTAATCTCGTGTTTACAAAGTTTTTTGGCAAGAGGAAGTTTTAACATCTTGTGCTTGATGTGGAACAGGCCAATTGTTTCTGGAACCCCCCCCCCCTGATTTGTAAGCTGTATCATTGTGACTTGAATGGGCCTGATAATTTGTTCCTGCTCTATTGAATGTTCGCCTGGTTAAGTATTTAAAGCAGTGGTTCCCAACCTTTTCTTGTTTGAGGCACAACCTTTTCTTGTTTGAGGCACCTTACAAAGAGGGAAGGAACAACTGGATTCTCTAGCCTAATTCTCCTAAACTCCTTATAAGGAAATAGATATTTAAAATCTCCGTAGCTCAAAAGTTCCCGGCACCCTCAAAAGATCTCACGGCACCCCTTAGTGCCGCGGCACACTGGTTGGGAACCACTGATTTAAAGTCTGAAAAATATTTTTTTTCTTTTCTTTTTTTTCTAACGAAATTTGATTATATTTATTGCTTGGGAGTTTGGTTTACCTTACAAAGAGGGAAGGAACAACTGGATTCTCTAGCCTAATTCTCCTAAACTCCATAGTCAGTAATTTAGTAGTGATAGCAGTGTTTCAATATCTATGGGGCTACCACAAAGAAGACAGGGTTAACCTATTCTCCAAAGCACCTGAAGGCAGAACAAGAAGCAATGGATGGAAACTAATCAAGGACCTAGAACTAAGGGGATATTTCCTGGCAATTAGAACAATTAATCTGTGGAACGACTTGCCTCCAGAAGTTGTGGGTGCTCCAATACTGGAAGTTTTTAAGAACAGATTGGACAATCATTTGTCTGAAATGATAAAACAGTGGCCTCCAACCTTTTGGGACTGGTTCCTTGGAGAGAGGTTTTTCCACAAACCGGCGGGAACATGGTTTCGCGTGCTGCCTGCATCCCACAGATAGGGCTTTGCTTGTTTGCATGACCCTGTTTCTGGTATGCCGCAGCTCAGTGCCGGTCCATGGACCAATGTTTGGGTACCCTTGGTAGAGGGTTTCCAGTTTTAGCAGGATATTGGACCAGAAGACCTCCAAGGTCCCTTGCAACTCTGTCCTGTCCTGTTCTCTCATGTAAGTTTTCTAGGGAACCTCTTCATCCTTTTTCCAACTTGGCACCTTTCATTGTGGTTGCCATGGTGAATAAGTGAAAGTATGTCAGCTACTACGATGAAAGTAAAAGCAAGCTGTTCCTTACTTTTTTTCCTTCTCTCTATTTTTAACACTTCACTCTTGATTATCTCTCTATAATTATACTCCATAGTATTTGCTCATATTATCTTTCTGCTTTTGTAAAAATCTATCAGTTACTACTGTCAGTAAAAATAAACAATCAACATTCCCACAATGTCAAATCTGTTAGTTTAATTGATTTTAGTGTTTTCAAAGGCATATTCATCAGAAAGAATATTTCTCCTATTTTATAAAATTACTATTACTGTCCTTTGTCCATTTAAAACTTTCAGAGATCACAATTTTTGTTTGCTTTTAAATTGAAATCCTTTAAATAACTGTTTTTCCCTCTTCTTAATTTCAAAAAGAAAGCATTCACCAAAAATCTTTGATCTTCACTGCCATTTGAAACGTCTCTCTTAAGTTGTAACATAATTAAACTGTAATGGGTGTAAGAAGGTGAGACTTTTGCCAGTTCTTGAAGGTTGTATAACAATTAAGGGCATTTTGTAGTTCTCTCAGTTCCCAAGCCTCTTGACCCATATCAACCACAAGAAACTAAATCCCTGTGGGTGAGAAGCAATTCTATTTATTTATTTGTCGAATACGTATTAGATAATATATATAAATATAAGCATGAATTGAATACATAAAATAGATACAAGAAGAGGAAACATTAGGACAGGAATGGTAGGCACGCTGGTGCTCTTATGCACGTCCCTTACAGACCTCTTAGGAATGGGTGAGGTCAACAGTAGCCAGTCTAAAGTTAAATTTTTTATCTATTGTGTGCTTGTGTATTGTTGTGGTTGAAGCTGAAGTAGTCATTGACAGGTAGGACATGATTTTATGAGCTATGCTTCGGTCATACCAAAGGCAGCATAGTTCTAAATTTTCTAAGCCCAAAATTTCAAGTCTGGTGGCATAAGGTATTTTGTTGTGAGTGGAGGAGTGGAGGACTCTTCTTGTGAAATATTTCTGGACACGTTCGGTTGTATTAATGTCTGATATGCAGTGCGGGTTCCAGGCAGGCAAGCTGTATTTGAGAATTGGTCTAGCAAATGTTTTGTATGCTCTAGTGTAATATTACCGGAGAAGAAGCTACGCAGGATTAGGTTTACAACCCTTAATGCCTTTTTGGCGATGTTGTTACAGTGGGCTTTGGCACTTAGATCATTTGATATGAGCACTCCAAGGTCCTTGACAGAGTGAGGGTGACAGGTGGGTGATCCCTAATTTCTCCTTCCTCTGGAGAAATTTCTATCAGGCCAGAACTGTGTCTTAGCTGGCGATTCCACCACTGTGCTATCTCTGCTTGCGAAGTGGAGATGTCTACCAATCATAACAGCTCACCTGGAAGCCCGGAAATATTGCCTTTTTCCTGGAATCAGTTGTTCATATCTTCCCTACCCATATGGACAAGCCAAGACTGCAGTGGGTCAAAGGAGCAAGGGCAGAATCCATCCACTTTCTCTGAAACAAGATCCAGAAGAAGCTCAGATGGCAATTTAAGATTAAGTCTCACAACAAAATGTGACCAAATAACACCCAAACTAGAGTGGTATGAGTAATTTTAATCACCAAGAGATCTGCAAAGTTATCTGGCATGCCTGCAAAATTTTTGTTCCAGAATTTTTCCCTAAAAGATACTGGATAAGCTTTGAATAGGAGGCAGGAATCAGCAAATATAATCAGTGCAGAGAAGAACGAATGCTTTGCTATTCCTATTGACACTGATTAGACTTTTACTAATGTTTAGTCACACCTCCTTTTCTGCCATACTGTTATTATATATTAGACACAACAAGCACTTTATGTTAAGACGCTATAGAAAATATTTCAAGTAAAAAAACCCCACCCTCCTGAAAATATGAAAAGTAGCAAAATAATCATAATATGTATATCCTAAAATTAAATGTATTTGAGATACAGTAGGATTACTATTTTATTATGCATATACTTACTGCAGCTTATCATCTGGGACTTGTTGAGGTATATAGGTCCAGGAAATACTCCATAATTGTAATTATCCAAAGTATTGATTGGGACAAAGGGTCCTTGAACATAAATACCTGTATACTTAAGGCCTACAAGGGTCTTAATGTTGCTGGAATCTTTTCAGCTGGGTCATTTTGTTCAGCTCCATATCTAGGAGCTACTTGGAATGGTGATTGGGCCAGAGACTTCAGCAGAATAATCTCATCTTGCATTCTGGCTATCTCTGTATTCCAGAAAAGGTAAAATAGCATGCAAATGACCAGGACATTCTTCAAGTGCTCTCTGGAAACCCAATGGATCCATTTAACAACTGGAGTAGTAAACCAATTTAAATTGTCTTATGGAGGTCTAGGCTGACATGATCCATGATCTTTCATTTTCATCCGCTTTGAGATAAAGACCAGGTCAAGTCAATGTCTACTATGCATGCCAATGGCCACAGTTATTTCATTTTTAATCTTGTAATTGTTGAAAAGGCAGCATAGGGGGTGAGAGTTGTATCTCATACATCTGGTGAAGCTTAACTAAGAAATGAAAATGATAAAATAGTTTAGGAAAAAAAATCAGTAGGTGGGAGACAAAATTATTTAGTAAGAACAAAGGCTATTTTTATACATGGATATTTCTACATCAGCCAACCCTTAAGTCTGTGTATAAGAAATGTAGAGTCTCCTCTAGAAGGAAACCCCTAATATTTTCTCACAGATTGCCAAGCACAAAAATTGAAAGTGATTCTTCGCAGCCCCAAGCAATTTATTTCTAACTGCACTTAGTTTACTGGAACCTGTTTTAGGGCTAGTTATGATTAGACACCTGTGCACATGTTAAAATAAAGATGTGATAATTCTGTGGGTAACACCTCCAACAAACAGGACTGATCCATGTACTTCAGTGGTGGGTTTCAAATTTTTTTACTACCAGTGCTGTGGATGTGGTTTGGTGGGCGTGGCATGGCTTGGTGGGCGTGGCTTGGTGGGCGTGGCAGGGGAAGGGTACTGTAAAATCTCCATTCCCTCCCGAATCCAGGGAAAGTTTACTGCAAAATCCCCATTTCCTCCTGATCAGCTGGGACTCGGGAGGCAGAGAATAGATGGGGGCGGGGCGAGTCAGAATTTTTACTACCAGTTCTCTGAACTACTCAAAATTTCTGCTACCGGTTCTCTAGAACTGGTCAGAACCATCTGAAACCCACCTCTGATGTACTTTCATTCTTAGGTAAGATTTGGTGTCTTGTCTTCTGGGAATACCACGTTTATGGTGGAGGTTCATGCCTCTTTTATTTGTTTATTTACAGCACATTTTTGCCTGCTCCTAGTCAAGTAAAAAAGACATAATCCCCACATACTTGCTCTCAGTCCCAGCAAATACTGCATTATAATAAGGTAGCAGTAGTTTAAAGAGAGAATGTTGGAATTTTAATTTAAAATCTGGTTGTGCATATTTGTATGCTCAAAAGTTTTTAGAAGAACATTCTACCTTTGATATTGATCCAAACAGGATTAAATAATATTATAGTGCAAACTTCTATATGTTTATTCAGGAATCCTTTCACCCAAGATAAGTGAAAATAGAGTTGCAATATTAAGCTTAGAAATACAATACATAATTTAAATTCTACTACTTCGATGGTATCTTTTTTCCAAATAAAAAACAGATTATAAATAAAAGATACATAAAACAAACTGTAGATGGATTTTATATAAGAAGGGTTTTTTTGCCGGTTGGCTCATATGTGAAGTTTTATTTGGCTCATCTGCGAAGTCAAAAATGCAGGACACATGTAGAAGATTCCTCTTTGTATACTGGTAGGCCACAGCAAAATTGCTTATAAAGCAGTCTTCAGTAAATACTTAGGAGTATTTCACTGGGGGGGAAAGCGGTTTTGTCACCAGTATGCCATTACAAAATGATCAGTTCTTTTTTTAAAGCTGCCGTTTAAAAAAAAAAAAAGATTATTCCTGTCACATTTTGTATGATTTATCAAGTTTCAAAGATGAGGGAAAAAGCCAGAAGGATCTAGCCCACATAACACTAACTCTATCTCTTCTTCAATGCCATCTTTGACAAAAGAAAACCCACTGCCAGTTTCTAGTAGGAGGCCATTCATGTTAATCTGTTTTTTTTAAAAATCATGATCACAGAATGAGAAAATTTAACTCTACTACTTTCCTGCCTTAAGGTAACCTTCTTGGCCCTTTTTTTAACCCCATCAGTCCTAATTCTAATCTCTTTCTTCTACAATGCTAGTAACCACGTAAGGGAACTGTGGAAGAGAGAACACATTGTACATGATGCATTCTATCTAGTGGTGTGATTCAGCCAGTTTGGGCCAGTTTGGACGAACCGGTAGTTAAATTGCTGACTGGCCCTACCCTTTCCTGCCCTGCCCCTTCCAGGAGTCCCCACGTGCCCCATTTTGGCTCCCAGGTAAGTGCAGGGAGGCCTACTAGGCCCAAAACGGGCCGCAAGCATGGCCCATTTTCGCTCCCAGGAGGCTGCAGGGACACCTACTAGGCCCAAAACGGAGCACAGGGGGGACAGTGCGTCCCCCCGCCACTGCCCATTTTTGCTCCCAGAAGGGTGCAGGAGGCCGAGTACTGCCTGTGACACCCCATGGCCACGCCCACCATGGCCACGCCCACCCAGCTGGTCATTAGAGCAGAGAACCAGTTGTTAAATTATTTGAATCCCACCACTGATTCTATCCATTTAACTTTTAAATAATAATTAGATGGGGATATGTGGATGTAGTTTTAGGGTCCAACAAATTTCCTTGGCAACTAATAGTACCATAAGCTGATCCTGATATATTGAAATCAGAACTGGGTGTCCCCTTATCTTTAGAATGAAATAGCAGAACTACTATTAAAATAAAACATGAAGTACACTATTAAACATAATGCAGTTATGGAAAACATAACTAAAAGAATGTTTGTGGTTTCTCTTCAGGCTTAAACTCTTCAATCATTTGAGAACCAAGATTGATTTCAGTGGAAGACACAACAAACACAAAGTCTTATATGCAGGTATTTGTCTGCAGAGAAGATTTCAAGGAAGTATACATTAGAACAAGGCCATCCAGGAGAGGTGGCAAAAAAATGCATGATGGAAACCTTGTTCCTACCATGTATGTTGAAGATACGACATATGTAAAAAAGGATTAAGGATTTGAGTGTGTAGTTGTATCTTACAGGTTGTCTTTGGTTAAAAGTTACTCTTCTCCTGGGAATTTCTTTAAAATCTTGGTATCTTGCCTAGGAAAAAAAGAGTATGCAAGACAATATTGCTACGTTGCTGTCTGTCTGCTGTGCTTTTAAAAAAGAACTTAATCTAAAACAATATAACTCATTATGTTACCTTAGGCAGGAAATCTAAATGATACTCTTCCTTTATAGTAAAAGATATAATTGTAAGATAACTGTAAGATAAATAATTGGCAGGCAGTTGTCACTTAATTATAGATTTGACCTTGTTCTCATTAACAATAATAAAGACAAAGTAATAGAATAGAATAGAATAGATTTTTTTATCGGCGGAGTGTGATTGGACACGCAAGGAATTTGTCCTTTTATTTGTACATAAAAGAAAAGATACGTTCATCAAGAATCATAAGGTACAATACTTAATGATAGTCATAGGGTACAAATAAGCAATCAGGAAACAATCAATATCAATATAAATCGTAAGGATACCAGCAACAAAGTTCCAGTCATACAGCCATAAGTGGAAGGAGATGGGTGATGGGAACGATAAGAAGATTAATAGTAGTGCAGACTTAGTAAATGAATTTCAAAATTCAGAATAATGCATTTCAAATTTGCTGACAAGTGTAAATTATTTATTGATATTTAATTTTTCATCCACAAAATTCTTTCTCAGTTTCTTCTTTTTTATTCTACATAGTCATTTATTTTGTTCCTTAAATGTTTTAAAATAAATTTTAAAATATTAAAAAAGATTAATTACAAATAATAACTCTAGTTTCATGATTACCATTATCTGTTATTAATACTCAAATTTTGTCAGAAAAAATCACCAGGCCAAATTAATAAAAACCCTTGGATTATTTTTTTCATGCGAATAAAACAAAACCTCCAAAAAGAATTGGAAGCAGAAAATAATGCATGTGTGTTTATGTATTAACCCATCAAGGAGAACCATGAATATATTTATAACAGAGTCATGGTGGCACAGTGGTTAGAATGCAGTATTACAGGCTACTTCTGCTGACTGCCGACTGCCGACTGCCTGCAATTTGACAGATCAAATCTCACCAGGCTCAAGGTTGACTCAGCCTTCCATCCTTCCAAGGTCAGTAAAATGAAGACCCAAATTGTTGGGTGCAATATGCTGATTCTATAAACTGCTTAGAGAGGGCTGTAAAAGCACTGTGAAGCGGTATATAACTCTAAGTGCAATTGCTATTGCTATTACAGTTAATAATGCTTAATAGAATGCAGTTTGAAATTCCTTGGGGATAAGAAAGACTGAACTGAGAAAAAATAAATGAACAGGCTTGCTCATCTATAAGAGAAGCTGCTCTTCTTTGACACACCAGCATTTTCAGCTGAATACAGAGCAGGTGGCAGGGAAAAAGAAAAAGCAGATGCTTACCGCGGGCTATTTGTTTTAATCGTTTTAATTCTGCATTTGTTTTAATCAATACAATTTCATTAAGAAGTGATGTTTGCTTGTCATATCTGAAATTTGGTGGAGGTTCTTCAGCCAAACTACAACATTCTGACTGCTTTTTTTCTTCAGAAAGTTCCTGATTTTATATTAAAGCACTCAAATGTGATTAGGCCAATTTAATCTGTTAATTAGTAACTGCTTTTATTTGCCCTGAATGCTAAAGGAGGTATTGATCTCTAGCAATAAATCTAAATCTAAATCACTAAATCTCTAATTCCAAATCTTTTAACAGTCTTTTAACAGTCTATAGAAGTCCTCATTGATTCAAGACTGATACCTCAAATAGTGCACAACTCCGGTGATTAATATTTCAGACACCAAGTTGCGTGTTAGATCTACTGAGCATGACAACTTTCTCAAATGTGGAACCCTTTGTATGAGCTGGAACTGCAATTCCTAGATTTTCAAACCACCATAAGACAGAGTTCTCGAGAAGGCTAGTATAACTGATAATATTTTTATAGTTTCAAAAATCTGTCTAGAAGTATTTAGAAATTTGGGGAGTACCTTTATTTGCTATGGGATTATTTCTTAATTAAAACAGGATTGGAAAACCTCTAGATGGTGCTAGTAGACCCATCCAACACGGACATTGATGAAGGAGCTAGGATTTACATTGCCACACTCCTAAATGAAAATATTTATATGCTGCCTCTTGCGGGAAAGAACTTTAAAAGTGCTAATAGAAAAAAATTTAAGTACGATTATTACAAACATAAAATTTAACAACTTGTTATACCAAGCAGCCTGTGGCTTTATTAAAAAAAAAAAGCTAGAGTTATGTAGGCAAGGACCGTAATTATATTGTGCACATAAAATTTAATACACAAAGCATTTGTAGCCAGAAAAAGAATAGTCCTTATAAACAACCCCCAATTAAATGTAACTTTCATTTGTACTAGAAGTCAGTAGGAAAATTACAAATCTGTCGTTCAATAGGGCATCCATACACTAATGAGATAGTAGATTATCATTCTTTAAAAAAAAGAAATAAGTTTTATTTTATGAGTTCCATTTTTAAAAAATAATCATCATCTATTGGTAGTGGTACTTCTGCAAATTTTATTGCCATGACAATTTTATACAATACATCCTTAATGTATGTGGTTTTTTAACATACTTTTTCCAACGGTTTTAAAACATTATTATTACTAATACTGCTTTTAAAAATGCCAATTCTTGTGCTATATGCCATTTCTTGTACAGTTTTCTTGGTAACATATTTTGCCAGTAAAAACTCATTGTTTTTCACCAGAGTAAGATAAACACAGGGGACTTCATTCAATATTGAATGTTACGGAAGATACCTTTTGTTAACCGATATCACATGCAAGTTGCTATATGAATAGTGACATTTTTAATATTTTTGGGAAAGCTAGGTTCCAACACAATTGCTCTTTTGCTATTGGATTCACAAAGCACTTTGTTTCATAAACCAGTCAATCATATTTTAGCTTACTGTGTTGTACTAAATAAGTAAATGGAACATTTGTATTTTTTTAATGCTATGATATGTTTCTTGATATACTGTATCAGCTATTTATCAAAATATTTTCTCTATACCAGGAGTGGCCAATTAGGAAACAGGCCATACAGATGGAGATGAGCAGCAGGTGAGCGAGTGGAACTGAAACTCCAAGCCCCCCCACCCCCTCAGTTCATGGAAAAATGGTCATCCACAAAACCGGTCCCTGGTGCCAAAAAGGTTTGGGACCGCTGTTCCAGTGGACCACACCAGAATATGAGCTAGTAGTATGCTGCAGCTGCCAAAAATAGCCAATGCAGTTCTAGAAATGCATCAACAGAGAGATAGCATCAAGATCACGAGAAGTGATAGTACTGCTCTGTATTACGTTAGTAAGACCACAATTGGAACACTGCATCCAGTTCTGGTCTCCATGATACAGAAAAGATGGTGAAGCTCTAGAGAGAATAAAGAAAAGAGCAACCAAGACGATAAGGGGTCTGGAGTCTAAACCGTATGATGAACAGTTAAGGAAACTAGGTATGTCTAGCCTATCAAAGTTAGCTATCATGTCACTCGGAATCAGAGAAGGATTCAGAGTGACATGATAGCTAAGTTCCAGTACTCGAGGGACTGTCACAGAGAAGAGGAGGTCAAACTATTCTCCAAAGGACCTGAGGGCAGGACAAAAAATAATAGGTGAAAGATAATTAAAGAGTGATCCAACCTAAAACTAAGAATAAATTTTCTGACAGCGAGAACAATTAATTAGTGGAACAAACTGCCTCCAGAAGTTGTGGATGCTCCATCACTGGAGGTTTTTCAAGAAGAGACTGGACAGTCACTTGTCTGGAAGAGTATAGGGTCTCCTGCACAATTAGGGGGTTGGACTAGAAGACATCCAAGATTCCTTCCAATCCTTTTTACTCTATGTTCTAAGTGATAACTTGGAATTAACACTACCTTGAAATATTTTGTAGAACAATACAGTTGTACTAATTTGAAAAATAAATAACTATTTATTTATTTATTTATTTACTAAATCTGCGCTACTATTAATCTTCTCATCATTCCCATCACCCATCTCCTTCCACGACTGTATGACTGTAACTTTGTTGCTTGTATCCTTATGATTTATATTGATATTGTTTCCTGATTGTTTATTTGTATCCTATGACTATCATTAAGTGTTGTACCTTAGAATTCTTGATGAACGTATCTTTTCTTTTATGTACACCGAGAGCATATGCACCAAGACAAATTCCTTGTGTGTCCAATCACACTTGGCCAATAAAAAAAAATTCTAAAATTCTAATTCTAACCAGAATTACCATATAACAATGACTGTAGCAACCACAGTATGTTGCTAGCTTTTTTTTTTAAAATTCTAGTCCTGGTGTTATGGGTTTTTTGTTTTCAAAAGTTTACAGTCTGGAGTAAGGGAACAGAAATGATTTGGAAAATAAGGACTTGTACGGTATAAATGAAAATATTTTCAGCATGTGTTTAGCAGTCTTTGCAGCTGTTAAATTATGATATCTTAGTGTTACATTTCGTGGGATTCATGATTAAGGTCAGACACTGAGAGATCCATGGATCTCTGACCCAAGAAGCAAGTTGTTGTTTTTTTCAAATCCCCCAAAATTGGGTGCATAACTTGAAACTGCCTCCAGGCAACTTCGCAGAACTGGCACTTAACACAGCTGATCATATTAGAACTAACTTATTTTGGCAGCAAAATAATAGTTATATATCTCGGATGAACTGTTCTTGGACAATTTCTCTAATGTATTAAGAAGCACAATCAGGCTTTTCTTCTGCGTTTGGGATGCAGATATTTCCTTTCTGCTTGCTCTACAACTACAGATAGAATGACTTCAGTGCTTCTGACAAAATAGACCCACTGCAGCAGTGCTTTTCAAACCTGTCAACTTTAAGGTGTGTGGACTTCAACTCCCAGAATTCCCCAGCCACCATCTTAAAGTTGCCAAGTTTAAAAAAACATTGCCCTATGGCACGGGTGTCAAACTCACGGTGTCACGTTGCCATTGTGTGATCTTTCGTGACTTTTTCCCCTTCACGGAGCAAGGCTGGGCATGGCCTGCACATGATGCAACTGGCCCACGGGCCACCAGTTTGACACCCCTGACTATAGTCTCTCATATAAGTAATCAAGCAAGTAGAAATGAAAAGTTGTATCATTACTCTGGATTGCAGTGTGCTTTCAGAAATGGGGGGGAAATGAAAAGTAATAAAAGAAGAAATGCATTCCTGTTTTTTGTCCTTTCTCCTTGCATTTGGTATGTAATGGAACATACTGTTACGTTACACTCAATAAGGATTGTTCTATAGTTTTCATTGGTGGGTATAAGAAGTGGACACGAGGACATCAGGTGCAATTTTAGGACATTTCTTTCCTTTCACTATACCAAAAAGAAAAGAAAACAGACATTATTACAATTTGAAGAATTCTTAGGCTATTCTCCTTAACTCCCAGGGAGGAATTTGTGTATTGTGTACTGAAACAAGGGAAAAGTAGAAATTACTGATGTGTTGTCTTTCTCGGTTATCTGGGGTATTCTTACATGGTTAAATTTAAAATCGATCCCTTTTTCTCGGTATTGGATGTCATGCTTCATATGGAGTTGCCTGCAAAAATAGCAATGTTATGATTCCCCCCTCCCCCATCTAGCATTGTTTTGGTTCAGTTGTTTGCATGGTTATTTTGCATTATGTGACAACATTATAACATGGATAGGGTGATGCTATGCTTTAAATGAATTCTGAAATGTTGCTTCAAGTGCAAGGATTGAGTAGCCTTACCTGTTTCCAGATGCAGAAGTCTGGGGGAAAAAAACAATAATTGCTTTAATAATTAGAGGGCACTTGTGCCATAGGTTCGCCACCAGGGTTATATACAGGTCCTCTTCCTTTTCATAAGCTGTCTGAGAAGTTATATAAGCTCTGAGAGAGATATATGAAAAGGAAGGAGTGTATGTACAATGAGGAGGAGGAGGAGGAGAAGGAGGAAGAGGAGGAGGAGAAAAGACTAAACGTCTTCTACTTCTTCCAAAGCAAATTGTGCTGAAGGAATCATTTGTGAAACCATTGGTAATGTTGGTGATAATGTGATCCAGAACTGAGAACCTTCTTTCTAGATTAGGCATCAGCCTCTGTTATTGATATTCTTTTGGGTTTCCAGAGAGATCAGTCATATGGATTCCATACCTGCCTATGTAATATCTAACTGGGGCCTATATATATGATTTTGGCAATCTTGTAGAACTGGGGTGGGCAATTGATTTTCCCAAGGGGGCACATGAGAAACTGGGACTCTTGTGGAGGGTTGCTGCCCCACCCCCTCACTACTTTGTCCCCTGCCGCTGCCATGCCTGCACCCCCTGGTCCCATCACTGCTGCCCTATACCACCACTGCAACGGCCCACCTTTCTGACATCATCCTGCCCACTGCCAATGCCCCCTGCCCCTATTGCTGATGCCCTGCTTCCTGCTGCCAATGTCGCTGATGCCATGGACTGGACAGCAACAGCCAAAGGGTTCATTGGCTGTAAAATGTTCTAGAAGAGTGCTAGATTTCTTTTTAAAAGTTTGTTGTCTTTAAAAAAAATTATAGACCCGTCTTAAAAGAAAATTATTGACACATTCATTGATTTAAATCAGGAAAGAAAAGCAGGTTCCACTAGCTTTGTGATGCTGGTTCTGCCCCCAAGTTGTGTAATGCAATTTTTCTGCTAGTCAATGCCGCTTTTTTATTTTTATGAGGGCAAGGTGACATTTCAGTATCTCCAGTGCTACTTTGGCTGCTCCAGGGTTATTTCTGGCTGCTGTTGATCTTGACCACTTGCTGCCATCTCTCTAAATCCTGGTGTAGTGAAACTGAAAATAGTTCTTTTGACTTTTAGTTCAAAGGACAAGTCACAGGTGCAGCTCAGTGGTTTGATATGAAGTGAGTAGGAAGACCAAGCCATCTCATAAACCTTCCAGAATGCTGGTGAGCTGCCACGTGGGTTAATATGCAAGATAGAACCTTTTCCTTTAAATTCCGTTTTGTCCAATGTTGCAGGAAAAGAAGAAGAAAAATGATTGGTCAATGTTCATCATTCATGTGAAATGCGATTTAATTTTGTTCTCCAGCAAAGATCTCTAGTTCTACACTGTACAGCAACCTGGGAGTTGAAGTCCACAAGTCTTAAGGGACCAAGGTTGGAGACCCCTGGGTTAGACAATGAGCAAAGCTGGCTGAGGAACTCTGGGAGTTGAAGTCCACAAGTCTTAAAGGGACCAAGGTTGGAGACACCTGGTCTAACCTCTCTCCTGTGGGAAGTAGCTTATTCCATCCCCCGATTCAAATGTTGAAGCATAGGAAGCTTATATCAGATCACACGGCTTATTCATGTACCCATTGACTTTGGCAGCTGTTCTCAAGAGACATCAAGATAGATGTTATTATGGTATACACAACCCTTTTAACAATATGACAGGAATTGAAATTCCTGCCTCTCCATTTGAAATATTTGGACTATTGCTTCCACGTTGTTCTTCTCAGTTGTGATTGGGGAGGAGAAGTACAATGTTCTCTCCTTCCAGTTCTTCAGCTACCACAACAGGGAGAAGCACAGTGGTCCAACACATGTTTTGTATGGAAACAAGCCTAGATTTTATCTGATTCCCACTGTAGAATGGATAGCTGATGTAATGAAGCCACACCTCTTTTGCATTAGCTTGTGACTTAAACTTGGGACAATTATGCTGCGATTCATTGTCCTGAATTTCATTTGAATCTCCTATTGTATGGAGGATAGTAGATGACCCTTGCTACTGCTTCAGGGTTCTGCTTCAACTCATTGTGTGAATGGCTCTCGTTGCATGACAAGTACTATGGATTTCACCCCTGAGTACGAGGGAAAGAGCAGGAGGAAACAGCCGATGTTTCATAACTGATTATCTTCTTGGATTGCATGTCAGGGATGTTCTACATGTGTACAATCGTGGAAACTGCCTTGCCACAAAGTTTAGTAATGCAGTCATTCACAATGTGTTCCAAGAGGTATGCAATGGGTGTGAATTTTGGGCTGCGCTGTTTCTCTTGAAAAGAAATTTACAGGAAAAAGCCAAATAGTTCTCATGGGCAAGATAAATTTTTGCTGCAGACAGGTTATACAATAACATCTGCTGTTGCAAGATTTGTGCTGGACCGTGAGGGACAACAGAAAGCCATAATGAATTGGACTAAAATAAGCAAGGCCTCTGAGAAGATATATCTTCTCTGGGATAAGACAGCTTCTCTCTCAGCCTGTTCCAGCATCAGGCCCAACAGTGCAGGCATCTTGATAGAAATCAGTCACAATTAATACACAAATATAAACTGGCAGTTTATGAATTACACAGCTTACTGTGGTTCAATTATTCTTTTCGCTTGACTCATTCTTTTGCTTTTAAACATATGCACTAAGTATTTGTGTGATTCTCAGGCAATATCCATCGCTAAAGCCCTCTGGGCAGGATTTTTTTTAGTAGTTCTATAAAAACCCACATTTGCTGGCGGGGAGTAATGATTGTCAGTAGTGGTTGCAACTCATTCTGATTGCAGATTAATAAATAACTTTCTTTGTATTTGTTTTCTTTTCCCATCATTTTCACTCCATCGGTAATTTATACTTTTATTAAAAATTGATTGCCAGTAGTCCTATTGTCCTCCTTAGTAAATTCCTACCGGGGGGAAATTCAGCAGGTTCTGACAGGTTCTGGAGAACTGATAGCCGAAATTTTGAGTAGTTTGGAGAACTGGCAAATACCACCTCTGGCTGGCTCCAGAATGGGATGGGAATGGGGATTTTGCATTATCCTTCCCCTGAGGTGGGGTGGGAATGGAGATTTTGCAGTATCCTTACCCTGCCATGTCCACCAAGCCACACCCACAGAAACGGTAGTAAAAAAAATTGAATTCCACCACTGATTCCTACTCAGATGTTTGAGGTATGTTGACCCATTTTTCTCCTTACCAGTGTTGAAACATTCATATCTCTTTTCCTAAGTCTGTGATCTATCCAAGCAGTCCTCGTCTTATGACCACAATTGAGTCCAAACTTTCTGTCACTTTTTGGGCTCAAGTCAAGAATTACATTTATCTGTTTAGTTCAAGAGTCCTTCAGATATCAATGGTAAAGAGGACATAAGTTTAAGAACACTTCCACGTACGTACGTACATATGTAATTAATTAATTAATTTTTATGCCACCTAACTCACTGTTACAGCAACTCTGGATTTACATAATAATAAGTTAAAGAAAAAGGTAATATAAGGCAATTAAAATTAGGAGTAACTAGGAAAGTTAAAAACCATAATCTAGGGTTGGAGAACTCCATGATCCACCCCCAACCTGGCACGGGCCTCAAGCCAGGAAGTAGGTAGCAGAGCCCGGTTTTCAGGTATTTCTAGAAGACCAGGACTTATGGGAATGACCTCACCTCCAGTGGGAGAATATCCCAGCAACTAGCATTTAAAGGTATTATATCAGTGTAACTGCAGAAAATATGTAGCCATTATTCCCAGTTGCCAAATCTAAGCCCTTTTAAAATTTGTCCAAATAGGTGACTATCGCTACCGTGTTTTCCCGAAAATAAGATCGGGTCTTATATTAATTTTTGCTCCAAAAGATGCATTAGGACTTATTTTCTGGTTAGGTCTTATTTTGGGGGAAATACGGTACTAAATGCACCCATCTGGCTGACAATCTTTAACGGGGGCTTATTTTGGCGGTATTACGAGCATCCTGAAAAATCATGCTAGGACTTATTTTCTGGTTGGGTCTTATTTTTGTGGAAACGGTATATATTTGCTAGTGATTTTAATGTTTTCTGCTATTATGTGTGACCTGGATTTCCTGCTTCCTATTGGATATCTCCTTGGTGCAAATCGTATAAAGGAGGTCAGAAGTTTTTTTTCCCCCTTCTCTGTTATATTCCTCTCTGAAATCTGAAGAAAAAGGGACTAAATGATATGGTCAGGAGAAACTGAAAAAAATAAAGCTTGCATTCAAAATTGGGCTGGATCTGGCTGAAGGCTGTGGAGACTTTTTTAGAATTCTATATTTTTAAAAAAAAAATATTTCAGAACATCCCTGTGAGAGAAGCATATGGGCAGGTCAAAATATTGCCAATTCTTTCATTCTGTGCTTCCTCTCTTCTTTCTGGTCATGAGACATGGAGGAAAGCTACAGTATTTATAAGAGATTAAAAAGAGTTTCAGAAGCTAGGCTTTTTCCTGAACTTGTTTCTGAGCTAAAAGAATAAGCATACACTCCTCTCATTTTGGAATAGAGCCAGTCCTTTTGGTCCCTTTTGCTGCGTTTCTTTTTAAGGTCTAATGGAGAAATCCAATCAAGATTACCTCATAGTAAAAGTAAATAGCAATAGCACTTAGATTTATATACCACTTTACAGTGCTTTATTGTTGTGACCTAGGCCCAAGTAGTTAATACCCGACACAATCAGTCCTAAACAAACATATTTTATTAGAACAGCTGAGAATTACTTCATCCTCAGCTTAGTCCAAATTAAGTCCAAAACAAAGTCCTTCAGAAAAAGTCCTTCGGCCTTATCACAAACCCTTTGTCTTCTTTGGCACCCTGTCAAAGGCTTTTCTTGGCAAGAACCCCATGAGGTTCAGAAACAGGAGACAAGAAACAATTGTAGCAACATTGCTTTCCTACAAAGAACCCAAGAACCGTTGCTGCTCTTTTAAGCCTTATGGGAGGGGCCAGTCATCTCCTGGCCTTACTCCTGAGTCATCCTTTTTGCTTTAGCTGCTCTTGCCTTTTGGCAGCTCTTTACATGTATGCACTAAGAACAGGCTCCTCCTGTTCCTCTGCCTCTCTGCTGTACACCTTGGGGGCTCCGGAGTTCGCGCATCGCTTCCAGATGGCCCTGGCCCCATCTCTGCCTCCAATGCCTTGTCTGGGCCTTCCCCTGACTCCAGGATGGACCCATTGTCCTCCCCAGCCTCCTCACTGTCCAACTCCATTGCCAGCTCCACAGACTGCTGGCAGACCACAACATTTATAATTATTTCTAAGCAGTTTACAGAGTCAGCATATTGCCCCCAACAATTTGGGTTCTCATTTTATCGACCTTGGAAGGATGGAAGTTTGAGTCAACCTTGAGCTGCGGTAGCTCAGTGATTAGAATGCAGTACTGCAGGCTACTTCTGCTGATCAACATCTGCCAGCAATTTGACAGTTCAGGTATCACTGGCTGGTTGACTCAGCCTTCCATCCGTCCGAGGTTGGTAAAACGACAAATTGCAGGCAGCCAGGAGAAATAGCCACTGCAGTAATACTGCACTCTAACCACTATGCCATTGCGGCTCATGCTCCTTCAAGTTAAGTTTAATACTCATAACTTCATGGAATTTTCTTGACAGCCATACATTACCTGAGTTTCTATTTCCCTCTTCCGTGATATTTGTTTTTCAACTTTCCAATCTAGCATTTCCTAGTGGTGTTACATCCACATACCAAACGCTTAACCAGCAAGGGTCAGCTTACTGTCATCATCTATTGTGATGGTGAAAAAGCATTTTAATTTATTTATTTATTTCTGAACCTTTTTCTGCATATCCTCAGTATTAAATACTTTTTTTCTCAACAGCTGCACACGGCTGTGTTGGCTTCATCTTTAAGTTATTCACTAACCTCTTTGCCTGAACTCATCAGAATGCATCTGTATCTCTCTCTCTACATCTATTCATATTTATCTGTATGTCAGATATTTCACTCTCATGAGAGACATTATATGTTTGCTTCCACATTTGCCATTTTATTGACTGCTTAGCCAGTTGAACTGCAGAGATCTACATTGAATTTCATTCAAAGTTTATTTTTTAAAAAAAAGTTTAAAAGGTAGCCTTGCTCACAGAGTAGGTACTACAAACACTTGGGCTATTCCTCTTACTTTTAATTAGCCTAAATCATCTCCTGTTATTTCTATTCAGAGGCTGATTTGGCCTCTTCATGGCTCATCCTTAGCTCAAGAAACAAGTTATAATACATTTTCCCCATAATAGCATCTTTGAGGCATTCAATTCATTCATTCATTCATTCATTCATTCAATTTCTATGGGCTGCCCAACTCAACCAAATGAATCTGGGCAGCATGTTTTAACTGCACCCATTGCCTTTGGTTGATGGATCTGTAATTAGATAATTAATATACACTAGCTTATGTTTACCAATTATTTGATTGATCACATTTTCGCTATAAGACATCTGTCAATCAAATCAACACCTTTATAGCCTTGCCCTCTCCACACTATGCAATGCCAGCACCCTGATGCTCTTGTGTCTCTCACACAGTGCTTGAATCTTTCCATGAAACAAACGCAGGGCAAAAGTTCCCTCAGTAATCCTGCAAATTTTAAACAAAACCATTCCTTGCTGAACAGCACTGAGCATTCCCCCTGGTGCATTCTAGCTGGATGATGTAAAGTGCTCTGGGTGTGGGAGGCCATGCCATGAAGCACAGGAAATAGCTTAAATCTTCTCAAATGTTTATAAAGTTAAGTAAATGGGAAATGGTTATAGCTGACACTGCCAACCACTTCAGAGCTATTTTAGCGAGAAATACTATCATTGCTTTTATTTTTATAATAAATAATCCCTCTGTCTTAGAAACCGGTGCTGAATTAAAAGGTATGGGGGAAGAAGGCTATCCTAATATTGTGGGAGTAGTGACCCCTTTGGACATATTTTGAATGCCTTTTTATTTATTAATTCAGTACTATCCATCTCTAGCTCTGTACTCGAATGTATAAATAGAACAGGGCATTGTACTCGGAATTAAACGCAAGAATTAAAGTTTAACATTCCATTCTAACCAATTAATTGGCCAGGAAAGATAGCATCTGAGTAAACCAGCAGGAACCGTCATCGCTCCACACACATACTGTCCATGTCAAGATCTAGAAGCTAGAGAGAATCCAAAATAATAGGATAAATGTTGCTGAAGTTATACCCCTACATCAAGCTCTGAAAGAAGAATCACTTGGCAGTCTGTAAATGAATTTATTGCTAGTAAGTTAATGTAATGTTCAAATCCCGAAAGATTGCCAATAGTATACTCAAAGCAGGCTATTCTTGATTCTTATCTTTTCATGCTTCCCACCCAATCCTGAGCTCAAGAATCTCTCTTTTTTCTCTTTAGTATCTTACAGCCCTCATTGTTTTCTCTAGACCCGTGATGGCGAACCTATGGCACGTGTGCCCAAAGTGTCATGCAAAGCCATGTCGCCCGGCATGCACGACCGTGCCTGTTTGTCTTCTGGGTTTCTGGCGTTCATGTGCACTTAATGATCAGCTGTCCTTCATGTGCATGGCAGTGCCAAAAAACGGCCAGCTGATTGTCGGGTGTACATGAGTGCTAGAATCTGGAAGTTTGGCTTTTCTGGAGTGTGGCCCCAACGAGCACGCATGCATGCGCACGATGTTCCGTGCAGCCTTTTCGGCACTCGGTGCCGAAAAAGTTTGCCATCACTGTTCTAGACTATATATAGAATAGAATAGAATAGAATAGAATAGAATAGAATAGAATAGAATAGAATAGAATAGAATAGAATAGAATAGAATAGAATTTTTTATTGGCCAAGTGTGATTGGACAAACAAGGAATTTGTCTTGGTGCATATGCTCTCAGTGTACATAAAAGAAAAGATACGTTCATCAAGGTAGAACATTTACAACACAAATGATGGTCAATATATCAATATCAATCATAAGGATTGCCAGCAACAAAGTTATAGTCATACAGTCGTAAGTGGAAAGAGATTGGTGATGGGAACGATGAGAAGATTAATAGTAGTGCAGATTTAGTAAATAGTTTGACAGTGTTGAGGGAATTATTTGTTTAGCAGGGTGATGGCCTTCCGGAAAAAACTGTTCTTGTGTCTTGTTGTTCTGGTGTGCAGTGCTCTATAGCGTCGTTTTGAGGGTAGGAGTTGAAACAGTTTATGTCCTGGATGTGAGGGATCTGTAAATATTTTCACGGCCCTCTTGATTCGTGCAGTATACAGGTCCTCAATGGAAGGCAGGTTGGTAGCAATTATTTTTTCTGCAGTTCTAATTATCCTCATCATATGAACCTCAACACAGGAGCTCAAGTTGAGATGGAGTAATCACTCATCCATAAACAACAATATAAATTGCTTACAAGCCACACTGGCCAATCTTGGTTGAAGGCAACAGAGGCAGAGAAATAAGTTTCTACTGTAGTGGTGTAAGAATCCAAATGAATTTTTAAATGGGCTTTACCTCATATTGAATATGATCAGTCATAAGAATTGCTTCACATGTTCTTCAGCTTAGAGCCCACTAATTTCACTATTCCAAGCTGCCTAAGGCTAATTTGGCTTTGTGAGAAGAAACCTGGGGCTTAAAAGCTTCCCAGGTCGTATCTGCTTCTTTCAGAATTGTTCCCACTGACAATATCTGGGAATTCCCCAAGAGTATTCAAAAAACCATCTGGATCTATCAGTGTCAAAACAGTTTCCTGCAGTAACTAGCTATTAGTCTAAAACTGATAAGGAACTTATTTATTCATGACTAGCTGATAACCCGGTGTTGCCCGGGTATTTATTTAGACCAATCCTTATTGGATTTCCCCCTTATCAGTGGGAGTCCCCTTGTGGAGTACTGTGAAGCCGTTACCATGGCAACTCCACTGTGCTGCACAGTAGAAGCCATTTTAAGGCACAACAGGCTGTATCTTAATAGAACACACACACACCGAGGGCTATTAGGGGTGTCTTACCCCCTCAGTATTTCTTGCCAGAGAGTAAGTCATCTGTGTACCAAGTTTGGTTGAAATTGCTCAAGGTGTTCCTGGAGTTATGCTGAAACACACACACACACACAGAGAGCCATTTTCATATATATAGATAATGGAGTTATATTAATCTTCTTCATCTTTTGATCACTAGGATCACTGACAAGACTAGCAAATCTGAAGTTTACTTTTCTACTACAGTGGGGCCAGATATTGGCTGTGAATAAGTCCATGATTGTCACAGATGATCTGAACTCCTGAGCCACTTAGTGAATAGAATAGAATAGAATAGAATAGAATAGAATAGAATAGAATAGAATAGAATAGAATAGAATAGAATAGAATAGAATTTTTTATTGGCCAAGTGTGATTGGACACACAAGGAATTTGTCCTAGTGCATATGCTCTCAGTGTACATAAAAGAAAAGATACCTTCATCAAGGTACACTTACAACAACGTTAAATCGGCAAACTCGGTATGAACATTGAAATTCCTCTGGTGAAGAAGCCTAGGATAATCCAATGCCACACTTCACATCACCTGGCTGATCTCATGAAGAAAAAATTTAATATGGTATTTCTTTAGCGTCACAGTTATCTAAATGAGCAGTATGCATTTAAAATTAACATTTCGGTTAACAAGAATATGCCCACCCCATTTTCCTGCCCTCCGATAATAGACTATAAAATAGCCTAATTGACACAACTAGGAAGTAAGATGAAGTCTCACTTGCTCTGTCAGCCAATCTCTGGGCAACATGCATGATTACCACCTGTAGCCACTTTTATCTAGCACTGAACTTCAAGAATTTTAGTAAGGTGGGGAGTAGCTATCATCTTGACTTTCATTGGGCCAAAGTTACATTGATTTGCAGAGGGGGAGTCCATGAGTGGCTTCCCTGATTAGGTTTAACCAATTATTAAAAAGCATTTACAAGCCTTCGTGTTCTATTTATCAAGATAGCATCAAAAGATACCATCTTATTTTAACTCAAATTGGATTTAATCATGCTTAGTAATAAATCTGAAATAAATTGGTGTTGGAAAGGCTTCTTCAGCTGTATGATTTTTCTTTGAATGTCTCCATTATTGGAGCTAAGAAAAAAGGCAAAAGTTGAAGGGTTGACTTAATGTAGTTTCCATTTATAAAATATGCCAGACACACCTTTATCTGCTATGAAGAATAAATGGCCCTTCAAACATTGTTCAAGCACAGCTTTTGGCATCTCTGAGAACCAGTGATATTGGCTGGAGTGGACCTACTGAAAATTGCACATAGCAGCATTGGAAGACTGAATTCCTTTATCCTTACTACTTTGCTATTGTTCACTGCAACAGGCAAATACTATTCTATTTTAAATTTTTATTGTTATCATTTCTTTAGTTATATCTTTGCTGGATTATTAGCTATAGTTGAGAGATTTGGTATTTATATTCTTGTTGTTTAAGGGTACACAGATTTTAGATTATAACACAATGTAAATTTTAATGTTTTCAACCTCATATTTTCCATTATTCTATCTGTATATTGTTACCAAAATTTAACCCACTGCTTAACAATAGTTGTGACCACTAAACAGCCATTGTAAAAACTGACTATATATAGTATATAGCAGGATAGAATTCTCAAACTATTGAAAAGGATTCCATAAAGTTATTCGAATTGTATGACATAGTATGTTTCCAAGAAACTTGGATCCTAGAAAACCAGTTTGATACAATGTATTTATCTGGTTTCATATCATGCGTCATTCCAGCAAGGAAATTATATTCTATGGGCTTTCCTTTTGTAGGTTTGGTAAATAGGAAATGGAATCTAAAGGCAGTACAAATAAATTTAGAAATTAATCCCTCTTTCCTTATAGCAAGATTTACGATAACAAATCAGATTGCTTAGAAATAATATTAATAATTATTTATCTATAATATTAAATGTTTATGTGCCTCCAAGAGGTTCTAAATTTCAAAATCAGGGACACTGGGCTATCCCTGAAAATATATTGATGGTCTAGGAGACAAATTTCTACTAGATACTATTATCATAGTAGACGATCTTAATGCAACAATAATAAGAATATTTATTGGTACTAATATTAAATATTAATAAGAATTAATAATATTAATAAGAAAAAGATAATAAGAACTAAATAGCAAAACAGTCAAAAGTTAACACTGATGGGTGTCCCTTACTTTCCCTTATATTTGGAATTTGCCTGGCAGGACATCTAAATTTAAATTGGAATTTTCACATTCTGAATGGCTTTTGCCCCAGAGATTATTTTGATAATTTTACATGAATCAATGAATAGAACAATAATAATTGAACATTTCAAAACATGGAGGTTATTCCACTAAGCTGCAGTGATCACCAACCTATTATATTCCTAAATACTCTCTTTGAAAATAGTGGGAAGTTGAAAATACATAATGGCCACATGTTTATACTAAAACTTTGAGGCCATAAAAATTAAAATTGTCTGTTAATTTAGCTGATAAAATCACTGGAAGAATAATTCAAACCATCAGCACATACCAGCGTAAATTGATTAATGCTGATCCAACTTTTCCAGTTATCCTGAACCACTATCAACAAATAGTTGACCATTTAAAACCAGAATTAAGGCAGATTATTATTAATTAATAATCTAAATTAAGTTCAATTCACCAACAACATTGCCACAAGTTTGATATGGAATGTAAAACAGCACATTGTATGGTTAAGAATTTGGCAAGGAGAGCAAAAGACTGTTGTTCCTCATGGGTAATTATGGAACTGCTTAGGAAGAAAAAGGAATATAAACTTCTCCTAGAGCAAAAATATATATATATATCAAACAAATATATGGCACTCCCTCCTACCCACCACAGATTCCAAAGAATAGACGTACATTATTGATAAATGTGATAAAACTGATAAATGAATGCTAATATGTGCAAAAATACAAACATCTTAGACGTTAGACCAGTAATGGCTAACCTTTTCCAGACTGCGCGCACCCAACCCCCCCAAATGCAATGTGTGCGTGACCCCGTGCATGCGCGTGCCCTCCGCATGTGCCTCACCCCCTGTGAATACGTGTACGGCCCACCGCATGCGCCCCACCCCTCCACGCATGCACATGCACCCCTGCACATGCCCCACCCTCCACGCATGCACACGCTCCTCCATGCTCCACGCATGCGTGGCAGAGACCAGACCAGCTGGCTGACGGGAGGCATGTGTGCATGTGCGGCAGAGCTGAACTGGGGCGATGGCTCACATGCCCACATAGGTTTGCCATCATGGGGTTAAATTGTCCTAAGAGAACTGGGAGAACCCTTATATTAAATATTTTGTTCCCCATCCCACTCCAGGTAATCTAAAATTTTATGATTTTATGATAAAGAACAATAAAATTCTGGGGTAAGTGGTAATCAACCAATTCCTTCATTCTTCTTGTAAAAACCAAGGTGCAGTAGAGTTATGCACAATTTCTACCCTTATGATATGGAATTCTTTCAAAACAAGCTCCTATTAACTATTTTAGTTGTACCTATTCCACTTTTCTATGCAGAAACTGTATATCCCCAATTAAAGTTTGAATAATTGTAAGGACATTGAGCTAGATTCTTTTCAGTGTCTGATACTTGATTTCTCAAGCAATGCCTCCTGGAGCAAATGAATTTCTCCACTTCTTGCACCAATTGATTTACATTTTTATTCAATTCTATGTATTCCTTTGGTTTTTAAATTCTTTTCTAAATGCAAATAATAATCGATTATTTAAAAACAGGGTGCTGGATGTCTTTGCCCAAAGAAATGTGTTTAACTTATCAGAAAATAAAATTACCCCTCCGTATAGCCTTAATGAAATCAAAATTGAATGTGAACATCATCTGAATTAAGTTACAGTGACATCCCTTCAAGAGGCACCACAAGACTATGGTTCCAACAAATGGTATTAGAGGGACAATTTCTCAATAGCTTGTATAATGTGCACTTCTACCCTTGTTCCAAGGAAATTATATAAGATTTTATCCATTATTTATTGTATTGTCTATATCCACTTCAGCAAGTGGAAGATTCTGGAGAACTACTTGATAAGAAAAACATTTTGGCCTGATTTTTATAAAACCGAATATCTAATGAATTTGGACAAGAAGACAATGCTATGGAAATTATCAAGTTTTGCAAGAGGTACTGCTAAAAATATTTTATCAAAAGTTTCTAATGTGTTCTTGCTGCTATAACACTGTTTTATTGTTTTTATTGATTTTTATACATCGTAACGATACTGCTTTTGAACAAATTGGAAATGAATTAGATGAACAAACTAGACCTTTGTGGAAATTTTTTGGTTTATTATTAAAGAGTGCAGATACTTGGTGGACTTTACAAAAGAAAAGATAATATGAGTCTCACTATGATGGAGACTTTAACTACAAAATGCAAATTGAGACGAAAATAAGGGCATAGAAAGACAAAAGAGGAAAAAAAAAATCACTTTGAGATTATAACACCATAATGGCAATTACCAGAAAAACAACCAGAATAGAGGGGAAAGGTAGAATTAGACTGTATTTTGTTCAAAAAATATTTGAGCACAGGCCCAAAAAATGTGCTGAATCATTTGACCCTAAATTTGAAAAAAGAATGGATCTCCCCATTGGCTTTGCTTGTGGGAAACTGGCAGGGAGCATTTGAAATCAGGAATCATATAATTGTGTGGATGATGCAACAGCCACAACTTTGTGGTGGGAAAAAACTGATCTAAAAATCCTGGAAATTTTACTTCTACTGGAATAATGGGTCCCAGATTTTTTATGCATTCTTTAAATTAGCAGATTTTTGCACCTTGATTCAAAACTGTTGCGGGAAAATGAACTATTTGGGCTAACTAACAGTGTTCAAACAGTCTAAATGAGGATTTTAGTGGTATATAGTTAAGACGTTTTATTACACTGAAGATTTTTTTCTCCGTTCTGATGAAACACTATGCATAAAACAGCTTGTCATGGTGCCCCAAAATGATTATAAATTTGTCAGTCCTCTATATCAGTTCATTACAGAGCTAGCTGGCTTGACGATAGAGTTCTGTCCAAGCTAAACCCAACTCTAATCTCAGTAGGTCAAATAATATATATGAATTGCATATTTCACATGAACTTTTTCTCACATAAAGTTATCAGCACAACGTCTCATAAAAATCCATCTGTTTTCCCCAATTCACATTTTCATTTTAGCTTCCCAAGCTGATGCCCTCCAGATGTGCTGTAACTACAACTCCCAGAATCACCAGCCAGCATTTGGGAAATCCAGCCCACGTGGCATTTTAAACAAGCAGATGTTTTAGTTGAACCGGCTGTTACATTCACATGACAGGGGTCTATTGGGCAAATGTTTCCAATGTATGCGTTCTAGATGTCTTTGCAAGACCTCATCCCAACAGTTCTTCAAAAACCATATCTGTACCTAAAGGTGGGATTCAAATAATGTAACAACCGGTTCTATGCCCTAATGACTAGCTGGGTAGGTGTGGCTTGGTGGTCATGTGACCATGTGGGCATGGCCAACTCAACATCACTCATGTCAATAGGCGCTTCGCCTTAGCTGAAAGGGTTAACCAGAGAGGCAGTTTTTGTAAGCAGGGCAATAAAGATTAGGCTAGAAACAACACCAGAATGTTTCCTTCCTGCTTCCTTACAGGATTAGCTCTGTAAAGTGGAAAAAAACAAAAGAAGGTTTTTTCCAGCAACCGGTTTTCTGAACTGCTTAGAAAGTTAACAACCAGTTCTCCCAAATAGATGCGAACTGGCTGAATCCCACTACTGTCTGTACCAGAAAAACTAAAATTTGAACATTGTTAGACCATTAAATTATTGAAAGAACAGCAGCAATGACACCAACTAAATAAAAATTAAATGACAGAATCATAGTAGCATTATCTAGAAATGTTTTATTTATTTATTTATTTGAAATTGTTAGCTGGTCAATTCTAGTGACCTCTTGTTAGCGCTTTTATTTTAATATTTTAATATTATTTTTTACTTCACTATATGGGGTAACTATATTGCTATCCTTTATAAACTGTATGACTATATGACTATAATATGCATTTTGATATTAATACCATAATCATAATAGCCCAGAAAATTGTTATATTTCATTGTTGGGAGATGTATCTCATCAGGCAGCTTCTCCATTGAGCCAGAAGTAAAGAGAGCAATTCAGACATAATAATTGCTGGCAGACTTTCAGCCAATCACTTCCTCTGTGGAAAAATAAAATTAGGAGGATATTACTTCAAGCTCCTGGAGGACAGGGATAAGAGAAATTTACTAAAATCAATCTTTGCCAATCAATTTGGCAAAGGATCAAGATGCCAACAAGGACCATAAATAGTAAGCGTAGTTGTTCAATGCAAGATGAATGCTTCATAATAATAAAAAAAACTGGAGATATATTCCTCACTGAGATCATTGGTATGTAAAATAAACACGCACACTTACTAGACAGCCAGGAGTGAAAAAGAAGCCATTCTATTTAACACTGCATGGACATGTTTCTTTGAGACGTGTGGCACACATAGTTACCATGGGGACTTGAATCAATATAATGAAAGACTGAATTTGTTCTACTAGCTAGAGAATCTTTCAATAGTTGAAGAAGCATAGAGTTTTTAAATTCATAAATCTAGTTTACAGAACATGCTGAGCAGGTAGGTTTCACATTTTGTTACTACCGGTTCGTCCCACGCTCCCAGTTCGCACGCATGCCTGCCTTCCACACATGAACCCAGCCTTCCGCGCCTGTGTCCGGCCTCAAAAACGTGCCTAAATAGGACGGCATAGAACTGGGATGGGTGGGCAGGGGCAGGTCCACCGACAATTTCTGCTACCAGTTCATCTGAACCGGTCTGAACTGGCTGAATACCACCTCTGATGCTGAGCCGCATTATGGGTGGATTTTGCATATTTTGCATATTGTCCTAAATGGAACGTGGGCTAAAAAATTGTGGCCGAGGTTGTTTTATTTACTCACAATCTAAAATTGTGAGCTGGCTTTGACTCACTTGTTTTGGTCATGGCTTTGAGTGTTAAGATTAATGGCTAGCTAGAAGGAAGAAGGAGGTGGAGATGGGGGTAGCAGCAGAACAATGGCATTGTTTAAAACACACACACACACACACACAAACAAACAAAGGAGTTGCTCTTCCCCTATCCCATAATGTAGAAAAGTCAAGTGAGGTCTGATGGCATCTGACTAACATATTTTATCAAAAGTAATACACTTTTGTAAGCAGCATCTGACTTTATCAGAAGCACAGAATAGTTAGACTGGTGTAAGATTAATGCAGGTTACTTCAGCAATTTCTCTCTTTTAACATGTTTGTATATATCAGGGGTGAAATTCAGCAGGTTCTGACAGGTTCTGGAGAATCGGTAGGAGAAATTTTGAGTAGTTTGGAGAACTGGCAAATACTACTCTGCTGGCCCCAATGTGGGGTGGGAATGGAGATTTTGCAATATCATTCCCTTAGAGTGGGGAGGGAATGGAGATTTTGCAGTATCTTTCCCCTGCCACCCCCATCAAGCCACGTCCACAGAACCGGTAGTAAAAAAATTTGAATTTCACCACTGGTGTATATGTATAATAAAACAAATTAATTAGCGCCATCATTGGTTTTTATAAAGCAGTATACCAAGAGAGGAATATTTTTAAAAAGTGCAAATTGTCATGTATTTGAATGCACTGAAGAATTATTGAGAAGGGTTTTTTTTTTGTTCCACTAAGCTAACAACTTAATTGTTTCTGGCATGCCAAAATTATGCTGTAAGTGGTTAAGTCCATAAAGAAAGGAACAACTGAGGCTTATTATCCATCTTTGTTTAGACGGATGAGCTGTAGTCATTTTAATATATTTTGAAATTAATATTGTTTGGCATTATAATTAAATGTGTCTTTCGTTGTTCACTCACTCTTGAGTACTGATGTGGACTTAGCCCTGAAGGGATTACAGAGCAGAGAGCTTTCCCTGCTGTTGAAGTTAGTTTCCTGCACAGAGAATGGAATGCTACAGAAATCAATTAGAAAGCTATCTATCCCTAAGCTAATTGCAGGAAAAAAAAAACCACAGCAAAAGGTTTGGTAGTTCCACTTGCAGTGAAGCTTGTGATAAGGTTATTTGAAAGCTTTCATAATCTAGGCAAGGATGACCTTTGACAGGAAAAATAAACTTAAAATAGAATTTAACTTTATTTACAATCAAATAGCATTTATTTTTGAGCAGACATGCATAGGACTATCCTGACTATCCTTGCTATGGACAATTTGTATTAACCATCAGTAAAGGAATTAATGAGTAAAATAGGAATGCACATGTATTTTATCCTAAACATGATTATCGGAAAATAAAGCCCATTAAGTATTTGGAATTTTGAATAATATTCGATTATTAATTATTATCTGAGTCCATCAAGAGCCTTTAACTATTTCCACTGATACAAAAGCAACAAATACTAACCAATAAGCAGCAAAATTGCAATTTTAACCCTACTTAATCTATCACGATGCTGTTGTTCTACGGAGATTCTGGTTATAATCAATCTATATTTATTCAGTTATATAACACATCAAATAAATTACATTCCATAGACAACTGGATCAGTGATGGGTTTCAAATTGTTTTACTACCAGTTCTGTGGGTGTGGCTTGGTGGGCGTGGCATGGCTTGGTAGGTGTGGTTTGGTGGGCGTGGCAGGGGAGGGATACTGTAAAATCTCCATTCCCTCCCCACTCCAGGGGAAGGTTACTGCAAAATCCCCGTTTCCTCCCGATCAGCTGGGACTCGAAGGCAGAGAATAGATGAGGTGGGGCCAGTCAGAATTTTTACTACCGGTTCTCCAAACTACTCAAAATTTCCGCTACCGGTTCTCCAGAACTGGTCAGAACCTGCTGAAACCCACCTCTGAACTGGATATTATTTTACAAAAAGCCAGCAATAAATTGTTTTTTTTTTTACAGTGAGCAGAAACATTTGATAATCTACTTAAATGGAAGAAAACTAACTATCTGCTAATTAACAATGTTAAGTGAAATATATATATACAAGCAGAGGAACAGGCACAGGGAATATAGTATTCCAGAGAGTATTTTTAAACTTTTGTTGAAATGTTGCCTTTGCCTCTTAATTGTGAAATCTGATTGCTTTCTGATCCTTGGGACAATCTAAATTTTGCAGAATTCTTAAATGATTAACATTATTTACATGACTATTTATGATATGTCACCTTCTCCCTCCCTTTCTGTTTAGATTTATGTTTTGAGATCAGGGATTTATTTTCCTTTGGAAATTCAAGTGAGCAAATAAATGCTTTTGTTTTGTATGATGTGATCCTAACACGTGGCATGTAAACCCCTGTTTATTGTAAAGCAGGATTGTCAAACTCAATTTCATTGAGGGCCACATCAGAGTTGTGTTTGACCTCAGAGGGCCGGGTGGTGGTGGCCATGGTCATGGTGAGCGTTTGACCCAGGCTCAAGATGCCCTTTTTCCTTCTCTTCTTTCGTCCCCCAGTTCTTTACTATAACCATTTTCCTATCTCTTGTACCAGATATTACAGGCAAACATTTATTACTTATTCTTTATACTCCACTAAACTTTTTATTTCTAAATTTATACCCCATTGTCTAATAGCAAATAATAATAATAATTTAAAATATAACTGCCAAGTGATCTTAGTGTTAGGGTCCTCTCTCTCTCTCTCTCTCCATATATATATATATATATATATATATATATATATATATATATATATATATATATATATATATATATATATATATATATATATATATATATATCTTTATATATATATATGTAGGTCTTTGATTATTCGGTTTTCTCCCGTAAAATTGGAAGTGTCTTGGCGACGTTTCGACGAAGTCTCATTCGTCATCTTCAGGCTTCAGCTTCGTGCTTCTGGGAGCAATGTGTGATTGCAGCTGTTTCTTCCTTTTTAACTGCTAGTGGGGGTTTGAACTGATTGGGTGGGAGCTTGGCTGTGCTCTGATTGGATGGGGTTTTTTTGTGCTCTGATTGGATGGGGTGTGTCCTGTTTGGGTGGGGGTTGGGTTGTGCTCAGATTAGTGTGAGTGGCAGGGGGATTTGAGCTGGTGAGCTGCACTGCTGCTGTTTGGCTTCGTGTTCGTGGTCGTGCTACATCTTCGTAGTGGGTGTCAGTCTGCTGCATGTATGGATTGGAGGGGTTTGAAATGGCTAATGTTGCAGCTGCGGTCTGGCTTCTGGTCCTTGGTCGTGCTTCCTGATCAGTGTGGGTTTGGGTCTGCTTTCTGGGTGAATGTGGTGGTGACATCCTGTGTGGACCTCGTGAGTGTGGGTCTGGTGTCATCCCTCGTGTTAAGGACTCGTTTGTCAATCACACATTGCTCCCAGAAGCACGAAGCTGAAGCCTGAAGATGACGAATGAGACTTCGTCGAAACGTCGCCAAGACACTTCCAATTTTACGCGGGAGAAAACCCGAATAACCAAAGACCTACATACAAAAACCTCAGAAAACAAATATATATATATAAACCTCAGAAAACATATATGTGTGTGTGTGTGTGTGTGTGTGTGGTTATTCGGGTTTTCTCCCGTAAAATGTCTTGGCGACGTTTCGACGAAGTCTCATTCGTCATCTTCAGGCTTCAACCGTGCTTCGGGGAGCAATGTGTGATTGCAGCTGTTTCTTCCTTTTTAACTGCTAGTGGGGGTTTGAACTGATTGGGTGGGAGCTTGGCTGTGCTCTGATTGGATGGGGTTTTTTTGTGTGCTCTGATTGGCTGGGGGTGTGTCCTGTTTGGGTGGGGGCTTGGTTGTGCTCAGATTAGTCTGAGTTGCAGGGGGATTTGAGCTGGTGAGCTGCACTGCTGCTGTTTGGCTTCGTGTTCGTGGTCGTGCTACATCTTCGTAGTGGGTGTCAGTCTGCTGCATGTATGGATTGGAGGGGTTTGAAATGGCTAATGTTGCAGCTGCGGTCTGGCTTCTGGTCCTTGGTCGTGCTTCCTGATCAGTGTGGGTTTGGGTCTGCTTTCTGGGTGAATGTGTGGTGGTGACATCCTGTGTGGACCTCGTGAGTGTGGGTCTGGTGTCATTCCTCGTGTTAAGGACTCGTTTGTCAATCACACATTGCTCCCAGAAGCACGAAGCTGAAGCCTGAAGATGACGAATGAGACTTCGTCGAAACGTCGCCAAGACACTTCCAATTTTACGCGGGAGAAAACCCGAATAACCAAAGACCTACATACAAACACCCGCGAAAACCTCAGAAAACAAATATATATATATATAAACCTCAGAAAACATATATGTGTGTGTGTGTGTGTGTGTGTGTGTGTGGTTATTCGGGTTTTCTCCCGCGTAAAATGTCTTGGCGACGTTTCGATGAAATCCCATTCGTCATCTTCAGGCTACGTGTTTACAGCTTCATGCTTCTAGGAGAAAAAATATATATGTATTTGTTTTCTCAAGGTTTTCGCGGGTGTTTGTATATAGGTCTTTGGTTATTCGGGTTTTCTCCCACGTAAAATTGGAGGTGTCTTGCCAAGACACCTCCAATTTTACGTGGGAGAAAACCCGAATAACCAAAGAAACACACACACACAGACACAGACACACACACACACATATTGAACACCACTCATGCATTAATCGTGAAATCTCCAGAACCATAAAGCCTACAAACTTGAAATTTGCCACGTATGTTACTCTTGGCTTCTAGGTGCTCACTGAGAAAGGATTTTTCGAAATGACCATCAGAGCATTAGTATTTTCTATATTATTATAACATGCTCCGATGTTCTACTCCCCCACCCAGCTTGAAAATAACTCTGGAGGGAATGGGATAGCATAGGACAGGCTTCTGGTGGGTAAGCCTCGTGGAGAGAAGGGGCTAGAAAGCCTGAGGGAGAGAAGGGGAAAGGATAGGAGATGTTTCTGTAGGGCAAGGCTGAGGGAGAGAATGGGAGGCTGAAAGAGAGGCTTCTGGGGGCCAGCCTGAGGGAGAGAAGGAGAGAGGATAGGGGAGGATTCAAGCTTTAGGTGTCGATTTATCAAGCCCAATCACAGTTTCGTAGCAAAGCACGGGGATCCAGCTAGTGCCTTAATAAAATGCCCTAAATCTTAAATATATTCCACTTTTCAGAATTCCCCACATTTTTGAGGTCAGTGCTTGTTCTTGTTCTTCAAGGTGCTAATAATTGGATACAGTTTTTTTTGCAGTTGTTCTTTCTACCCTATCTAAAAAGCTGCAGGCATGTAACTATTGATAACTTGGCTTCAAGTTGTGTGTGTGTGTGTGTGTGTTTACACTTTTGTAAACGTCTTTACTAATCTTCTCCCAAATATAATGTTTCGGTTCTGAGCAGATTTTCTTCATTGAAAGTACTGTCCAAATAGTGGCCATTTAATTCAAAAATGGTTGGAAAATATATTTCTTGTAAACTCTCCCTTGTAATCTTTTATAAAGGTTACTCAAGAGTAGGGTTTGTATCATTGGCTTCCAGGTGATAAAGATCTGATCAGACGTTCAATCCAAGATCAATGATCCTGAACATTTTGTGTTGTTTTAGGGATGTGTTGAAAAGTTGTTTTGCCAGAATATCTCAGGAGGCCACCGCACAGCCCATTTTTGGCCTCCCCGGCCTCCAGCAGCACTCTGCCGGCCAAAAACGGGCCACATGGATGCCCCATGAGACCTCCGCATGGCCCGTTTATGGCCGTCAGAGTGCTGCTGGAGGCCAGGGAAGCCAAAAATGGGCTGCGTGGAGGGCTGCACAAGCTCCCCGACCCATTTTGGCCAGCAGAGGCACCACAGGCTAGTCCTTTGATATTTCCAGGCTAGCTCCAGCCTGTCCTTTGATATTTCTAGGCCAGTCCTATGATATTTCTAGGCCAGCCCCAGCCTAATCCTTTGATATTTCCAGGCTGGCCTAAACTCAAGCCCTGAGGGCCATATTTAAGCACCCTGCAGGCTGGATCTGATCTACGAGCCTTGAGTTTGACATCCCTATTGTAAAGACCACTGTATCTCAAACTGTATTCTGAGGGGATCCATGAAGATCCTCTTAGTAGTCCTGCAAAATCAAAGTTATTTGCCAGCCTACCCTGAAAAACAATACAATATTAAAATCTGATTAAATAATCATCGGAAGTTGCATGATTGCATAAATTTTAATTTTTAATCTGGTATATATTGATGAATACAACCCATAGAAACAAAAGTTCTTTTGGTGTCCTCCATAATTTTTAAAAGATGTCCTGAGAGAAAAAAGTTTTTGAAACACTGGTGTAGAACAATGTGAGAATCCAATTAATTACATTATATCCAAATTTAGCAGAGCTTATTTTTCAAAACTTGGTAAGACTTCCTTTAGCATATAAATATCCAGGTTGCCATTTGAAGCAATCACATACCGTATATGCACACTTTTTATTTAAGGTAAATTGTTGTTGTTTTAACCATTTAGCTGAGTCCTGCTCTTTATGACTTTATAGGCAAGTCCTCTCTATGTTACCCTATCAAACACAGCTTCTTTCAATTGTTGGATATTCAACTTTGTATTAGATTTGATATTATCAAGCCAGTGTGTTCTGTAAAGGTAAAGGGAACCTTTACCTATGTGCTAGTGGTTCCCGACTCTAGGAGGCAGTGCTCATCTCCGTTTCAAAGCCGAAGAGCCAGTGCTGAATGAAGACATCTCCAAGGTCATGTGGCCGACTAAACGCCAAAGGCACATGGAACGCTATTACCTTCCCACCAAAGGTGGTCCCTACTTTTCTACTTGCATTTTTTATGTGCTTTTGAACTGCTAGGTTGGCAGAAGTTGGGACAAGTAACAGGAGCTCACCCCGTTACGCGGCACTAGGGATTCGAACCGCTGAACTGCCGACCTTTCGATCGACCAGCTCAGTGTCTTAGCCACTGAGCCACCACGTCCCTAGTGTGTGCTGTGCTTGCCCTTATTCTTGCTCTACTAACCATTCCTAACAGCACTGCCTTCTCCAATGAATTTGCACACTTGATGTGGCCAAAGTAAATCAGACGTAGTCTTGTGATTTTAGCTTCTAAGTGATGTGTTTGGTTTTATATGATTTAACACCTCTCTGTTAGTTACTATGGCTGTACACAGTTCAAAGGCATCAGTTCTTATTCTATCAGCCATTCTCGGTGCCTAACTCTCATACCCATACCTCATTATAGGGAACACTATTGCTCTAACTAGCCTGCTTGTTGTATTTATATCAATATCACTGCTTTTCCAGATCTTATTCATGTTAACCGCAGCCTAAGGTTATCCTGTGTTTGATTTCAGGAGCAGAACTGCCATTGTGAACAATTTTAGATCCAAGGAAGATAAATTCTTGAACTAATTCAATTTCTTCCTTATTGTTTTTAAATGTCTCATATCTATCTGCTGCTATTGTAATTATCTTTGTTTTTCTGATGTTAAGACTCTATCCTACTTTTTCACTTTCCTCCTTGATTTTCTAGATCATTTTTTCCAGGTCTTCCCTATTTTCAATCAATAATGTTGTATCTTCTATGTACTTTTTAATTTTTTTATTATTAATAATTTTGTATTAATAAGATTAATAAAAATTAATATTTTATTATTATTTATGGTTCTTCCCCCAATCTTCACTCCAACATCAGGCAGTTCTAGATCTAATTTCTGCATGATCATTTCAGCATATATATTGACAAAAAAAGGTGATTAAATACATTCCTGTCTAATTCCCTTACTGATCCTGAACCGATCTATGTCACTATAAAGTGTTCTCACTGTTGCTCTTGATCCGTGTACAGTGATCTGATGATCAGGTAGATTGGGACACCAAGATCATACAAAGCCACCCATAACTTATTGTGTTCTATACATTCAAAAGCTTTTCTGTAATCCATAAAACACATATAAATATCTTCTGAAATTTTGATTTTCCATAACCCATTTAATCCATCATCTTGAGTGCCATGCCCCTTTCTAAAGCCAGTTTATACATCAGGTAACTCTTGATCAATGACATTTTGTAGCTTCTGCTTAATGATTTTTAACAGACTCTTGCTTGCATGAGAAATCAATGTATTCATACAATAGTTGGAACAGTCTCTGGCATCACCTTTCTTTACTAATGGGATAAAAACCGATCTTTTCCAGTCCTGAGACATTGACATGTAGTCCATATCTCTTGACATGGGGCAGTGATTATGTTAATTGGTCTTGGTAATTCTACAGGTATTCCCTCAAAACCTGCAGCAATTTCCCCATGGTCCATTCTACTTGTACTTCTTCTTTCAAGATATTTGGTTCTTTATTAATCAGGCTGTCATCTTTGTCATCTTGCTGGCAAGTCAAACAGCTATAAAGTCCTTCTGTATATTCTTTCCATCTATTCTCGATCTTCTGCTGGTCACCTGGTACATTCCCATTGAGGTCTTCAGTAATGCTATGCTAAAAACTTGGATCGCTTCATTTTCACTATGGCAAACATGACCTTAGTAGGTCCCTTCCTATTAGCTTCTTCCAGATGTTGACACTGCTCTTCACACTACTTATTTTTGTCTTTCCTGGCTTCAGATTGGAAAATTGCCAGCTTTTTAACTTCATACTTATTATCTTTGGCTTTGGCCATCCTTTGCTGATCAGCTTTTTGGATGGTGTCATCAGATAGCCACTTGTTTGCTCTCTTTGGTTTTGCCACATACTATTCAGCAATTTCCATGAGGTTATCTTGGATCTCTCACCCCTGTTCATTTGGGTCTTTCCCTTCTAAATTCAGTAGTACTTGGAGGTTTATCTATGTCTGCAGGGTTATCTGATTAATGCTCCTGGTTGCTGTAGTCTGCATTTTTTTCCTGGAAATCCATTCCTACTCCCACACCATTCAAAGGGGGTTCATCCCAAATTGTATAGTTAAAAGTCTATAGAGATTCCCAGTCATCCAGGTCACGGTTGTCCCAAAGGTGCTTTTTTAGGACTTCCTTGTTTTTTCTTTGAAGACATTTCGCTTCTCATCCAAGAAGCTTCTTCAGCTTTGACAGGTTAGTGGGGAATGGAAGGATTTATATTCCTTGGAGACAGCTGGTCATTTTCATCTTTTAGAGGGTTGTTGAAGCACTTGGAGGTTTATCTGTGTCCTCAGGGTCATCTGAGTAGTGTGCCTGGTTATTGGAAGAATGAGGCACGTCTAGACAACTACAACTATTTATTTATTTACCATTTTTGAATTGCTAGGTGGACAGGAGCTGGGGCAAGTAACGGGAGCTCACCCGGTCAACAACATTTGGGTCTTAAACCTGAGCTGCTAGCTTTCCAGCTGACAAGCTCAGCATCTTTATTTACATTCAGCCCTTATCAACCAGCACATTCCAACAGGTTCCTGTCAATCTACACATTAAAAACAATAATACATAAACCACAGTCAATAAAACACCCTTTCCAGCATCCAGCAATCTAACAGCAATCAATGCCCTATGAAACAATTTGGTGTTCACAGCCTCCCCAAATAAGAGAAGAGGAGGTACCATATATATCTTTCCAAGGATAAGGGATTTCAAGAAGATGGAGCCATTATGAAAAACATGAACCCTTACTCCCTCAAACCTCTTGTGGGTCCTCAAGATCCCAATCTGGACCAGGGAGGATACCTAGGCACCAAGCCATGAAACCAGCTACTTGATTGTGTGTTTAATTTATGTTTAACTTATTATATAAGATTAAGTTAGCTGTAGCTAAACATGTCATGTGAACACAGCCAAACTGTCATCATAGCTGGGTTTATATGACAACTGAACCACAAACAAGGCAGCCACATATTAACCTATCATACCTATGTTATGTTATCATCCAGCAAATGGTTTAGTGTGTCATGCATGCCCAGAAAATTGGGCTAAATCTACCGCAATAAAGTTTGCCATGAGAATATGACCCACGAGTTTCCATGGAGATTGTAACTCCACCCAATTCTGTTTGCGTTTCTATTCCCTAATCTGCCTTTTTATTAACTAGGAGTACCTCTGTTTAAATTAAACTGCAATACTACTCAACTTGTGGCATTAACGTATTCCAATACATTTCTCTATCCCTACAAAATCTTTATAACATACTGCCTTAGTCAATATTTTTCCTACTTGAAGACTAGGATATACAAACATACTGAAAGGGTTTTGACAATTTCATCTACATAATATTTATAGTATTAAGCTCTGGGAAAGCACTTGAATCTCTCGCAAAAAAACTTCTGCAAAAGGAGTTTATAGAAATGTTTACAGGTCTTTTGGGATCTTACTAACTTTTGATTTTGCTAGTTTATGTATAAAAAAGAAAATATCAGTTCATTTTAAAGCCTCATAGCACTATTCTAACTTCATAAAAAGGCTGTGAGATCATTTTAAACTTTGAAAAAGAAAAGGGCGGTACATTTTCAGTGTGAAATTTGGCATGCCTTCTTAGAGTTTAAGAGTATGATCTCTCTACACATTGACATTTGGTCTAATTATTAATGAATGCCAGTAATTTCTTCTAGCATATTTCTGTAGCTTGTCAGTTACATGAAAAGGTAGGGTAACTAAAATGCATTATTCTATCAATGTCCACTTTGCACATGGAAAAAGAATGCCTTAGAAATACATTACTTATAGTTTTTGTTTTCTGTGTGGAAAGTGTTCAGATGTTTATATCCAAATATATAATTCAGCTAAAGCACTTTTGTACTATTTTAGTACCAATCCTATACATTTCATTATTCACCAGAAAATGGATCCAATACCTACTGAAACAAATGGAAGCCTTCCAATTTCATTTTCTGTTTGACTCTAGTGACTGTAAGAAGAGGAGGAAAATAGCATATGAAACTGTATGCATATTCAAATACTTCCAAGGGATGTGAATATGCCCAATAAATATGTGGTTGGATGAAGTTATAAACATTGTTCCTTCAAACATAACTGGCTCATAATTCTAAAGATTTAAACTCTTATAGTGCCAGAATAGATATGGTTAAGAGAGTTCTATAGCAAGAATGCAATTTAGGAACAAAGCACATATTCTCCAATGGAAGAGTTAAAATCCAACCCCGACACATTGTGCTAAGCCACAAAATTGTTATGATCACTACTATTGTTGTAGGCATTAATTATAGCTCAAAGAGTTGTACAAAGCTACCATTTTAATTATGGACAACAAATTAATTATGGACAACAAAGAATGTTTTTTTTTGCACCAACTCAGAAAGCTCAAACTGCGCAAGGAGCTGCTGATCCAGTTCTACAGAGGAATTATTGAGTCTGTCATTTGCACCTCTATAACTGTCTGGTTCGGTTCTGCAACCCAACAAGAAAAACATAGACTTCATAGGATAATTAGAACTCCAGAAAAAAAAATGCTACCAACCTGCCTTCCATTGAGGACCGTGTATACTGCACGAATCAAGAAGAGGGCTGTGAAAATATTTACAGATCCCTCACATCCCTCACATAAACTGTTTCAACTCCTACCCTCAAAACGACGCTATAGAGCACTGCACACCAGAACAACTGGTGACACAAGAACAGTTTTTTCCCGAAGGCCACCACTCTGCTAAAGAAATAATTCCCTCAACACTGTCGAACTATTTACTAAATCTGCACTACTATTAATCTTCTCATTGTTCCCATAACCAATCTCTTTCCACTTATGACTGTAACTTTGTTGCTGGTAAACCTTGTGATTTATATTGATACTGATTGTTCCTGATTGCTTATTTGTGCCCTGTGATTATCATTAAGTGTTGTATCATTAAGTGTTAAATTGTACTAAATTATTGACTAAACACTAAATTGTGTTAAATTGTACCTTATGACCATCATTTGTGTTGTAAATGTTGTACCTTGATGGAGGTATCTTTTCTTTTATGTACACTGAGAGCATATGCACCAAGACAAATTCTATTCTATTCTATTCTATTCTATTCTATTCTATTCTATTCTATTCTATTCTATTCTATTCTATTCTATTCTATTCTATGTTTTGGGGAATGTGTAAAATAAAAATGTAATGCAGAATCTTTATATTTACAGTTAACCCCGGTTTGCATGTTCTGGGAGAAAGGTGAAATGTAGTACTGTATTAGCTAAATGAGTATTTGATAGACACAATTTTTAAAATACTTTGAGTTCACCATGTGCACATCAGGCTGAAGATTCATTAGAGCAAATGAGTATAAATCTCACATACCCCCTTATCTTTGAGTCAGGAAAGTTCATATGAAAGTTTAAAAAATTAACATCCTCATTTTTCTATAAGGAAGATGTGCAAAATATCTCAGCAGCAGTTTATATAAAATACAAAACATATACAAAATATGAAGACAGATATGTCTATTTTCAAACTGCGTACAAGCTGTTTAAACATCAGCTAGTTTTATTTAGGATCCCAATACAATGCATCTGGCTTTTCAGTTAGGTGTGTTCTTTCTCAATAATCCAAGTACACAAGTGGGAGTCAAGCTATTCTCCAAAATACCTGAGGGCAGGACAAGAAACAATGGATAGAAACTAATCAAGAAGAGAAGCAACCTAGAACTAAGAAGAAATTTCCTGACAGTTAGAATTATTAATCAGTGAAACAACTTGCCACCAGAAGTTGTGAATGCTCCAATACTGGAAGTTTTTAAGAAGAGATTGGCCAACCAGTTGTCTGAAATGGTACATAGGGTTTCCTGCCTAAGCAGGGGTTGGACTAGAAGACCTCCAACTTCCCTTCCAACTCTGTTATTCTATTTCTACAGTATTCAGAAACTACTTTCTAAGGGAGTGTTCACGTATAGTATTTAAGATGAAAGCTGAGAAATAATAACTGTCTGGTTCGGTTCTGCAACCCAACAAGAAAAACACAGACTTCAGAGGATAATTAGAACTGCAGAAAAAATAATTGCTACCAACCTGCCTTCCATTGAGGACCTGTATACTGCACGAATCAAGAAGAGGGCCGTGAAAATATTTGCAGATCCCTCGCATCCTGGACATAAACTGTTTCAACTCCTACCCTCAAAACGACGCTATAGAGCACTGCACACCAGAACAACTAGACACAAGAACAGTTTTTTCCCGAAGGCCATCACTCTGCTAAACAAATAATTCCCTCAACACTGTCAGACTATTTACTGAATCTGCACTACTATTAATCTTCTCATTGTTTTCATCACCAATCTCTTTCCACTTATGACTGTATGACTGTAACTTTGTTGCTGGCAATCCTTATGATTTATATTGATATATTGACCATCAGTTGTGTTGTAAATGTTGTACCTTGATGAACGTATCTTTTCTTTTATGTACACTGAGAGCATATGCACCAAGACAAATTCCTTGTGTGTCCAATCACACTTGGCCAATAAAAAAATATCTATCTATCTAATATAACCATTATTGTTGCTGTTACTTTGCAAGAGTTTGGGGAATTGAAGCTATATTTTTCATAATTCCAGGATGACAGTGTTCCATTTTGCTTGTGTCTTATGATTTTCTTATCAGAAGGCTTTATATGCAGGACAAAGTACTTAAACCTGAGAATTGTTTTTTATTATTATCAGGTATTTTAAGAAAGGTACCTGAGGTATATCCTATAGAGCTCTGATGGTAGTTTGTAGACTTTGCAGACAGTTAAAACTTTATACATACACACATACGTGTAACACTTACTGCATGAATTGAACTGAAGCAGACAACGTTTTCCTCATCTTTCTATGTGAAGTAATCTTACCAGAGGGGGGGTTTCAGCAGTTTCAGACCAGTTCTGGAGAACCGGTAGTGGAAATTTTGAGTAGTTTGGAGAACCGGTAGTAAAAATTATGACTGGCCCCGCCCCCGTCTATTCTCTGCCTCCTGAGTCCCAGCTGATTGGGAGGAAATGGGGATTTTGCAGTAACCTTCCCCTGGAGTGCGGTGGGAATGGAGATTTTATAGTATCCTTCCCCTGCCATGCCCACCAAACCACGGCCACCAAGCCATGCCACCCCCACCAAGCCACCCCCATAGAACCAGTAGTAAAAAAATTTGAAACGCACCACTGAACCTTACACCCCCCCCCCCTTACCTGCTATAAACAGTTTCATCTATCTAATTAGCACTTTTCTATATATCAAAGACAGACAACTAGAATAGACTTTCTTCTAAGTAAGCATCTGTGGGATGCAAACTAGTTTGTATCTATAATTTTGGATTAAATGATTTAGGAACAAGTTCTGTGGTTTCCATGTTAAACTACTAATTGTTACTGTATGCAGTTATCGGTACAGTTGGAGTTGGGTTTCACAAGCTTTTTTTGCCATTTGTTAAACAACTCATTGCAAATGTTAAGTGAATCATTAAGAGAATCTGGTTTGGTCAATTGACTTTGCTTGCCAGCTGAGAAGGTCATAAATGGTGATCACATGATCCTGGGATACTGCAACCATTTTAAATACATGTTGGTTGCCAAGCACCTGAATTTGGATCATGTGACCACGGAGATGTGGCAATGGTTTTAAGTGTGAAAACGTGCCATTATAACTTTAAATGAATAGTTGTAAATTGAGGATTATCTATATATTCCTTGAACCTATATTTTATTTGAAATTCAAATTATCCGAATTTGCATGTGACCCCCTATATTTTTATTATTATTATTATTGTTATGAATTCATAGCATTCTACATTACAATCCTGCCAGGCCTGGCATGGTTGCATATGTGGTGCTCAACCTTAAATGTGGTGCTCCACAGGGGTGGGTTCTAAATTTTTTTACTACCGGTTCTATGGACGTGGCTTATTTTGTGGGCGTGGCTTGATGGTCATGTGACAGTGGGTGTGGCTTGATGGTCATGTGACTGGGTAGGCGTGGCCAACTCAATGTCTCTCATGCTTGGCCCCTCTCCTCCCAGCCATTCCTTGTCACACCCAGCCTCAACGTATCTATAGTTCTGCAAAAATGTTGTTCACCTTTTTTCAACTTTATTATCTACATACTATAGATCAGGGGTCTCCAAACTTGGCCACTTTAAGACTTATGGACTTCAACTCCCAGAATTCCTCAGCCAGCTTTGCTGTCTTAAAGTCTTAAAGTGGCCAAGGTTAGAGACCACTGCTATAGATGCACTTTCATGGACCACTGAAAGGACGAAATAATAATAATAATAATAATAATAATAACAGAGTTGGAAGGGACCTTGGAGGTCTTCTAGTCCAACCCCATGCCTAGGGCCAATGGCTCACATGCTTTGCTCAAGAGTGTGATAGGCAACAGGCTTTTAAGGGGCTGCTAGAAAGAAGGGGGGGAAAATATTTTCCAAAGCACCAGAAGTCAAAACAAGAAGCAATGGATGGAAACTCAACAAAGAGAGAAGCAACCTAAAACTAAGGACAAACTTCCTGACAGTGTGAACCTATATAGGTTTCAGTCATAATTTCACATATAAAATAGCCATTCATGTAATACAACCTGCATATTGTTCAAAACAATCATTAGTATTATGGCTGATGTTTGATAGCAAGCCTAAAATCCCCATTCTCTCCCCACTCCATGGGAAGGTTACTTCAAAATCCGCATTTCTTCCCCACCCCACTAATCCGTTCTGGGAAGGAATCAAACTCCCCCCTCTTCATTTCCCAAATAAAATATCCGAGATAATTAAGGAATAATCAAGCTGCTAGCAAGGAACCTGCCTGGAATTCCACATTCCTGCCAGCTGCATAAAGGAAACTTTGTAAGCAGAAAACAGCTACCAGTGCTTACAGATAATATAAAGTGGAAGCTGGAAGTTCGGCTCCATTTACAAGCAGGCAGAAAACTCATTCAAGACAGGATACTTCACAATGGAAATCACACAAACCTTTTTAGAAACACAAAGCTCATGTTGAAGAAACCCCAAAACTTCAAAAACATTGAACCATATAAGAATTCCTCCTCTTATCCAATTTGTTGTTCAGCTAACCCAGAAAGGAGCTTCTAGCCGCTCTGTCAATTTAAAGCAACAGCAGTTTCCCCCCCCCCCTTCTTCTTTGCCAAGCGATCTCCTTGCTGAGAAGAGAGCCGATCAGTTGGGAGGCTTCTTGGCTTCTCAGTTTAAAGGGATGGTGTCTTGTTTTTTTTCTCTCTTCTTCGACAAGTGAGCCCTGAGTTTTTTACTTCCAGCCGATCAGCTGGGAGTCGGGAGGCAGCAATAGATTGGGGGCGGGGCCAGGCAGAATTTTTACTACCGGTTCTCTGAACTACTCAAAATGTTTACTACCGGTTCATGCGAACTGGGGAGATCCGGTAGCAACCCACTACTGGTGCTCCAGATACCATATGATGGAGGCGTGGAGGCTTCCAAGCCAGGGGTGAAATGCTCCTGGATCAGACCGGATCGCGCGATCTGGTAGCGATGACAGAACGACGCTCCGCACACATGCCCAGGTGTCATTACTGCCTGGTTTTAACTAGGAAGTAATGTGTTTTTTTGACATGCAAACATGCGGCGTGTGCACTTCCGAACCAGTAAGGAAGGTAAGTAGATTTCACCCCTGTTGCAAGCTAACAAAGGGTACTCTTCCTGCAGTCATGCTTTGTCAAAGCTGGGTCCATCCAATATTAACATATTGGAGTCACTGGAAAGTTTTATACTCTGGCAAGAAGGGTTCTACAGGGAGATGGCTAAGTGTGGGAGAATGGGACATGAGCACAGTGTTCGCTTACAGTCCTGCCAATTTTGTATGTAATGGTGGCTATGACTGACGCTTCTATGGCAGCTGTCCAGATACTCTAGGTATAGCACTACAGGCTTGCTCCTTGGTGCCAACACTTTTATGCACATGAAACTATGCATGCCTTCATTCCACACTTGCACAGAGAAAAAAACTCCTACTTCCTGCCTCTTATAAGAAGATGAGGCTTTCAAGAAGAGACTGGACAGCCACTTGTCTGAAATGGTAATCTCCTGCTTGAGCAGGGGATTGGACTAGATGTCCTCCAAGGTACCTTCCAATTCTGTTGTTCTATGTCTATGATATAACACTATGCTAGTAAGTTTCTATTATGTTTTTTTTTTCATCTTGTCTGCGAAGGTTAAGTTTAAGGCGTATCATGCTTTCAGCAAGAAATGGAGTACTGTTACTTACAAGAAGGCTGCTGACATTTAGAGAGTCTTTAGTTTTTCCAAAAGTTGGATCTGCAGGAAAGAAGCATAGGTCAGAAAGAAGGATATATACATCCAAAGATGGGATTCAAATCCCGGCGCTACCAGTTTGCTACCAGTAGCGTGTGGGTGCTCTCACTCGCTGTGCAAGCATGGGGCTTCTGCGCATGTACAGACACTTCTGCACATGCGCGATGTTTTTGATGATGTCTGGGCAGGTGGATGGAGCCTCCCGCTGCTGCCTCTACCAGTTTTGCACGAACCTGGGTGAACCAGTAGAAACCCACCCCTGTATACATTGCATCAAAAGATGACATATCTTTCGTGGGTTTTATATGCAATATATTCTTCCATATGTCCAGCAGCTCCCTGGCTGTGCACAATGCTATGCGTCAGAGGATACTCTATTGTTGTGCTGCCTGCCCTACTGTCAAGAGGCTGTCTGCATTTCTCTTCAAGACAGTCGGCATGGGTTCCTTGGTGAGGAAAGCATGGATGTACTGTGGGGAAGTTATCGTAAGAATGAAGATGAACCAGCACTAGCATGAAACAATGAGGAGATGAGGCTTCATTGAGGTGCAGTCTGCCCATATAAAAATGGTTTTTGTTTGGTGCAGCTCTTTTCCTTGGAGTGGTGGCAGGGGTGAAATGTGCCCGGTTCAGACCGGATCACCTGATCCGGTAGCGATGGTGGCGGGGTGGTTTGGAGAACCGGTAGCAAAAATCCCTGTCCCACACATGCCCAGCTGAGCCGCATGATCATCAGGTTTTTTTTTTTAACTTTTAAAAGCATTTTTTCTTTGGCCAAAAAAAATGCTTTTAAAAGAAAAGAAAAGAAAAGCGTCTGACAATCAGGCAACTCAGCTGAGGCTTTTAAAAGCATTTTTTCTACAACCTCTTGGGCCGAAGAGGTTGGAGAAAAAATGCTTTTAAAAGTTTTTTTAAAAAAGTTGGCCATGCCCACCCAGTCACATTAATCCCCCACCAAGCCACAGAACTGGTAATAACAAATTTTACATTTCATCACTGACTGGTGGGTTCCAGAAGTGAGATGAAGAACATTGAGGGATGCCCGTGGGTAGAATGCAGGCATTGCATAAATGCTGGCACAAGCACTGAGAATGTGAGTACATTGGCAAGAAACATATTAGCCCACCATACCATGGAGGCAGCGTGGATGGTTCCTTAAGTGATTTTCTTTTCCTTCTCTGCAGCTTAAGGAGGACTTTCTATGAGTAGGCATGTACCTGGTACTGTGGAATGAATGAATGAATGAATGATTGAATGAATGAATAAAGGAATGAATGAATGAATGTTAGCAGCTATGCTACAGCTAAAAATCACAGTCACAGTCTGGAGCATTAATTTATAATGAAATCCCCTTGTATGTAATATGTTTTGTGAGAAATTCCCCTGTGCCAATGATAGTCTTTTTTTAAAAACTAGATTCTGTATTTGAGTAATCTCTCTGGTATTCAGGTAGCCCTTGACTGTTGTCAGTTCATTTAGTAACCATTCAAAGCTACAACGACATGGAAAAAAGTGACTTATGACCAGTGGGGGGATTCAAGTAATTTAACAACCGGTTCTCTGCCCTAATGATTTCTTCCAACAACCAGTTGGCCAAACTGCTCAGAAAGTTAACAACCGGTTCTCCCGAAGGGGTGCGAACTGGCTGAATCCCACCACTGCTTATGACTGTTTTTCCCATTTACAACCAGTGCAGCACGGTCACGTGATCAAAAATTAGGATGCTTGGCAATTGACTCATATTTATGACATTTGCAGTATCCCAGGGTCACATCAGAGGTGGGTTTCAGCAGATTCTGACCAGTTCTGGAGAACTGGTAGCGGAAATTTTGAGTAGTCCGGAGAACTGGTAATAAAAATTCTGACTGGCCCCGGCCCCATCTATTCTCTGCCTCCCAAGTCCCAGCTGACTAGGAGGAAATAAGGGGCATGCATAAGAGCACAAACGTTCCTGTCCTACTGTTTGCTTGTTTCTTTTTCTTCTTCTTATATATATATGCATATACTTCCCTATATTACCTCATATATATGTTTATATACTGTATAATCTTTTTATGTGATGCTTATATATATTGTTGTGACAAAATAAATAAATAAATAAATAAAATAAATATGAAATGGGGATTTTGCAGTAACCTTCCCCTGGAGTGGGGAGGGAATGAAGATTTTACAGTATCCTTCCCCTGCCCAGCCCACCAAGCCACACCCATCAAGCCATCCCACACCCGCCCCACCAAGCCAAACCCACAGAATCTGTAGTAAAAAAATTTGAAACCCAAGAAAGTTCTTGCCAAGAAAGTGGCAAGAAAGCTCCTACAATGGGGGCAACGTTCACTTAATATCCGTCTGACTTAAGAACGGAAATGTTGGGCTCCATTGTGGTCGTAAATCGAGGACTACCTGTACTCTACAGCCTATTTCGGGGGCCATACAGACAATTCTGTGCCGCAGCTTTCAGTGTAGGCTTACAAGGTCACGGGCAGGTGAAGGAGCTGTAAATACGCCTCTTGCAAACCATGCTTGGGTTTTTGGATTCTTTCTCTCCCCCCCCCCGCCCAATCTGTAGTATGCCGTACACCCAGTTAAAGGCGGGAGGGCAGCGGCCACACGCTCTCCGCATGCATGAAATCGGGACTCGGAGAAAGGAGCTGCCCGGGGGTCCAGCGGCGCGCGTCAAAATTCCGATCCAACGAGGCTATTCCTCGGGGGAAATCAGCGGTATCTCTTTAAGGCAAGTTAGACGGGCGACGCCCATTTCCACTTGCCCGCCCTGCAAGACTTCTTTTTAAACGTGCTTTTTTTCCTCCACGCGTAGCGCCTCGAGTGAACTCCGCCGCTACGGCTTAAAAGCAAGAAAGCCGAAGTCAGAGGAAAACAGGCGCCCCCCCCCCCCCGCCACGGCGAAGCGCTGCTGGGTCGCCGCTCTCCCTTGCGCCCCCATCGCCCCCAACCAGACAAACCGACGGGGGGGGACACACCGAGAAGCCAGCAGCAGCACCCGTCCCGTCTCCCCGAGCTCAGTGGGAGCCGAAAAGCGCAACTCGGCTGCATTTCCCTTCCACCCACCCCCTCTTCTGCGGTGCCGCTCCGACCGTGCGCGTGTCCCCGTCCCCGCCTCGACCGTCAGGGAGTCAAGAGGCGGCGAAGAACCCGCGCGGTGTTTCGGGAGGTGACTTGATTCGAGCAGGAGGTGTTGGAGAGGATCGGGGAAGGATTTGCGCGCCTCCCTCTTTTCCCGCCCTTGGAGCCGAGAGGGGTGGATTAAAACCATGGCAGCGCCAGGACGGCAGTCACACTGTGGCCGGAGAGTTGCCTCCCTCTTTGCAGTCACCTTGTGGTTCCTTTCCTCGGCTCCACAGGTAAGAGGCGTTGCGTCCCCGCACTTCTCCCCCTTGGTTATTTAGGGTAGCTGGCTTCCCAGCAGGGAGAAGTGACAGGTGGACTCGCAGGTGTGTTTGTGTTTGTGTAGTGTGGTTGCTTGAGACCAGCGTGAGTGGATTCGAGGTGTCCATCTGAGATAAAACAGGTACGTTTCTTCTCATCTTGGTTGGTTTGGTGAACAGCTAAGAGGCCCCTGTGGATGCCCACATCATTGGCTTCTGGCAACTGTAATCCCCGAATTTCCTAACAACCTGAGATTTGAGCTCACTGGGATTTTCCTCTAATAAACTGAGATTTGAACTCGCTGGGAACTTCCTAAGAAACTGAGATTTTTGGGAGCTTCCTTTAACAAACCGAGATTTGAGCTCACTGGGAACTTCCTTTAACAAACTGAGATTTGAACTGGCTGGGAATTTCCTAAGAAACAGATTTTGGGAATTTGGGAATTCCTCTAACAAACTGGGAATTTCCTCTAACAAACTGTGATTTGAGCTCACTGCTTATTTCTTCCCACCCTCCCCCCCCCCAAAAAAATGGCAGATTCCATGGCTGGGGTCGACAGGTGTCACTTACTCTAAGAAACTGTGTTAAAGCTATTTTAAATACTTGACCTTTGATCTGCTACATGGCAACTGCAGAGAACTTTGAACTTTCAGGACATGACATATGAACATCAAAAATGTCTTTGGCTTGCAGAGTTGGGCATCTTTTCTGCTTCTACTACAGATAACCTCAGGAGAGGTTAATTTCTGCCATTGCTCATCTCCTTTCAGAAATGACAAAGGGGGAGGGGATCTGTCCAGTTCCAGAAATTTGATTTCTCCTTCATTGCATGTAACTGGCAGGATGAGAAAAGAAAACCTAAAAATGGCTTCGGGCAATGAGTTTTAGTTTTAATCCATGGGGATGGATAGGTTCTCATTGGTAAACTGTTTTCTGGAACTTGTGAGGAGATTTGTCAGTTTGTGGTAAACTGTCAATTTGAGGGAGGGGAGGAAGAATATGAACCTGGGAGCTTGCCTCAGAAGGAGAAAAAGATAGAAAAAGGTAGAAATCCCTTAACACAGTTTTTGAAGGACATATTTCAGAGTTGAAATATTAACTTGAGTTGGAATGCATATTGCCACACTGGCTGGTTTCCCCCGAAAATGATGACATCTTTGAGATACTCTTTTGTCTAAACCTGCTCTTTTCCTCCCTAGTGATGTAAATAATGAAGGCTTTTTTCAAATGCTGAAAGAACTTATAGATATTGTATGGATTGTGCCAAGATACATCCTCTTAACTTTTTACTATCTGTACAGGCCATTATGTAAACCAAGATTTTTTTTTCCTGTGCTGAAGAAGCATGAACTTGGCATCCGTGGTTTCAGAACAAAACCTATTGTGTGAATCCTACTACATTCATTTTAAAATTATTTCATTTTCAGAGACCATGTCTGCCCCATAGGCATACACAATTTGCTGAGTCTCTCATATTAATCTGTAGGATACCAATTTTAATTAAATGACACTGATTATTTGCATTATTTAACGAAATGTGTGGTCCCTTTAAACACAAATCACTTCTCTAATTTAACATCACCAACCATAGCATCATGATTGCGTTTTGGAACATAAGTTAATAAACTGAAATAGGTCTGCTATGGAGAACTTTTTTCAGACTTAATAGGAAAGTTGTGTTTTGTGATTGCATAGTACAGTGTATTCTCTTTCTCATCAATATTAGATTTTCAAGGTTTTTAGAAGAATGTTCAGACTTGGACTGAAATTTGCCATCCTCTTGTATTGCATTGATATAGATTTAATCTTGCCACCTGGAGTTTCTATTTGTAAGTTGGGCAGCTATAAAAATTGTATAATAATTTCATTAAAACATTTTAATAGGGCACAGTGCATCTGCTGTCTTGCTTTTAAAATTGCAATCCACACACAATAATTAAAATATATTTGTGATATCTGTCCTATCTATCTATCTATCTATCTACAGACTAGTGGTGGGTTGCTCCTGGTTCACTCCGGTTCTGTAGAGCTGTAGTAAAAATCTTCTGGTGTTCGGAGAACCGGTAGTAATGGCTGGCTGGCAACGCCCCCGAACTGGTTCCCCGATCATCAGAGGATTGTTTTTTTTTTACTTTAAAAAGCATCTTTTCTTCAGCCAAAAAAGGCTTTTAAAAGTAAAAAAAACCCTCTGATGATCGCGCGGCTATGCAGGGATCATCAGAACCCTTTAAAAGTTTTTTTTTTAACAACCTCTTCAGCCGAAGAGTTGTTAAAACAAAAGGTTTTAAAAGGCTCCTCTGGGGATCCCAGCTGAGTTAAGAGGTTATGGGCTGACATTAGGCAACTTCAGCTGGGATCCTTAGAGGAGCCTTTTAAAATCTTTTTTTCCTCTGTCCGACCCAACCCCCCCCCCTCCTCACTTAACCTCATTACAGCTTCTTTCAGGCTGGCAAAGCCAAGCTTTACATCAGTTGCATCAGCTAGCAACTGAAACTGCCTGCCTGGAATCCATCTCCTCAGTGAGCAACTGCTTTGCTGGCTGAGGAACTCTGGGAATTGAAGTCCACAAACCTTAAAGTTACTAAGGTTGGAGACTCCTGAACTAAAAATATAAATAAAATAAAATAACAAAATAAAATATTTGTGCAACTTTCTGAAATTTGGTGGGTTTCTGTAGTGTTTCACTCTAACTACACAAACACACAAAATCTCACAAAGCTGTATGTGGCATTTTGTGTGTGTGTGAGAGAGAGAGTCAGTTGTGTTGTGTTGTGTGTGTGTAAAGTGTGAAAGTTGGTTTTTGAGCTTTTTGTGGCTATGTGAGGTTCCTGCTTGTTGCAGGGGCCATTTTGGGTGAAGTGCAGCTGCTTTTAAATTGTGTGTGAATCAGTTGTGTTGTATTGTGTGTGTGTGTGTGTTCCTTCACAAGGATTTGGAGGCAGCTCCTCTAAGGAAAAGAGGAGGCAGTGAAGCTCTGACTGTCCCCCGGGAGAAATTGCCCTGCCTCTGCAGCATTGGTCATGTGACTGAGTGGGCATGGCCAACTTGATGTCAGTCACAGCAAGGTGCCACCCCACCTTGCCCTGAGTGATTTTAGGGCCATGCCCACTCAGTTACATGACCACCAAGCCACACCCACCAAATAAGCCACGCCTGCAGAACCGGTAGTAAAAAAATTTGGAACCCACCCCTGATTCAGATCCCCTTTCGTCAATTTTGTTATGCTGCAGCCTGATTCTACAGTTGTTGAAATTCTGGTGCCTCCCATTTCTTTTGATCATTGCTCACATATTTCTACACCTTGAACAGAGTCCACATGTGGTAAATTAAATTGATTGGACATGATTTGGAAAGGACATATCCCTCTATAGAAGGCGTCACAGCTTACAATGCATATTGTCACAGAGCAAAAGCCGTGAGGTCAAAGAAACTGCTTGCAAAGCTTAGAGACAGGATTATTGCAAGGTACAGATCTGGGAAAAGTTACAATAACATTTATGCTGCACTGAAGGTTCCTAAGAGCACAGTGGCCTACATAATTCTCAAATGGAAGACGTTTGGCGCAACCAGGACTCTTCCAAGATCTGGTCACCGAGTCAAACTTAGCAATCGGAGGAGAAAGGCCTTAGTAAGAGAAGTGACCAAGAACCAGATAGTCACTCTGGCTGAACTCCAGAGATCCTGTGTGGAGATGGGGCAGAGTTCCAGAAGGACAACCATCACTGCAGCACTCCACTGATGTGGGATTTATGGAAGAGTGGCTAGATGGAAGCCTCTCCTCACTGCAAAACACATGAAAGCCCATTTGGAGTTTGCAAAAAAGCACCTGAAGGACAGACTGTGAGGAATAATCTCTCCCTCTCCCCTCCCCCCTCTGCCCCTCTCTGCCCCTCCCCCAATGGTGAAATCCAAATTTTTTTACTAATGGTTCTGTGGGCGTGGCTTGGTGGGCATGGTGTTTCTTGGTGGGTGTGGCTTGGTGGGCGTTTGATGGGGAAGGATATTGCAAAATCTCCATTCCCACCCTACTCTGGGGCCAGCTAGAGGTGGTATTTGCCGGTTCTCTGAACTACTCATATTTCCACTACCGGTTCTCTGAACTGCTCAAAATTTCTGCTACCGGTTCTCCAGAACCTGCTGGATTTCACTCCTGCCCTCCCCCTCCCCCCTCTGCCCCCCTCATCTATATATCTATATCTTTATCTATATCATCTATTTCAATATATGTGTGTGTATCTATAAATCAATTAAAAAATCAGTATACCACTGATCAAATTTAACAAATCTAGATGCTCAATAATTTATTAAAAATAATGTAAATCAGTATAATGGTTTCTGTTATAAAGCTGTGCTATCTAAAGGTACAATTAACTCTCCAAGACTACTACAAAGAGAGACAATTGCCTGAAAAGCAAGACAGATAAAGAAGTTTTTACTTAAATACTTTAGAGCCACTCGTGTGATGAAGTTTGGATTATTTCTCTCCAGAGAATTAATGCCAGTTACGGAGTAATACTTTCTCTCCAATGACACAACATGATAGCATACAATAGCTAGGTTTCCTGAGAAACTGTCTTTTACAGTTTTATAAGTCCTAGAGATGTGGATTGAGTACGGAAGCCAAGAAATAGTTTGTCCAGCTCTATTAGGTAGGACCCATGTTTTCTGTTGAAAATCTAGTATTTATTACAGAAGAGATAAAATATGCTGGCTTTCTGTATGCTTGAGTAATTGTGGGTTTTGTTTTGCTTCTCTTGGTTGTTGTTAAAGTTACCCTGATCTGTTGGCTCAAGAATTCGTTTTGTTCCAGAGAAGGCAACAGAATCAGAGGCTTGGAATGCTGCCAGAAGCAAAGAAGAATGCCCAAGCAGCTGCAAAGGGGACATAAAGTAATCGTTTAGAATCTTCCTTCATTGATTTCATTAAAGAGGGTTGCTCTGATGGAACCGTGGATTTGTGCAAATACCCCTTGGACTATTTGGCCAGCTAGCTCACAATTGCCCTGACTAGAAACATCCCCATTCCTCTCAGAGATTACTTTTCCAAAATATCATTTCAGTATAGTTTTAACATTGTTCTGTCAATTGGCCTTAGTTAAAGGGCTAGACATTTATCCAAGGCTTCTTTTATTGCCCAGGATAAGGGGATGGTCCTGTGTCATCCCAAAGACAGCATTAAAGATGTTGGCATGGGTTTTTGTTTGTTTGTTTTGAAATCTATAATTAAATTTAAATTGGCACAATATATCTGTTCTTTTGCCAATCATAACATTCATGATTTTTACTTGATGAGTGAAAAGTGTAGGGTTCTTTTGGATTTTAGTTCATGTCATCACCACACATCTGGATTAATGCAATATGCTCTCTATATGGGGATACTTGTTTGCATATGTAACATAATGCCTATCCTATTACCATTGCATTATATATAAATAAGGTTCCAGATGCAATTCAAAATACTCTTTTCTACCATTAAGCAAGATGCAGAACCAGCTCTTCACAGCCTCCATGTTTCCTGCCTCAAGATGTGATTGGCACCCTTCAACTATTGGCCTTTTGGAAACTGCTAAAGACAAGAGTTGTTTCACACATAAAACCTTCGGGGAATAAATGGCCACATTTCAGCTGTTCCATGGTTATTTGATTTTTTAGTAGTTTCTATGTGTTTCTTTTGTTGTTGTTAGTTGAGAAGTTGTGTCCGACCCATCGCGACCCCATGGACAACATTCCTCCAAGACTTCCTGTCCTCTACCATCCTCTGGAGTCCATTTAAGCTCACACCTACTGCTTCAGTGACTTCATCCAGCCACCTCATTCTAGTGTCATCCCGTTCTTCTTTTGCCCTCAATCCAGGGGTGAAATCCAGCAGGTTCTGACAGGTTCTGGAGAACAGGTAGCGGAAATTTTGAGTAGTTCAGAGAACTGGCAAATACCACCTCTGGCTGGCCCCAGAGTGGGGTGGGAATGGAGATTTTGCAATATCCTTCCACGAGGAGTGGGGAGCAAATGGGGATTTTGCAGTATCCTTCCCCTGCCACGCCCAAGGCACACCACCAAGCCACGCCCACAGAACCAATAGTAAAAAAAATGGATTTCACCACTGCCTCAGTCTTTCCCAGCATTAGGCTTTTTGTTTACTTTGTTATTGTGCTGTACATCACCAAGAATCATTTTTGTTGAAAAAGGAAAGGAAAGGAGGATACAGAGAAGAAGAAATAAATTGTATCTTGGGATACTTTCTTAACACTGATCTTGATTCCAAGAGATGAAGTTCAAGGACAGAATCCAAAAATTACTTTCTTGGATTGCGTTCTCTCATTTTCCCAGAGTGAATGATCTATACCCAACAACTAATAATAATTTATTAAATGTATGTGCCACCGAGAGTTGCTGGTAGTTGGGAAGTATATAAAAATTACTCATTGTTATAATTGTTTGCACAGTTAGCCAGATGTTTAGACTGGATTTGGCATTTTTATCCACCAATCAAATTCTTCCCATGGACCTGGGATAAGCAAATGTTGTTATTTGATGGTGTTTTGTTGCAGATTATAAACTGTTCCAAGTAAAGCTACCTTTTGATGTTGATTTTGTCAGTACCAATGATGTTCAAGTCGTATTCCAGTTGCTTTGGGATTGCACCCAAAGTGCCTGTTACTATTAGTATTGTCTTTGCTTTCATCACAATCATTCCATTGTTGTTTGATGGTCTTTGTATTTGTTGCTTTGCAAAAGGCTACACATTTTAAAATACTCTTATGAAGCCACTGGAGGAAATCCAGAAAGGCTTGGGTCTTAATATGTGCTTCATGATTATGTGAATAGCCCACAAACATCTCGTTTCCTTCAACAATTTTTGGAAAAGCTTTGGAAAACCTTTACAGATAGTTGAATACATATTGCAGATGGATGAAAACAGTAAAACTAAGGCTGAATCAAATTGGTGATTATAACTGAGATCACAAATCTAAGCCACAAGGTGTGGGAGAGTTTTTTTAAATTTAAAGGAAGTAGACCTTTCTACAAAATTGCATGCTGTAGTTAGGGAATGGGAATTTGTAATTACCCAGTATCTCTAAGCATCCTTTTTCACTGGCCTTTCTGTCCAGACTTCCTACATACTGGAAGATAATGACACCTGACAGGCCACATATTCTCCAAGTCTACCTCATTGCACTTATTCAGTAATATAAATATGGGGAGGTTTTAAAAGACTCTTTGAAATTTTGCATTGATACAGTTGTTTATGGTGATTTATCAATTCAGATGAATAATGCCAGTCACATTGATTGCTGATAGTGTATTTTGAACCTCAGTTGACAGTGCTGCTGCTGATCATCCTTAAAAACGTAACAGACTTGAAATTAAATTATTTAAATAAATGTCTTACCTTTATAAATATGCCTGAGCCCTCAAATGGAACTTTTTTCATAGTGCCACTATATTTATGGTTTTTTTCTTATAGCTTCTTTAAAAGTTCTAATGTTCCAATCGTTTTTTAAATAGAGTTGACAAATCTTCATTTTAGGAAACAGAATGGTTCTATTTAACTAGATGTTTAATACTTTTATGTATCATGTCATTGAGAACCATCTTTAAAAATTATATTTCAAGACGTTGACTTGGAAGTATAAATAAAATTGTTGAATTAAAGCATCACTAAAATACATTATAACAAAAAAAGACGGAACCAAACTAAACTAAATGAGGCCCGTTCCATTAGGAAATTAATTATGATTAGGAAAGAGATCTGGCCCCCACAAGATATGACTGACGCCTGTCAGCATAACTATCTATATTAAATGGATAGGACAAATTCATGGGGGATGAATTTAACTGTAGCTACTGTATGGATTTCTTATAAAAATCTGGTCCACAAAATATGCTGTGTGATTTCTAAACTGGAATCCCTCTTTCTAAACTGGAATCTTTGGTTTTTCCACTTTAATAGAAAACATAGATGCAGGTATTTATTTGAGCATCCTCTTGGCATAGAATTACAATATTTATTCACTATGGTATTTCCATGTAGAACAGAAGCATAGCCTTTTATCAGTTGTGCATGGAAAACATCATTAAAGATGTTAGCGTTCAATGAAAGTTGATCTATTATTAATATTTGTAACTAAAAAATGTAATTGATTGGCAGAAATTTGTTCGGGGAAAATGTTGTGTTGCTTTTGTTGAAGAAATGGAAACTTGCAGTGAGTACTTATCACTGCACTTTAAACAATATCCTGTGATTGAATTTTTGACCACCAAAGGAATCTCTACAATTGAAATTCACCACTGAATACAAGTTATTTGTGGTGATTATTATGGTTTACATGAGTGCTATCCGTTGCTGGCCCCCCCAAAAAAGTGAACTGGTTAAGGACAATTGGTAGTGCATTGAAAAGAAAATTTCAATCAGGTTTGGAATTTCACAGGAACGTGTAAGTCACATTATTGATCTTCAGTATTGGAAGATTGCAAGATGGCTTGGAAATGATGGCAAAGTTAAAAGTTTCAAGAGCTGAAATTTTCCAACAATTGTCACTCCGCAAGAATGAAAGTAAGGCATTTCTTCACTGTATCTTGATAGCTGACAGAATATGCCTTATTATAAGGCAGAAATGAAGTATTAGTTGAAGAAATGTCATTGCAGGATTTGATAAATGAAAAAAATCAAAATCCAAGCTTTGCAGGGGAAACTTATGGTTATAGTCAGTGGTGAAATCCAAATTTTTTTACTACCGGTTCTGTGGGCATGGCTTGGTGGGCGTGGTATGGCTTGGTGAATGTGGCTTGGTAGACATGGCAGGGGAAGGATATTGCAAAATCTCCATTCCCACCTCACTCTGGGGCCAGCCAGAAGTGGTATTTGCTGGTTCTCCAAACTACTCAAAATTCTGATACCGGTTCTCCAGAACCTGTCAGAACCTGCTGGATTTCATCCCTAGTTGTAGTTCTTTGGGATATAGGTTGTGTTACAAAAGAACATTACATATACTGGTTTGCATTGTATAAAATAAAGATAGGATATAAATCTAATAGTAATAATTCACAGAGATTTTCTTGAACTGGACACTACTATCAGCGCAATACTCAAAACTTTGAGAAAACAATTAAGCAGAGATTGGAAGCCCAACAAGGAAATGATGCTGCAATATGATAACCTTAGGCCTCACACATCACAAGCCACTGAAGAATTAATTGTGAAATTGGATATCATCCATCATATAGTCCAAACTTAGTGATATCTGACTTTCTTTCTTCCTCCAAATTGAAGGAATACCTTTTTGGGCATCTGTGTGGCTCAAAGGATGAGATGGAAAGAACGGTCAGGACCTGGTTAAAGGGACACGGTATCTACTTCTTTGGTGGCAGTTTTAAGAAGCTTGTCCATCATTGAAGTGTCTTTTGTCAGAATATTCGTAACTGGGAAGACATGGTAACAAGGTCAGCCAATGAATAGGCATAGCAGCTAAATCAGCCAATTGGGAGCTGAGACAGACTGGAGCCAGGGCGTGTCTTAGTCTGCAGCTTCTGAGTCTGTGCAGAGAAACGAAACTAAAACCAGTGTGTGAACTTGTCTGCTCTGCTGAAATGAAACTAACTGATCTCTCTACTTATTACCATGTTGAAAGAACTCTGTTGTTGGTATTGTATATATATTCTTGTATATAAAGAAGTTAATGAATCCTGCTGAATCAGTTTGTCTGTGTGTGCTTCTGGATTTGATTTTTGCAAGAAACTCTGACATCTTGACTTATGACCATTTGTTTAATGACTGTTTGAAATCTGAAAAAGTGACCTGTGTTTGGTCCTCAATTGCCCAACCGCAATTGGGACTGCATTTTGGTTGCTAAATAACAAGATAGCTGATAAAACATGGCTGAGTCATTATATGTTTGGACCTGATTTTATGACCATATTTACTGTGATCAAGTGACTCACCATGGTCATTAAGTAAATAATGTAATTGTTAAGTGAATCATGCGGTCATAAAGCAAATCCAGCTTCCTCAATTGACTTTGTCAAAAACTGGCATATTATGATCATGTGACTGCAAGACGTGCAATGGTCATAAATGTGAACCAGTTGCTAAATGCCTGAATTGTGATCATGTGATTGCAGGAGCGGTGCAACAATCATAGTTTCGAAGATGGATCATTATGGTAATCACTTTTTCTGTGGCTGTCACTTTGAACCATTGTTAAATGTACAGTTGAAATTTGAGGACTAAACTACCTGTAACTGAAGTACCTATAATTTACTAATTGAGTAAAATTGCTGTTTTACACATGAAGAAAGGAACTATTTCAAGGTTGAGTAATGTCAAGTTTTATCAGAATATTGAAAATACCAATGCACTTTTTCCATATGATCTTAAGAAGCTTCCATTCAAATTAAACTGAAAGTAATAAAATCTCCAGGATTCAAACACTCTTTACACACACTGTTCTAGTCCTACTTATTTTAAACAATTTTGCTGAAAATACCCTGTTTTTCCCAAAATAAGACATCCCTTGATAATAAGCCTAATCTGGCTTTTGAGCACATGGCAATAAGGCCAAGCACTTATTTCAGGGTTCAAAAAAATATAAGACAGAGTCGTATTTTGGGGGAAACACGGTAAGTAGATTGACTGTAGAGATCTTTTCCTAGATGTTAATGATAGCAGTTTGGCAAAAGGGAATAAAACAGGCATATTGGCGAAGTTGTGTAGTTCCATGTTAATAAATAACCCTGGGTAAAGTGAAAGTCACCTTTCATTTTTATTCTCCTTACTATCTAACCTGAAATTAAAACAAATCTGTAAAATGACTTGTGTTATTTAAACTATTGTAATAAACACATTGACATTTTGCTAACACTATAAGTATATATAACTATAAAAGCATATAATGTATGGATTGTAAAGCAAACATATTTGTTTTTATGCTTGTATCTGCTATACAATACAGAGTGGTTTGATATATAAATACTATTTGTCGATGGGAATAAGAGAGAAGTATGAATACATTATGATCAAATGCCTAACATACCAGTAAATGTGTATGATTCCTTGCCTGCACAGCCTACTGCTTGCCTCTCTGTCTATGAATACTTTTAGAAGAAATCATTAATGGAATGTATTGTAAGCATTACTTGTATCAAAAGCTACATGTTGGTTTATACCTACGATGTTGGTTTATGTATATGTTGGTTTATACCTATGATGGCATTTATGCAGACCACCAGCATACTTCTGTCTACACTTTTACACAAGATGATTATAGTGAGTACAAGAAGAAATACTTTGGATTAATTATGAAAACCCTATTTGTGCATTATGCTAATTTGTCTTCTACTCTTTGAGATAACTTCTATTTTTTCAAATATTTTGTTAATGTTTATATATAGGTAATTCATACTTTGCCTCCCAACTTACTTTTTCATGCCAATGAGGAAGTAATTGTCTAGGATGATGTTTATCTGAATAATATTTAAAAATACTGTCTTTGGAGATGGTAAAAATTTTCTCCTGCATAAGAAATTCTAAAACAGAAAGATACATTGCAGAAAATCTAGGGCAATATACAATAATATACTGTACCTGTTAAGTCCTCGCGCGTATGATGACACCCAAGCATGCCAACTGCAGGTCGACACTGATTGGCTAAGACGCGAGCAGCCAAAACAGCAGGAAAATGCAGCCCTCCTACTGGTTCTTCCATCTGACAGCTCCTCTATTTAAGCAGCTGTCAGACGGCAAGGGCGCATCAGTGCTGTAGCCGTGCATGAGTTGCCTTGTTCTGTTAGCAATAAAAGTTACTGTTGTTTAACCCAGCCTAGCCTCAGTCTCTACCTGCCTGGTTCTCCATATAGAGCAGTACCTTGGCCATTCATATAGATTGTATATATTTGTTTGTTTGTTTGTTCGTGGTCTTACATTTGTTTGAAATAAATTATTTTCTCCAACTAATTCAGTCAATTAATTGTTCTTTCTGGTCAAAAATAGTATGGAACACCAATTTCTGTGATAACCAACTAAGGAATAAGGACTGATATAAGCCGATAGCTGCACAAGTATTTGTAATAAATAGTTTACTTTAAAAAAAAGGGGGTGCTGGTTGTTTAATTCCAAAGAATGAACTTTTCACATGTGGTGGCAGTTGAAAGAGTTCTTATTGATCCTTCAAAGAGTTGAAACAGAGCTCAGTATGACAGATATGATGAATGCCAGAGAAACTGTTGGCCCAGAAAGAACATATGGTGCTTGTGTTTGGATTTTAAAGGTTGAAGTAATGGAGAGCAAGTCACAGATGGAGACTATCTAGACAGTTCCCCAGGGAAAAACATGTGAAGAAGGTTTGGGAGTGATAGAGTACTGTCAATAGCCCTGTAAATGAATATTGATGTACATTCCTTTCCAGTATTTGTTGAGGGTGGAATGGAACTGAACCATGGTGCTTCCTGACGAGAAAAGCCATCAGCCAATCATGGGATGATGGGTAATTTGCTATTTTAACATTTAAACTTGGAGCAGATGTTGGATTTTTGACAAAGACAAATTGAATACCTTCAGTTGATGTATCTGCCGTTTCCCTCCCCTCACTATTCTAATAAAGCAGACTAGAATTTTTATTCCTAATATGACCCTGAAGAAGAAAGATACAATAGGTTTGCAATGTCAAGTATGAGGTGAGAAAAATTGCCCCATTATTTAACTTGTCTATTTGATAGATGTATCCAGGAAAGACCACACAGATTCATGTGATTCGATGCTGCTATGGTTGAGGAGACCCAAAATAAAATGTGAACTTTTAGAAGAGGACTATTATTGCAAAGTATCTAACAAAGGAAACTTAATTCAAACTTTATCACACTGTATAGAAGAAGTTTTTAACTTCTACTTTGTAGATAGGTACACTGGTCATTTTGAGAGCATGGTATAGATTAGTGGTAGTCAACCTGGTCCCTACCGCCCACTAGTGGGTGTTCCAGCTTTCATGGTGAGTGGTAGGGGTTTTGTCCGATACTGAAGCACTTTCCTTTTTTTAAATTTAATTGACTTTTCAAAAAATTTTCATAGCATTATTTAAAAACATTTTCATTAGGTTTTCATAAAATTCCCTGTGACAATTTAAATTTCTGAAAATATACTATTTGTATAAGTTTAGTTCACATTATGTAAGTGAAACTAAATGGCGCTATAGTGCGACCGCAAACAAAAGAGCCTCATCCCAGAATAGCTTGCACATCTCCCCCACACCACCCAGCTGTAACAGACAAGCTGAGCTGGTAGCCGGCGCCCCCACCCCCACCCCCAATCCACGATGCACGAGAGACATGTGCAGACGATGATACATGGCGCATTACTTGGAACCGGTGGGCGTTTAGAAATTTTTACTACTAACAGAGATGCAAAAGTGGGCGGTAGGTATAAAAAGGTTGACTACCCCGGTATAGATAGTGTAGCTTCTATCTGTGATCCCCTCCCCATTTATAAAATAGCTGCCATTGAGACATAACCTGGCACTTGCATATCAAAAGGTAAAAAAAAATACAATACAGATAATCCTAAACATATTTTCCCGCATTCAATTATGTCTGATTCTCATAAACTGCCTGGATAAATCCCTGCAGTTTTCTTAGCAATGTTTTTTCAGATGTTGTTTGCCATTACTTCCTTTCTAGGGCTGAGAGAAAGTGACTGGGCCAAGGTCATCCAGCTTGCTTTGTGCCCATGATGGGATGAATTCAGGGCCTCCAGCTTTTGACTTGGTGTCTTATTCACTACATCAAACTGACATTATGCACTGTGTGTATGTTTAGAGTTATCTCAACTTCTAATTTTTTTACCTACGAAGTTAAATTATCATTTGCCTATAAGGTGTTTTGATAACAATGGCTCATACTTTTTGTTAATTTGTATATTAAAGTAATTAGTGGCACATACTTTACATACTTGTAATGTTTTGGCTAATAAAAATGGTTAAGGTTGCAAAAGAATATATCAGAAGACAAATGTTTTGTGTATATATCTAGAATTTTGATACCACACTGTGGACAACTGTCACAAAATATTTACTCTCAGAAGGATTTACACTTCCAAATCTTAAAAAGAGAATCCTCAGTAGCAAAGCACCATTTTTTGAATGAGGTTGCTTCCATCCATTCTTCTAGTTCTTGTTGATCCTCCCTATTCTCACTCTTACAAAACATAAAATAGTCCACAAAAAAACCACCATTGTGTTCGTATTTTATTACTGATCTTATTTAAAGACTATTGAATTGTTCTGTTGGACTAGCAATATATATGAGTGAAACACATTTTCAAGTTACAAGTAATTTTTCCTTTATATAAAGCTGAAGGTAGCTACTGAGGCTATTTAAAAGTGTATTGCTCAGCAGCAGCAGAATTGACTTTATAAACTAAAAAATGACAAATCGTATGCAAGAGTAATTTATAGGAAAAAATTACTGACTTTCTGAACTTACCTAATTACTATTTTGCATGTGTCCCTGCAGTCATTTTTTTCCTTTTTATAAGATGTCTCAGCTCTTAAGAATATGGAAGTAATGTTTGGATTAATCTTGGATTAATGTTGTTGGAGTGCTTAACTATATTCCTATGCCAGCAAATGTCAAAGGGTAATCCTACCATTACAGAGAATGAAACTGCCAAATCAAGAAGCAGTAGAAAAGCATGGATGTTTGCAGAAGATGTCTGCATTTCTTTGATGCGTTTGTATCAACACAAAAAATTCAGTTGTCCTTCCAATATATTTCTATACAAATGTATTTTGTAATACATTTTTGCAAGAATCATTCTGCCATTTCCTTAGGCAACAAATATCTTGGATGAACTATATCAAGCAAATCTGTTTAATTATAAAATCATTGTAGGCAGATTAGGTCTTATTGATCATGGTAGCTACTTCAAACTGCAACCCTTGAAGTTGGGACATTGACAAGTAAAACCATCAACATTCATTTATAGAATCATATTTACATATATTTATGGGATGTAATTGTGGTTAACTATACAACAATCGAATGTCTGCAAAAACATGACCTCAAAATCTTGATTTTCCTAATTGTTTCATTTTATTTTCAGAAATTAGACACAATTCTGTCCAAGCAGAATTCTTCTATTAACAGATTGCCAGTAGCACAATATGAAACCCATTAATTATCACTGTAGTGTAAACAGAAGCAAATAGCTTTAAATGGCAAAAGTCATGCTGCTGTTGGTTCTTTTCACATTAATTTGCTAAATATATGATATTCTGTACTTGGCTTTGTAAGAATCTAATGGGAATATTGTTGTAAGAGCCATCCAACTGGCTCATAGAAACAGCAGAACCATAAAGCAGAATAGCTGTTCTTGAAAAATGCCACAAATTAGCCTTACTTTACTAATTATCTCACAGACTATATTATTTTTCTTCATTCGTTATAATTTATTGTGTAGAACTTTCCCAGTGGTTCCTAACATTATTAATTCGCAATGTGTGCCAGCAATAATTTTAAAACAATAAGGTACCCTAATATGACTATTAAAATGTTATTTTACTGCTGAAAGTAACCAGAAGTAGCACTAGCTAAATAATAGTGTGCTTTGTGAGAACAATAACATTAGGTGAATAAAGCAAGCCAATATGATATGTATTGTAACTGAGCAAACAGAGCAGTTTAAAGATTGCCTTAGGCTTTCTTGGGGGTTGTTTTAGGCTTTCTTAAAGCTTATCATTAAAATTAGTATAACTTGACTGGCAACAATTGCAAAGGCATTGCCAAAAAAGAGCCTTTCTTGCCCACTAGTTTAATATGGATTCCATACTGTAGGCCGGGGTATGAAACTCGATTTCATTGAGAGCCACATCAGGTTTGTGTTTGACCTCGGGCTGGGGTGGGCATGGCCAGCTGAATGTCACTCGTGTTGAGAGCGCCTGTGGTGGCCCATATGTTCTGCCAGCGAAAACAGGCTGCCAAGCTCTGCTGTTGCTTGTGACGGCCTCCTGCAACCTTCTACCAGCGAAAACAGAGCAGAGCTCCATTTTCACTGGCAAAGGCACCGTGGGCTGGTTCTTTGCTGTTTCCAGGGCGGCCGTGCAGGCCAGATCTAAGCACCTACGGCAGTGGTTCCCAACCTTTTCTTGTTTGAGGCACCCTTGGAAAGCCTTTCAAAAGTTCCCGGCACCCTTATAAGGAAATAGAGTCTAGATGCTTTCACATTACAGCATAAACTCATTAGTTTTAAACCTTTTGCCTTTCTTTCCCCCGCCCCCCCCCAACGCAACCCCCCCCAATCTGCCTTCAATCTCAAGAGTGCGTCAAAACAGAGATCTCAAGTCCAAGTGGGCTGAATGCTGCTCAAACCAATGACTCCCCACCAGCAGGAATGAATGGGAGCCGAGTGAAAGGGTTTGTTTTAATTCTATAACTCGGGCGGATCGCAAAGGCATGATAAAATCAGCTTGGTATTCCGAAAGTAATCACAGACACAAACTCTAGGAAAGGGAAAAACACCCTTTCTTCCACAGTTCTGAAAAGGAACCGAAAAAAACTTCTTGCCATCCCCGATCCCCCAATAATCCCTCCAACCCCAGCCCCTTCCTCTCTCCTAAGGATTTAACGGCGACAAGCGCGAAAGGGGGAAATCGCGTCCACACTGCAGACCTTGAGAAAGTTTCACATGGTAACTAAACCTGATGCTTCCTAACGAGCTGAATCACACACAGCACGGCCAGCCACAGAGTTCGGCGGTGAAAGCCAGGACTTTGCCCTTAATGGAAACCATCTGCTGTTCAAACATGGAAGGACGACCGCTTATTCTTTCAAGAAAAGCAGGAGGGGGGAAAAAGGAGCGGCGATCGCTTTAGTGAAACACACCGGGGTGGGTGGTGGCGGGGAACCGAGTCCTCTTTACCCTTCCTGCCTGCCTCCCAGCGGTCCCGAAGCTCCGAAGCTCCTCCCAGCGAAGTAGACGAGCGCAGGCCGGCGACTGAAGGCGTCCTCGGGAATGGAAAAGCGGTGAGCGAGAGAGCTTCCGAGAGAGGCTGGGTTGTTTTGTTTGCTCCGCGGATCAGCAAATCAGCAATCCCGGGAGGGCTTTCGAGGCTTTTCAACAGGTGGAGCCACCCTTTTGTGAAAAGGAGGGGACCGAGAACGAGAAATTTCCCCGAAATTTTGGCGGCACCCTCAAAAGATCTCACGGCACCCCTTAGTGCCGCGGCACACCGGTTGGGAACCACTGATGTAATTGATACTCAACAACCCTCTGAGATTTCAGAGAGTAGCTTCTTTTGGCCCTACAGGATCTAGGGATGCCAAAGATTAAACCTAAAATAGGTAAACATCTAAACCACAATCCTTTGGTTACAGTTAGGATCATAGCTTGGCTGTTGAATCCTGTTAGATACCAGGCTGGAAATCAGGAGACTGCGAGTTCTAGTCTCAGTTTAGGCATGAAAGCAGATTGGGTGACTTTGGGTCAGTCATTCTCTCTCAGTCCAACCCACCTCACAGGGTTATGTTTTGGGGGGAAATAGGAGGAGGAAGGAATATTAGGTATGTTTGTTGCCTTGAGTTATTTATAAAAATAATAAAGGTGGGGTAAAATAAACAAATAACATCTGCTTAGAATAGCTGTAAGAAGTTGGTTTTTAGAATTGACCTGAAAAAAAAACCAGGATGACATCAGATGGCAGCAAGGAGATTTTTTAAAAAATATATATTTTTGCTCCTATTAGTGATTGCGTGATTACTGAAAATCAGCTACTACATTAGTATGTATGGAGCAATCATAGGTATTTCTCATTAAAGGAAATGCTTGCATGCTGCAGACTTAAAGATCAAGATGACCTTTTAAAAGCAGCAACAGATCCCAGATACTTCCAAATGACTAGAAGATGTAAGCCATCTTCAGATAAACCAAACCTCAGGAAACTCACAAATAGTGCAGGACAACTTGATCCTTTGGCAACCTTGCAGAATTCTGCCTTTCATTTCAAGGCATTTCCTGTGCTGCATTTGAGGTTTGTGCTGTTAAAAGTTGCAATGGCGTGCATAAGCGCACCAGCCTGCCTACAGTCCCTGTCCTAATGTTTTCTTTTATTTGTATCCTTTACCCGTATTTATAATTATGTTTGCACTTGTATCTGTCATAAAATACATGCTTGACGAAATAAACACAATAAAAATAATATAAATAAATTCACACATGAGCTCCCACAAAAATAGATTTAGGAAACAAAAGGTCCAGCAGAAATCAACTAAAAGTGGTATCCAAGGTGCATTATGAGCTGTACGCCTATGGGCTATATGCCCTTTGGCATTTCCCCATCTAGCACTCCCTTTACTACCCCTTTCCCTTTTTTAGTCAACCTAACAAATTTCCCCGCTTTCTTTAAGAGTGGAAAGAAAATCTGACAAACCGACTGCAACGACCATGACTTGGGATCGGGAACTTGACCACCTACCATTTTAGACAGTAACCGGGGAAAAAGGTTCTAAAATAATGAAACTAGCAAAAATGAAGATGTCAACCTGGGTGTACGTCTCCCATCCTCCAATGCTTTGCTAGTTCATTCCCTCCCACCCCCACCCACCCCAAACTGTGGATTAAGAGCAGCAACAAAATCCGCCCCCAACCCCATAACTTAAAGCCAAGCAATGAACTTCAGAGCGAAAGCACGGTGGCACCTCTGACAAATACCGAAAGAGCGAGACTCGCTTTGCAAAAATAAACGAGCCGCATACATTATATATCCATACTTTCTCCACCAGCAGCGGCTGCTTACAAGCGCTTCCGGAAGGACGCCAGAGGGGAAATCGAGGCTGGCTGGGAGTCCAAGGGGAGCGCGTAAGGGAGGAGATCGGCAAGAGGCTGAAACTGGGGAGGGGAGAGGGAGAGGGGGGGAGAGAGAAAATCGACACGGGGGCGCACAAGACTTTGGGTTGCTCTCCTCCCTCGGCGAAAGATTTCTCTACAAGCGAGAAGGGGGGAGAGAGAGAGAGAGAAGCAAGAGAGCCAGCAGTCCAGATACAACAGCTCGCTAAGTTTTGAGAAGTGCTTATTTGCTGCCGGAGGCAGCTCAAAAGACCGGTAGGAGTCGCCGCGCTCAACGGACTGTCCATGCTGCGAGGAGGCAGCCACAGCCTCGTCCTGGTGGAAGCCAGACAGCCGCCTCCACAAGTCGGACCAACAGCGGCGGCTTCCACGAAAGAAAGAGAGGGGGGAAAAAAAGAAGAAGGACGGACGGGCGGGCGGGCGGGAATGAGGCACGCCGCCAGGGAGAGAGCCAGGGGCTCATCACATGATGCGCCGGAGCGCCCGCCTCTGCCCGCGCGTCAATCCACAACCCTCACTGAAATTTTGGCGGCACCCTCAAAAGATCTCACGGCACCCCTTAGTGCCGCGGCACACCGGTTGGGAACCACTGACCTACGGGCTGGACCTGGCCCCCGGGCCTTGAGTTTGACACCCCTGCTGTAGGCAATTGATTAAGTGACAGAAATTTATGCCATCCACCCAGAAGGCAAGCAAATTGGGATTTGTGGGGATATGCAAATAAATAAATGACTGTTGTTTGTTAGCACTATTGGGCTGTTATGTGAATTTTTTCAGTTGCATTCTTCATAGGAATTGAGTAAGTAATAATGGCATTTGTTTGGGTTGAACAAGGCATTAACTTAAAAACAGCTTGTTATGTTTAAATCCTGGAAACTGTAAATCTGTCTGAATGTTCTGTAACCCTTTTTCCCCCCCTCAAAGATTAGGAATTTTCTAAAACCTCTGGATAAACTCTAGTGTTATTTTCCAAGTCATCTAATATTTCTTATGTAGATCTGAACATATAATGCTTCTTTAACAGACCCATTTTGGTATAAATTAAATTACATTCCACTGAGATTCATATTGTGGTGAATGTGCGATGTTGTTAGTCTAATACAGCATATGCTTATTAGAATAATGAGTTTGTTTTGGTTCCATATGGAATATTCCTTGCACAGTATCATCAAGCACTGTTCTGATTTAGATTTCAACTTCATACTTAAATTTTAAAAAACAAACAAAGACTTAAAAGATCAGGGGAAAAGTGCATACAATAGCTCTAGGACCCAGTCATTCCCTCTTAGCCCCAGGAGGCAGGCAATGGCAAACAGCTTTTGTAAAAAACCTTGCCAGGAAAACTGCAGTGACTAGGCAATTACTAGGAGTGAACATTGACTTGAAAGCACAAACTAACTAACAATGGATAGTCTGTGACAGACAACAGATTGTCTGTGATTCACAAATGATGAAAGGCACAATAGAGCATATATAAGATAATAGTTGGTTTATGATAAATTGGAACTACAATAGGATTCTATTCCTGTTGAGAAGGAAGCATGGTGATTACACATTGGTTGTTACCCACAAATGAGAGAAAACCATATATTTTTTCTTCCTTGAAATGTTTCATAAGCGAATAAATATAAGTGGGTCACACTTCATTTTATTCTTTTTAAGTGGAATTTGTATTACAAAAATTTAGTTCTTTTAGTCTGTAAATCATTCTAGAATATTTCTATTTTGGCATGGCACTATGGTCACTCCACTTTTGCCCCAGTAAAAAACCCTGCTGCTATATCATTTCATATGAGCCACAATGGTGCAGTGGTTAGAGTGCAGTACTGCAGGCTACTTCTGCTGCCTGCAATTTAGCAGTTCAAATCTCACCAGGCTCAAGGATGACTCAGCCTTCCATCCTTCTGAGGTGGGTAAAATGAGGACTCAAATTGTTGGTGGTAATATACTGACACTGTAAACCACTTAGAGAGGGCTGTAAAGCACTGTAAAATGGTATATAACTCCAAGTGCAATTGCTATTTCCCTAGTATATATCCTTGTCCCAGTGCTTATATTTATTTATTTGTTTGTTTGTTTGTTTGTTTGTTTATTTATTATTTAAATTTTTATACCGCCCTTCTCCCGAAGGACTCAGGGCGGTGTACAGCCAAGATTAAAACAATTAAATATACAAAATTAAAATATCAGTTAAAATACATATTCAATAATGGCCAAATTAAAACTCTCAAATTGACCCAAACTAAAATACTCCATATAAAATTATTAAAAATTCAAAATTTGAAAATTTAAAAATCAAGCCAGTCCCGCTTGGATAAACAAATAAGTTTTCAATTCACGGCGAAAGGTCCGAAGGTCAGGTAGTTGGCGCAACCGGGGGGAAGTTTGTTCCAGAGGGTAGGTGCTCCAACAGAGAAGGCCCTTCCCCTGGGGGCAGCCAGCCGACATTGCTTGGCGGACGGCACCCTGAGAAGACCCTCTCTGTGAGAGCATACGGGTCGGTGGGAGGCATAAGGTAACAGCAGGCGGTCCCGTAAGTACCCAGGCCCTAAGCCATGGAGCGCTTTAAAGGTGGTAACCAGGACCTTGAAGCGCACCCGAAAGACCACAGGTAGCCAGTGCAGACTGCGCAGGAGTGGTGTTACCCGGGAGCAACGTGAAGCTCCCTCAATCACCCGCGCAGCTGCATTCTGGACTAACTGGAGTCTCCGAGTGCACTTCAGGGGTAACCCCATGTAGAGAGCATTGCAATAATCCAGACGAGAAGTGACGAGAGCATGAGTGACCGTGCATAAGGCATCCCGGTCCAGAAAGGGGCGCAACTGGCGAACCAGGTGAACCTGGTAAAAGGCTCTCCTGGAGACGGCTGCCAGGTGGTCTTCAAACGACAGCCGTCCATCCAGGAGAACGCCCAAGTTGCGTACCCTCTCTGTTGGGGCCAATGACTCGCCCCCAACAGTCAGCTGCGGTTGCAGCTGACTGTACCGGGGTGCTGGCATCCACAGCCACTCCGTCTTGGATGGATTGAGTCTGAGTCTGTTTCTCCCCATCCAGACCCGTACGGCCTCCAGGCAACGGGACAACACTTCGACAGCTTCGTTGGGGTGGCCCGGGGTGGAAAAGTACAGCTGAGTGTCATCAGCGTACAGCTGATAACTCACCCCGATATCTTACCGTCAGCCACCACTGAAGAATCCAAAAAGTTCCTTCAGTTACCTAATTTTTGGAAGTAGTGCTTTCTCACTTATCGTGCTTCAAGACCTTTCATTGGTTATGTTGTGGACTTCATCAGTTAAAGAATTTAGGTTGGTGGAATTCAGGAAAAGAGCCTTCAGTTGCTCCTGCCCTGTTAGGCGGATGTGCAGTTTCTAAATCTGATATATAAATAAATATAAATAATCTGTGGTGCATGAAGAAAGCAGCTTGAAACAAAGCAGTTGAGAGAAGGAATCTGCTCCTCCCATTGATTCTATTGGGATTTTATTTTTCCTTCCAAGTCTAGATCAGACTGCCAGAATGAAGCTATCTTCTTAGTTTTTTCATTGGCCAGAAATAAGTCATTCTCAGTACTTATTATTGGTAGTAGCCAACATGCCAGCAGATAGGCCAGGCTCTGCATCCCTCTGCATTCACACAGTGTCTTGTTATCTGCTAAAAATCTCCACTTGAGCATATTATTGGAATGCCTTTTCAGTCCAGCTCCTAGGCTTAGCTTTTGTTTTGAAAATGGTTGGCTGCAAGACAAACTCTGGATCAAGTTCTAAATGACTAGAACTCTTGCCTTTTTTAAGTGGATAGACCTGTACAGTGGTGATCCGAAATGTATATAGCCAAAATATAATTGAAAAGATTAATTCCTTACAAATCTATAACTTGTTTGCTGAGGGATTCCCTTCCAGATTACTGTTGCTGCATGAAGCCCTAGGACCTGACTTTCTTGCCTCATGTATGCTTTTTTTAAGATAGTTTGCAGCTGGAAGTGATTTTTTCCTTATAGCCCATCTCAAGAGGCTGTGCCCTCACTATATTTTTAGGGTAGAACATACCTTCCCATCAGACTCCACAACAAAAGCTCTTTCGCACACTCTTCAATAACACTGATCCAGTGGCTACGTCTTGGCTGCACTGATCCAGTTGATATAGGATACAAATAGAAGAGATGCAAAAATGCTGGCGCTTGTTTGATAGTTTAAATAATTGAGTAACCAACCCTTAGTTAGAAGGTGGGGGGAGGGAAACAGTTCAATTAATTGACATCGTGATGGGAAAGAAGAAAGAAAAAATAAGGCATTGTACATGACAAATCGAGGAGACTTTTTAGACAATGAATTACGTTTAGCAAACTGGAATTTCAGCTGAGAATACCTCCAGTCATGTCCCTTAAATGTGCACATTAAAGCTTTATGGACTGCAATGTACTATGGATTCATTCCAAGCATGTGGTAAGGATACAATGTAGATACAGCAAGATTTAGGATGGCATAATTTCCTTCTGGCATAAGAATGGGAGGAAAAGGCAGCAAAGCAGATGTGTAGCTGCTTGATGTTCTATATAATGCATCTTTTGAAATTCATACAAGGAATAACCTAACTATTTGTGGAAATAATACAGTATCCTATGCATTTTAAAGAAGAAAAATCCAAGTAGCTATCAGTGGCAAAGGAGAAAAAAGCGTGTCTCCCTGAAGCTTTAATGGAGAATTATCTCCACGAAAAGGGAAAAAAAGATAAACGAAACATTTGCTTTTGATATTCAGTTACAGATTCACTGTTTCTAGAAAAAAAAATGCACATTTTTCCTTTCAAAAAAGCTGTAGTCCTCATTGTACTTTATGTTCAACATTTGATTTATATGGAATTAGAACTTGCTCCTTCTGATTTGTATCCAACTTTCTGGTATATATTCTATTGCATATAAAATTTCCTAAATTTGAGTTATAAACAGATTATATGGGTTCCCTATTTTAAGCAACTGTATTTGGAAGCAACCATTACTGAGTTCAATTTTTTACTAGTGTTGAATTACTATATACTGAATAATTGCTAGAAGGTTTGCTTTATTAGATATAGTGGTGAATCTAGGAATTGGTCTAGTGGTTAGGGCACAAGGCTAGAAGCCAGGAGATTGAATTCCTGTCCCACATTAGGCATGAAAGCCAGCTGGTGACTTTATTGTTTTCAAGATTGAAACAGCAAAAGGGTGGTGATACAACATGTTGTTTAAAATATAAGTAAAATTGGTAATAAAGGTTTCCAGGGCATTGCTGCATTTTTCCTATAGTATTAGACTTCAGACTTTTAATAGATAGCATGTAGAACTGGATTTATCCCAATCAGTTTAAACTTGTCAGAGCTAAAAGTCAGAGAACCATGCAAGAACAGAAGAAAAAAAAATCCATTCTAGGAGTCTGCCAAAAAACCATTTCTAATTACTGTTAGATCCTTATGGTTGTTGTTTTTTTAAACAGAAGTCTGACCTTTCTTGTCATCTGTAATCTGGCTATTGCTAAATGGAGTGCCTGTATTCTCATTCTCAGTATGCCATATGAATGAATATATTGACTGAAATGTATAGATCTTCCTCAAGATAAATGAGTGGGTGGATTATTTAAAATATCTCTCTCCCACCTTTTATGCATATATTGTACATGAAAAACTTAATTTTGATTCTAGTACTTTCGGAGAGAGGTATATTCAGCACCATGGATGACATTCATTACATAAAATCTATGGTTGCAGCTAACTTTTCAGTCGTGTTACAGTTTTCGAAGTCATAGTACACTTTACATGAATTTGGGTCTAGTGTTTAAGGTACTAGGCTAGAAACCAGGAGATCATGCATTCTAGTCCCACTGTAAGCATAAATATCAACTGGGTGACTTTAGGCCAGCTTACCCTCGCTGAGCCCAACTCACTTCACAGGGTTGTTGTTATGGGACAAATAGGAGAAGGACGAAGTATTGGGTATGTTTGTTGCCTTGAGTTGTTTATAAAATAGTAAAGGTGGGATGGAAATAAAAATGTATTTATACCTGCTGGATGTGTGCCTGTATACTGGTCATACTAGTATTTGAAAAAAGAAATCTTAAGACTATTTTATGAGAATGAAAAGTCATATTAAAATGGTTCATGTGGATTTTTTAATGTGTTTGAATTCCAGAATTCATTCACCACATTGCCCTTCTTTTCAACGTGTGTGTATGTGTGTGTGTAGTATATGTGTTTTGAATATGATTTGGATCAAGTGATTCCGACCTTTTGTAACCACAACACTTCTCTGCTTCTTTAGGACTTCTTTCTTTTTTGGGATTTCCATGCAAATCTGGAAGAAGATAATTTCTCTCATGATAGTCATGAGATAGAGGAATAGGAGGAGGGAATGTTGGGTATTCTGCTCTGAGCTCCTAAATCGTAATCAATTTCAAATATCTCTATATAAATATGCTAATCAAACTATTTCCAATGTGTCTAAATTGCCACTGTCAATGTAATCTCTGCAAGCACAGTGTTCCTTGGCACCCAGAGAAGAGCAACAAAGATGATTAGGGGACTGGAGGATAAAACATATGAAGAACGGTTGCAGGAACTGGGTATGTCTAGTTTAACAAAAAGAAGGACTAGGGGAGACATGATAGCAGTGTTCCAATATCTCAGGGGCTGCCACAGAGAAGTGGGAGTTGGGCTGTTCTCCAGAGCACCTGAGGGTAGAACAAGAAGCAATGGGTGGAAACTGATCAAGGAAAGAAGCAACTTAGAACTAAGGAGAAATTTCCTGACAGTTAGAACAATTAATAAGTGGAACGACTTGCCTTCAGAAGTTGTGAATGCTCCAACACTGGAAATTTTTAAGAAAATGTTGGATAACCATCTGACTGAGATGGTGTAGGGTTTCCTGCCTGGGCAGGGGGTTGGACTAGAAGGCCTCCAAGGTCCCTTCCAACTCTGATGTTATGTTATGTTATGTTACCCATCAACATTTCATCCCAACCTGACGTTAATTAAGGATCAGTTAAGTTAGAAAAGTCTTCTGTATTTACTTACAAGAATGTGAGAATGATGACTGGATATTTGGACCTGCAATATGACCCATTTAATTGGGAAAAACAAAGAAAAGCTGAGAGATGTTGGAAGCATCTAGTGGGATTAATTGGGATTAATTGGGATTAATTGCAATAATAGAAACTTCTCTAGTTTTCCTTCTCACAAAGAGGCATTTTGTACCTGAAAGACCTACTGTATTTTTCGGAGTATAAGACATACCGGAGTATAAATTTTATGAGAATGAAAAGTCATATTAACTCTTATTTTGGGGAGGAAAATAAGAAAAAAACTGATTGGTGGGTGGATTGGCCTCCTGGAATATCCCCAATCAGCTGTTCCCAGAGGCAACTGGTTTCTTGGTTCTGAGCTCTGTGCCTTGCTTTTTTTTGCTTTTTTTTTCTGCCTCTGAAAGCCTCCGAAACAGAGCTTCAGAAAAAAAAAAAAAGCCTCTGAAGCTCTGTTTGGGGGCTTCTTTTCTGAAGCTTCGTTTCTGATGCTTTTTTCAGCCTCTGAAACCTCCATTTGAGAAGTTGGGTGGGGCTACATTCGGAGTATAAGACACACCCAGATTTTCACCCTCTTTTTTGGGGGAAAAGGGTGCGTCTTATACTCCAACAAATACGGTAATTGTTTGTAGCCACTGGATGTGAATGCAAGACATGCTTTTGAAATTTCAGGGGTGATTAAAGATCTGTGATATACATTTTAATGAACATCTATGGAGATTCTCAGTCATCCAGGTCATGGTTGTCCCAAAGGTGCTTTTTCAAGAGGCAACTGGACTTTTTGGGGTTTTTTTGAAGACTTTTCTTTGAAGATTTTTAATGAAGCAACTAGCAATCATTATCCACTGGTTAAAGCTATCTGGGAATTCTGGCAGTTGAAGTCCATACCTATTAAAGTTGCCAAGGTTGGGAGTAACACACACATGATATATGACAGCCGGTTTGATCTTAGTGATTGTTACCAAGTTAGAAACTGGGAGACTGAGTTCTAGTTCTGCCCAGCCATGAAAGCCAGCTGGGTGACTTTGAGCCAGTCACACGCTTTCAGGTCAACCCACCTCAGAGGGTTGTTGTGGGGGAAATAGGAGGTGTGTTGGATATGTTCTCCTCTGAGTTATATGTAAAAATAATAAAGATGGGATATAAATAAATTGTCAGCATTCCAGAAAACCCCCTCCTGCAGAAAAGACTCCGAAGCAAACATCTTTCAAACATCTTTCTTTTACTAGCATAGGTAAACTGACACAACTGGGGAAACTCCGAATCTGGGGATCCAGGTTTTTCCTCAGTAAGACAAACTCCAAAATCACCCCCCCTTGACCCCTCTGCCAATCACATGCTCCAATCTCCAACAGTCCCATCTCGAAACATCACTCCGATCACTCCTTCTCCAGATGCAGTCTTGGCCTGACCTTGACCGGCAGGAAGAATGTTATTATGTCTAATGGCCCCTTCTACCAAATCCCCCCTCCTACTTTCCCATACAGGGGAAAGTGGCAGCACGGAAGCCTCTGGCCTAGTATGGCTTCCAAAGCTGGATTTCGTTTCTGCACTTGTAGTGGGGGAAATGGTTAATATGTTTTTAAACAATGCATATAAACATTCAAATATTCTAATGATTAATGAAGCATCAATTTGACAAGAGGATTAGTATTTCAAAATGAACAGCTAATCTTTATGAATCAATTTCAAAGAGATGTGTTTTAAAGACCTCTTAATCAGTTAACCACTCATATTGGGAAGTTGAGGAGCACAGTTAAGAAGTACCTTCAGAGAAAGTTTCATGCTGGGTGGTGGTGACTTTGGCCAAATATCATTGAATATGGATCTCCTCAGATGATCTTTATCAGCAGTGAGATTCTGTAGGAAGAGGTCTTCTCTCAGATAGCCTAGAACAGGGGTGTCAAACTCGATTTCATTGAGGGCCGTATCAGAGTTATGTTTGATCTCAGGGGGCCGGGGTGGGCATTAAAGCTCAGCATCACTCATGTTGGGGACTCCTGAGGTGGCCTGAGCACTCTGCCTGCAAAAACGGGCTCCCGAGCTCTGTTTTCAGCTGCAACGGCCTCCTGCAACCCTCTCCATTTTCACTGGCAGAGGCACCATGGGCTGGTCCTTTGCTGTTTCCAGGGCAACCCTGTGGGCCAGATCTAAGCAACCTGTGGGCCAGATCCAGCCCCCTGGCCCTGAGTTTGACAACCCTGTCCTAGAACAAACATTTTAAGGCTATAAAATAATTTTATGTATTCTTCCCTGAACAAATTGGCATGAAAGTATAAAGATTTAAAACTTGGTATAATAAACAACTTTCTTACTCTTTGGCCTTCACACCATAAATCAAACAAGTATTACTATCTATAAGAATGCACGGGAATATATCTAGCAATATTCTGGAATCCCTGGAAAACAATAGCAACCTTGTATATATTTACTTTGTTCTTATTTATTAGATTTTTTTTTAATCCCACCTCTATTACTTTATAAGCAACTCAAGGTGGTGAGATTTTTATTAGCTAAATACTCATTCTTCTCCAACTTCCCCTGTAACAACAATTCTGTGAGGTGAGTTGGACTGAGTGTCTGGGCCATAGTCACACGGCTTAAATCCATCTCAGATGTCTTGTGTGATAAAAAAACTGCAATTGCAGCAGGGTGCATAAAAATCAATGATTTAAAAAATATTTTTTTTATTTAAATCGGGTTTTTTATTTAAATCGGATTTTTTTATTTTTATCAAATTTAATGAAATGTTTTTGGAGTAAAAATCTATCTAAAGATAGTTTTCTATTTAAGATACATTAACAATTTATTTTATTCAGTGTGAAATGGAGCTTAGTTATGTAGCATGAGGCTGTATATTCTGCAATATTTACATTTTTGGTAAACTCATTCAATGAATCCAAGCTCTGCAAGCTAAATAGGAAACCGTCATTTTGTTTGCAAATAATAATATTAAAGATTCTAAATACCAGCAAGGATGAGTCCTTACATTAAAGAGCACCTGCCATTTCAGATCCATCATGGCAGTGGCTGTTAGGGGGCATCCACTCACCTGCTTCCTGCCACGTCCCTCACCTTGGTGTGTCACTGCTGCATCACCAGCCATCCCATTAAAGTGAATGGGATGGTTGGTGAGTCAAGAGTGGGTCAGAGGAGGAGCCACTGCGGGACAGAGATGACCGTTGCTCTTTTAAAAATATGATTTAAATCCGGTTGATTTAAATCAAGCCTTTTTACTAGTGATTTAAATCGTGATTTAAATCGTGATTTAAATCGTGATTTAAATTGACTTCATTTAAATCGTGATTTAAATCGTGATTTAAATCGACTTGATTTAAATCAAATCCATCCTGATTTGCAGAGTTACACAAACTCTGCAGAAAACTTACAACAAAGAAAAATAGATAGTACTCCTATTGAACAAGAGAGGGACATTAAATATCATTGCTTGTTCCGTAACTATAGGTGTTTCCTAAATTTGTGTGTCTGATCTTTGGAGGAGGGGTTTTCTTGCCTCTCTTGTCTCATGGTTTCCTAGGCAGCATCTCTTCTCCTAGTTTTCCAAGGTCTTCCATTACAGGTGCTTTTGTGCTAATCTTTTTTTACCTAATATTGTTTCTGTCCTGCTCAGAAGAGATTTTCATTAGCCAAATCCATTACCTTGCTGACAGTAGGCTTGGTGGGAATGTGCAGCAATATGTTAAATTACCTAAACCCTTGCTCAAACAGTGCAATCAAGATAATTTCACTTTGTCCTCTGGCTTGTCCTTTTAATCAGTTTTGGTGCTCTGAATTATTATCCTCCCTTTTAACTTCCTAATTGTGGCTTGGCCTGATGAGAATGCTCTGTTTTTGTTAGCAAACATAAACTTCCAAAAGGGTTGCCAAATCTTGTCTGATTATGACAGCAATGAGAAAGTTTTTGTTTTAATATTGGCTATGTCTGATGGGTAATTTATTTCTGCCTGAATAGGACTGGAATTCAAATAATTTCCTGGTATCTCTCTCCCTCCCCCCTCACTTCGTTTTTTCTGACTGCATTGCATTTAATATTTTGGTCTTTGACCAAATAAATTTAATTAAGGTATAATATGGTCTCTGCATAATGCAGTGGAGACCAATCTGGCTGCAGTTTTGTGTACCAGTTGAAGTTTTTGATTGACACACACAGCAGTTCTGTGTAGAGTGCATTACAGAAATCAAACCTGGAGGTAACCAGCAGCATATGGCAGGTTTAGGTCATTATTATCTAGGAAAGAATGCAACTGGAGTATCAGGTAAAGCTGATAAAAAGTACTCTTGGCCATGGACTGCACCTGAGGCATGTGGAATGACAACTGGGCTAAGCATGCAAACCTAGGGAAAGATAAAATAATATATGCTGCTCAGTTATGTGTGTACAGTAAAGTCAGTAGATAGAAAACTGCCAAAATAATATAGATTATTTACTTATAAAATGGTTATATCCGTGATGGCGAACCTATGGCACGCATGCCACAGGTGGCATGTGGAGCCATATCTGTGGGCACGGGAGCGTTGCCCTAGCTCAGCTCCAGCGTGCATGCGCGCGCCAGCCAGCTGATTTTGGGGCCTTCCTTTCTATGAGCCTGGGGATGGTGAAAACAGCCTTCCCCATCCCCCCCGAGGCCCTCCGGAGGCTGTAAACAGCCCATTTCCCAACTTCTGGTGGCCCCAGAAGGCCCATTTTTTGCTCTCCCCAGGCTCCAGAGGCTTTCTAGGAGCCTCAGGAGGGTGAAAAACGGGCCTACTGGACCCACTGTGCCATTGCGAGCCAAAAGCGTGGGGGGGGGTGTTGCACACACATGTGCGGGGGGTGGGGCGCATTGAATTATGGCTGTGGGCACGCGTGCACATGACCCCCCCCCGCGCTCCCCCCACTTTTGGCACACAACAGCAAAAAGGTTAGCCATTACTGGGTTATACTGTAATCAGGAAAGCTAGATAATGTAATTGTAGAATACCCATACATTTGGGTCATATTCCCTGATTTCATATTTCAAAGCTTAATAGAATTGTATGTATAAATCTTATTATTATTATTATTATTATTTAAATTTGTATACCGCCCTTCTCCCGAAGGACTCAGGGCGGTTCACAGCCAAGTAAAAATACAATACTATAAATACAAATTAAAATACAGTTAAAAAACTTATTAAAATTGGCCAGAATTAAAATTTAGAACTAAAACCCATTAAAACCCATTAAAACCCTAACCCAGTCCAGCGCAGATGAATAAGTAGGTTTTAAGCTCGCGGCGAAAGGTTCGGAGGTCCGGAAGTTGACAAAGTCCTGGGGGGAGTTCGTTCCAGAGGGCGGGAGCCCCCATTTTTTAAAGAAATCCAGGCTTTCTTTAAAAGAAAATGTGAATATACTGTTTCTTAATGTATTTGTTTAATGTTTAGTTGAGAATGTGTTGAGATCAAACATAATACAGTAGTTCCACTACAATAAATTCATACAAGTCATCCTAGACCAGGGGTGTCAAACTGGCAGCCCGTGGGCTGGATGTGTCATGCTCAGGCCACGCCCACCCCAGCTCCACGAAGGAAAAACATTGTGATACGTCATGTGACAGCACCGTGACGTGGCGAGTTTGACACCCGTGTCCTAGACTTACAACCACAATTGACCCCAAAATTTCTGTTGCTAAATGAAACATTTGTTAATTGAGTTAGTAACACAGTCAAATGTATCTAGCTTCTCCATTGACTTTGCTTATTAGAAAAGTACAAAAGGTAATTACATGACCTCAAGGTAATTACATGACCTCAGGAGTCTGCTACCGTCATAAATATGAGTCGGTTCCCAGGTATCTGAATTTTGATCGCATGACCATGGGGATGCTGCAACAGTCATAAGTGTGAAAAACGGTCATAAGTCACTTTTTTAATGCTGTTGGTCAATAAATGAACTGTTGTAAAGTAGGACTACCTGTATTGCAGTGGTACTTTTAATTAAGGTACTCAGATGATTCATCAACCAGTTGATTCAATAAACAAGCTGCATGCTTCAAAAAAGGAAAATAATTTTCGATGAATCGTCTTACTCTATCTGAAAATCTCTACTTTTTCTCTTTTCCGTATCTGGAATCCTATGTCAGTAAAGGCAAATGAAAATATTGTCATGGGTTGTGTGGGTATTCTGAGAGAAGCTGGGATTCTGCAAGTTCCACAGAATGTGGGAGGAATTATATTAGCCCCAGAGTTAGTTTATTGACATTGTGATTGAAGAAAATAGAGAAATAAAGCCATGGAAATGATGTGGGTGGGGTAGAGGAATCCAAAACAAGTCAGACAAGGGATTATATTCTTTAGAGGGTACAGTATTAGAGATCCATATCTGAACACAACTCAAAGAATAGTTCTGTTGTTCAAAATGCAGCCCACTGATTCAGTCATGGATGGAATGATGATTGAAATCAAACTTGCCAGAAATATTTACTTGTATCACCAGTGCAATGTTTTCAGCAAATTAATTTATATTGCAATCTCTTTTAAAAATTGGTTTATGTTGTATTGCAATTGCTTTCAAAGTTTCACTTTCATAATTATTTTTCACGAAGGCAGCGGTGGGGTTAATCAAATAGAAGAATAATTTTTAGTCAGGAATTAATATTTTGCTATTTATAAGAAAAAAAAATAACAGTAAGCTGAGTTTCTATGGAGATTCTCAGTCATCCAGGTCATGGTTGTCCCAAAGGTGCTTTTTTCAAGAGGCAACTGGACTTTCTGGTTTTTTCTTTTGAAGATGTTTTGCTTCTCATCCAAGAAGCTTCTTCAGCTCTGATCCTTCCATTCCCCACCATCCAGTCAGAGCTGAAGAAGCTTCTTGGATGAGAAGCGAAACGTCTTCAAAGAAAAACCAGGAAGTCCAGTTGCCTCTTGAAAAAAGCACCTTTGGGAGTAAGCTGAGTTCAATTTGATATACATCTTTCAGAAATGAAGAGCTAATGTATGCATATATAATTAACAGCGGTAATTAAAAATCTAGGTTCCAAAGAATATATGTGGACAAATCAGTATTTGGAATTAATCTATTTTCAGATACTCTGTTGATGCTAAATCTGGGATTGCGTGCAGTTGTCTTTTCTCCATTGAACTGTATGGTTCCCTAAGAATATATATTGTAGTATAAAATATCCTAATTATGGTATAAAATTTACCTAGGGTGAAATTGAGATAACACATCCTAGTGGAATAAGAGATGAGATAGTTTCTTAAAATGAGATATTTGTCCTCTTTCAGTCCAAGCACACAAATGAGATTTAGTTCATATTATAAAGTGTTTACAAGCAGTAGTTGGCAGCGTGGCCTTGCTTTGACAGGGTTTACAGGAAAATAGAGCTTGCTTCTATCGAGTCCTGTGTTGAGTATTGAGGCAATATTAGTCAGATTCAAAGTGTTCATGGGAAGGTTGTCAATCATTGTGGGGTCAAAATGACAATTCTCTGGATATACAGGTTTCAAGACTTCAGCACACAGTCTAGGTTGGATGAATTCTTCCCAACAGAGAGGTGATGGCTGGCATTTGCCCTGATACAGGTGATGTAGTCACTGTCAGGTAAGAACTAGTTAAGACTAATACCACTCTTGCCTCTGTTCTGCTTTCCAGAGTTTGTGGCTTTCCTGGAGACTGGATGCTTGCTTAGGATTTGGGACCCTTGTTATCTGTTGCTGGTGAAAGTGTTCTGGATTATTGTCTGCTGAGTCAGTTCTTGTTCCTGAGGTTGACATTTATTGATCCAAAGCATTTAGGAACAGGCTTTTTTGATGTCAGGATTCCATGAGTCTGAACATTTATTAGAGAATGCACAATGAATATTAAGTGGTATTATTATGATTGCTTCAGAATTAAGCTGCATTAATAAGAATGAAAGACATTTAGCATTTGTATGTGTTGCCTTTTTAAAAGTTTCATTTTCCCTCACTGCTAAATTGTAAGTCCACGCTATGGAACCCATAAAATACTCTAAAAGATTTGTCAAGTCTCTAATGGGCCTTTGTTGTGAAATATTATATGACAACATGACCTTTCTTTGATGTACGTGCCATGGACTACAGATGTTCTTAGGAACTAGTGCTAAGAACTCTTCAAGCTAATTATGTTCATTGTAATATGACTTACTGTTCAATACTTATTGTATGATTCAAATTAATAGAAGAACAAAGAAAGAAAACAAAGATTACAATTGTCCTTTGGCACATTAATATCGAAGGGTTTTTGAAAAATATGGTGCAGGTACAATGCATTTTCCATATGCATAGAAAGCTGTTTTTTTCTTCATGCTGCCTTTTGTCCATTCTCAGAGAAGAAATAGTAAAATATGTGCTAGATTTTACTGGTGAAGAATTATTTATTTATTAATTACATTTTTATGCCATCCATGTTTCCCAGAATTTGACTCTGGACATCGGTTAGGTTTTTGCAACTTTTCAATCTTCAAAATCTTTCAGTCTTTCAAGACAATGACAAAAAATACACTGAACTTTCCCCCCCTCATTATTTCAAAAGTAGATTATGAATTGGTTAATGATAACATAATTTATTAATATCAACCTATTTCTTTCAGTATTGATGACTTCTAGAAGCACAAATACCTAGAATAAAAGTGATAGCTATAATTTCATAATATATTTTTTATCAAGCTTCGTGCAGTTTTGTATAACCTTGAATCATTCTTTTTATCAAATTGACTAATTGGAATATTTTGCATTTTGTTCTAAGGCACAATAAATTAGTTGAAAAGACTGCTTTATTTCTTCTTTAAAATTAATGCTTCTAATTTGTTTTACCATATATGCCATGTTCCAAGAGTCATTTTTCCCATAAGGCTGGATAAACATTTTAAATATTTTAAAATCCCCATTATGGCTTCTTTATGTAAGTTTTATAAGTGGTTGTGTCTCAACAATGTTCCTTATAGGCTATGCCGTCATTTTCCTTTTTGTGTATCCCCGTTTAACAGTGCTATTTAATTTGCAGGGTTATGTCCTACTTTTCTCTTATCATAAAACAGAAAGATAAATAATAAATTCCCAGATATCTACATCTATGATCAAGCTACCTTAGTCTTGGCAGGACCTGTGACTTGTTTTGGTTTTACATATTTTGTATCCTCTTATTCACCTGTTCATTGGAAAATGCAGCTTCTGAACAGCTGCTTTAATGACCTTTGTTTTGAAGGATTTTTTAAAGGTTATATGTGTAGAAGTCCAATGTTGCTCAGCCTCAGGAATTTTAAGATCTGTGGAGTTCAGCTCCCAGAATTCCCCAGCCAACCTAAATGGGGAATGATTGACGATGCTATTCAGTTAATGGGCAGATGGGTTTCAAAACAGAATCGAAGGAACAGATATGTACCGGTATTGATTAAAAAAAATACAATCAAAGATGCTTCATACATTTTGTCCTGAAGTGCTACATTTCTCAATACTTTCATGTCATTCTGTAGTGGAATTTAGGCACTGAGCTAGCTCCAAATCTAAGTATTAAATCTGAATATTCAGCAATGCTGTTTAAGACGAAAGGCATCCTGTCAGCTAATTCCTTCTTTCATACTAACTGAGTCTAAAAATAGCAATTACATGGAATACATGACAAATGAAAAGAATTAAACTGTCACTTATTTAAGCATTAGCAGTCTATTTATTTAAGCCCTTCATGGTAGGGTGATTCCATAGTAAATAATCATAGTTGATATATTTGTAACCAATGCACATTTAATACACTACATTTGTGGTTCCTTATTATAAATACTCTATTGCTTTGGCCATATTTAATTGACATGGCTTAATAACAACATTTTTCCCTGAATGTTTTAACATCTCACTTATCGGAGAAAAGAAAAGAGAAATCTACATTACTGACGGCTGTCACTGTAGTTTTATAACATGAGATTAAGAACACCTGTTAGTTGGCAACCTGTTCAAGTGAGTTCATTAGGAACAGATGTTGATTGACAGTGAATGTTTCCTTTGACTCATGTCACTGCTAAGATTCTTGGTTCTGTTATCTTCCATGGGTGAAGCAGGTACTTTAAAGGGGGAATGACTGATAATTCTGTTAATTATTTAGGTAATAGGATTAATACATGTAAGCCTAGCCTACCTTCAATCATTTATTTAATTTATTTGCATATCTTTCCCACTTTCTTAAATAAATGTTTCCTGTTCAATAGTTTTGTTATTGTTGTCTTTTTAGTGGTTATATTTCATCACTCAAATAGAAACACTTAAAAATTATCAAACACTTTTATTTTTCTTAAGGGGTAATAGAAAACAGACATAGGAAAGTTCTTCCTTCCATAGTAGTAAAACAGCCCCTGAAATTATATTTGTTTTAAACCAAAATAACGTGTGCCCTTTGTTAAATCAGTAACAACTGCCCTCATGCCCTTACATGACTTTGGGTGGCTCACAAAATTAAAATTACAACAAAACGTAATGACAAAATACAAATAACTGTCATATTAAAGCCATTTTTAAAAAAATCATAGAAACCTAATTAGCAATTGCAATCTATTCATACATACATATACTACAGTACTGCCTTTCTGTAGGTTCCATCTACATGCATGCACACATATGAACTAGACTGTGTTTTTTCTATGTGTCATATATGTGGATATATGCATAATTTTGTATTTATTTATTTTGTCATGTTTATGTAGTGTATATTGGAGGTTTGGGAGCTGTATGCAACAAAATTTCATGCCGATTAGTGTATATTCAAAGTGACAATAACGTTATTCTAAGTGTTAAAAAAAATAGCACAGCCAGAACCTAAGGCACCATGGTAAAAGTGTCTCCAGTGCTTTCTGAAAGATAAGTAGGGTAGGGGCTTAATTTCCAGGGGGGATGATGTTCCAAAGGATGGGACTCGTCAAATGACACTCTTTAATAGACAGGACCCATAACATGCCCCTTGTGCCAGACCTGATAGGATGGATAGATGTAAATGAGGAGAGGCAGTCCCTCAATCCTGATCTTTTATAAGGTCATTTCCAACACCATGAATTGGACCCAGAATCAGACTGGCAACCAATTCAGCTCATGAAGCAGAGTTATAATATGCACCTCACAAGAAATGCACGTAACTCATTGTGCCATTTTGCACCAGTTGCAGTTCCCAGATCCTTTTTAATGGCAACTTCATGAGGAGTGTGTTACAGTAACACATGGTAATAAAAAAGTCAGAATGATTTATTAATAAACCATTATAATAAAAATAGAATAATTTAATTAAAAAAAAGACAGAATGGTTTCTTTTCGTAAAATTTCTTGAACAATCTTGTGTTGGTTTCTTCTTCTAAGTGCATATTCACCCTTTGTTAACCATATCCATATTAGTCTAGCACAGAGGTCTCCAACCTTGGTCACTTTAAGACTTGTGGACTTCAACTCCCAGAGTTCCTTAGCCAGAGTTGAAGTCCACAAGTCTTAAAGTGACCAAGGTTGGAGACCCCTGGTCTAGCACACAGGTATAAAAAAAACCCTTTACAGGCTATATATGTGCCATCGGCACCCTATTTCCAGGCCCTAGATTAAGCTGGTATTGTAGACCTCTCTTTTTTTCCAGTTTTGTGGTTTTGGGAGTTTAAATGCCAAAACGGGTGCTTAAAATATTGCATGTGATTAGGCTCTGTTTCACATCTTAAAATCCATAAGTCTCTGAAGGAGACCTATGGGACATAATAGATGCTTTCGGTCTAATAGATGCTTTAGGTGTCTGGAAGGCTTAAAACATCCCTTTCAAAAAGCCTGAAGCATACAAGACAAAAACATTGGTTCTCCAGCCCAGGTTACTCTGATGACTTCTCTCTTCTGCTTGATTTTGTATCTGTTCAAGGAAAAAAAAACATTGCAACCTTTAAAAAAAAAAGCCTAATTAAACACTGAAAGGAGTCTATGTTCCAGTGTGCCATCTACTGATGAATAAACTATTACTGGTAATGTATGGACTCTTGCTACTTCAGTAATTTAAACCTTACAATAATAGCAATAAATAGAAAATTGCTCCTGCTTATTCTATATTCATCTGCATACCTCATTCTAATACTCCAAATGAGTTAAGCTAGAACTGTATCCTTTCGCTCCAATAATGGAGTTTGGAGGAGACTATTTAGTTCAAAGGTCAGCTGAATACAGGAATCCACATTAGTGCATACCTGATCTACCTTCTGCTTAACATCATACCTGTTTTCTGCTGATTTCTTTAACCAATCCACCATCATTTGTAATATTTCATCTTGTTTTGTTTATGCTTTATTTTTTCTGAGCTTTTGTTTGCAATTCTGGTCAGTGATTGTAAGAAAAATGTTCACATTTAAATCATTATAATTATAATTATAATGAATTATAAGTTCATTATAAGTTCATACTTATAATGAACTCATATCCATTAAATATAAAGGCCAAACTTTGTCTTAAGTAAATTAAATTTACGGACTAGTTGCTGTACTGCCCACCAAGATAAATATAAATCAGATCAAGTAAAATCTGTATCATGAAAGTATCCAGAAATTCAGTGGATGGTTTTAACTAGTTTTTAAATGTTTTGCATTGTTTATACAGTTGTTTTAATCCATATTTTTGATATTGTATATGTTTTAATTGTAAACCAATGAATTTTATGTTTATGTGATTGTAAGCCAGTCAAATATGAGATGGGCAATTTGAATGAATAAGTAAATCAATAAATTGATTCTGTCTATCTTTCTGTTTAGGCTGTTTGATATGTTTTAAATGCCTATATCTTGGCTGGGCTATGTATTGTTAATTAAAATTCTGAGTCATATGGAGGGAGTGTCTAAATCTCATCCCTTTCCTTTACAGTGAGAAAAGCATTTACAGAACTTGCATTTGCTTTCAGGCATAGAGATATTTTCCCAGCAATATTACAATAACTTTTTTGCTAAAGAAGTTAGACAGAGTTCCCCTTCAATTATTCTGAATGTATCAGTTATTAATTACCTCCCCTAACTTGGTATTTCTGAACCTCAGCAACTTAAAGAATCATGAACCTCAATCCAGATTAGTTAGACTACACATCTTAATGCTGTTGAGGTTGGAAAATCCTGCCTTATACTAAACCTTTGCACATGTAAACATACCTAATCAGCAGGTGGTATGCTGGAGAAAAAAACACACCTTTTAAAAAAAAATAGCTTTTTAGGAAATTGTACCAGATGGACCAGAAATATGAATAGTTTTCGATACTGAAATGTGCCCAAGAAGAGATGTTATCTTCTATTTTTGTAAATGTACTTTTATTTTAATAACAATATACACTATTTAACTGAAAAGCATTGTTAAAACATGCAAAATAAATATATTTCCCTAGATATGCATTTGACTGATATAATTTTTACCATAGCTGATGGTAAAGTATGATAGATAGATAGATACTGTAGATAGATAGATAGATAGATAGATAGATAGATAGATAGATAGATAGATAGATAGATAGATAGATAGATACTGGATATAGATAGAGAGATAAAGAAATGGATGGATGGATGGATGGATGGATGGATAGATAGATACTGTAGATAGATAGATATTGTAGATAGATAGATAGATACTGTAGATAGATAGATAAAACCGGTAGATAGATTGTTTGACAATTGTAACTGAAAATTAATTTTAATTTGAGTATAATCATTTTAAAAATATTTTCATTCTATGTTTCTTTTCTATAATTTTCCACTTAGGGTAGATTTCAAATTTTAATATCAGTGGGAGATTTTTTGGTGTTCTCATCTGATAATTCAGAGGCAGATAGAATATAACTGAAATGATATTAAAAGTGCTGATCTTACTAAGAAGTGGTGGAGATTGTACAGTTGTATCAGTCCAGTTCTCAACATCTCATTTGATAACTTTATTATTTTTGATAAATCTTGAAAACTTTGATAAACATTTTCATTTTATTCAAGATTTTCAATTTGATCTTGCTTACTCTTTCTTTCTTATGAAAACATAAGTTTCCTTTTATTTTACTGTACATGATATCCAGGAGTTTCATAATCCATTGGTTCTGACAGTTTTTAATTGAGCTATACTTTGGTCTTTTCTAGGACAGAACACTACATTAAGCTTTAAATGGGGCTGTGCTTGAACAATACTTGAATATTTCACATATAATAGCAATATTTACTATAACCCTTTGAGCACTGGTGAAATCAATTTTTTTTACTACCAGTTCTGTGGGCATGGCTTGGTGGATGTGGTGTGGCTTGGTAGGCGTGGCAGGGGAAGGATACTGCAAAATCTCCATTCCCACCCCACTCTGGGGCCAGCCAGAGGTGACATTTGCCAGTTCTCCAAACTACTCAAAATTTCCGCTACTGGTTCTTCAAACTACTCAAAATTTCCACTATCAGTTCTCCAGAACCTGTCAGAACCTGTTGGATTTCACCCCTGCCTTTGAGCAATCTTGCTTCAGTTCAACCTCTTGTGTGCTGATTAGCCTTTCATCCCATTTAAGATGTTAATTCACTTTATAATTGCCATAGTAGGGGTGACAAACACAAAGAAATCCACAGTAATTTCTGACTTTCAAATCAGTCATTGCTAACATTCACAATTAATGCATCGCAGACTCTTGTATTTAACAATATACTGTCAGTTGAATGATCAAGACCTGATGTTTGCTGTTAATTTGTTCCATCTTTGCTTGTGGGTAGTAAAGCAAAGCAAAAATGGGAAGTTTGTGTTCAAACTTTACAATAAATGGCAGAACTTTTCCACATAAATCATATAAGATCTAGGCTAGTAGATTATCGTCTTAAATTGTAACATACATTGTTTGGTTTTTCACTTATTGTATTGTATAAACCCAGCCAGGAGTGAAAGCAGTCAATTGTGGTTTAAGCAATAAACTGTGGTTAAGCATACTGTAGCCTATCTGATTTAATGCATGGAGGGAGAACCATTTTCTTGGTCTTATAGGCTAAAGATAGTTTTTCAGGAGCCTACTTGGCCAAAATGTGCTCACTGGAATATTCATGATATTTGCAATTTTAGAAAATATTTTGTAATATCTTATGAATCTGTTCTTGTAATGGACTGCAGATGGAAGCCTCTCTAAAAAGCAACTTCATGATTATCAGCCAATCTCTTTATTTCTAGGAGACAGTTATTTTACAGATTTTACAGTATTTTTTTATATTTTCTGTTCTTAGAAACCAATAAAAATATAGTACATTGTGTCCTATACAGTAAAACCTATTTCTTAGGCCCTGGATTTTTTTTTAGAACTGACATCTTGTAACTAACATGCTCTGGTAGAGCATTAAAAATTAAATGCAAGACAGAAGCTGACTAATTTGCAAAGGGATAGTAATTCTGTGAGAGAAAATACAGTCAAACTTTAGGTTTGCTGGAACAAACATCTCTGGAAACAAAAGCCAAAAGTGATTTTTCAAATATGTTACCTGAAGCCATGTTTAAAACCGCAAAAAGATCTGTTGTTGGATAAGAAGACATATAATCTCACTACTGAAATAGATTTTTTCTCCAAGAAAATAGCTAAAATAATCTACTTGTTTGCATAATGTATTTCTACAGTTTGGCTTGTCAGTCACCAGAAGGAACAGGGAAAAAAAAAAGTTTCTGTGTGGCATCTTATTTCTTTATTTCTTCCTATTTTTTGTTTGTTTGTGGCAGCTAAGATTTTGACAAGCGTAAAAAGAAATGTATGAATTGTAGTGTTCTTTTCCTCCCTGTCTGTGAACAGAAAGCATTGATTTGGGAGTAGATATTTGGTATTTCAACCTGAAGCATGTTGGTTGATTTAAAAACTAGATCTAATTTCTAACTAGATCTAATTTCTAGATCGAAGAAAGTGAGGAAAAAAAAACAAAATACATGTATAATCCTATTTCATCTATTGTTGCTTTTCGTTGCTGGAAATTATGTGATCTAATTTATCCTGTAATGAAATGGAAAAACAGGAAATTTCAAGATTTTAAAGTAGCACATTGTTCCTCCAACCTACACAATTCCCTGCCCCCTAAAATAAAGACACCAGTGAGAAACAATCTGGCCGCATTCACACATTTCACTCAGTCATGGTGTGATTTGTTTAGCTTTGATTAATGTATTGCATGAGCCCCTCGTATCCTTTTGGTCTGGCTGTTGGAACTGGGCTTAGCCAGCACAGACTTACACTGGTTCAGCTCCTTTCTTCAAGGCGTGTCCCAGTTGGTGTTGATAGGGAGTGAGAGATCCAGTCCATGGCTGTTTCTTTGTGGCATGCTGCAGGCTTGGGGCTCTCTGCACTCCTTTTTAACATCTGCATTAAACCAATGGGTGAGATAATCCAACACCATGGGATGAAGTATCATCAATATGCTAAGAAAGCCTTCGTACAACTTTGTGCCAAAGGGGCAGTTGTGCCGTTGCTGAATTGTGAGGCGCTGCAAACAGTCATTCATAGCAATAGCAATAGCACTTAAGATTTCTATATCACTTTACAGTGCCAACAATTGGGGTCCTCATTTTACCAATCTCTGAAGGATGGAAGGCTGAGTCCACCTTGAGCTGATAAGATTCGAACTGCCAATTTGCTGGCAGTCAGCAGAAGTAGCCTGCAGTACTGCATTCTAACCACTGCACCACCACAGCTTTGTATTCATGCCTTGATTATCTCCCAACTGAATTACTGCAACTCTGGAAGGCTGGAAATGTGGGCATGGACCTCACCTCCACTGGGAGAATATTTTAGAGTATCAGGATCAAAGCAGAAAAGGCTCTTCTTCTCAACCCTACCAACCAGTCTGGGTCTAGTCGCTTAGGTGCTGGGCTAGAAACTAGGAGACTTTGAATTTTTTGGGCCAATTGCTTTCTCTCAGGCCAATCTTATGGTTGGGGATGGTGAAATAGGAGGTAGGAGCATGAGGTATATTCACTGCCTTCAGTTTACCCAAAAATAAAAAGGTGGGATAGAATCTGATGGATTGCTAATTTATCCATCTTCAATACTTTCTGATTTGTTAAGACCTATTGCTTCCAAAGTAACTAAAAATTCTTGATGTTTTCTGTCTCTCATTTTGTTGGTTTCCAATTGGTTTTGAAAAATTTACGGAGGGAACTCATGGTTTTTATGTGACTGGAAATCCCAGAGCTATAGGCTAGACGTAAATTTGAGAAATACCATAGAAGAAAGTAGTAGGAAAATCATTGCTTTGGCATTTATGAGGTTATCAGGAGTTGAGCTTCACTTGAAGGAAGCCTTTTGAAAACAATTCCTGCCATAGTCTATTCCTCTTCTAAATTCACTTTGATCCAGGATGTAATTTATTCACTTTCATTTAATAAGCTTTAAATTTTCTGGTTAGGTACATATAAACAAGGGCTTTGGCGATATTTCTACTTGCTGTTTTCTTGCCAAATAGTTACAGATAGAAAAACTGTATCAGTCAGTGTGAATTATGAGTTTGCATGCTTAGATTATTAAACAGATGTCTTCATATCCAAGCCTGCTGTCTCTTGTGTTGCATATTCTTTTATTACTATCTTACATTTTACAGAGGTAACCTAATACTACATTGAATCGATTGTTGAAAACAAATACATCAAATGTACATGTCTCTAAGAAAGACATTCTTACTTTTGTTGTCCACAAACCCAATATCTTATGGAGTATTGTAAATCAGCAAGCAACAATAACATTTCCATATATTAATTATTATTCGTATGACTTTAAACGTAACTAAATTCTGTAAAATTAGGCAGACTTTGGCTGCCCATCAATAATTTCACCATTAACTATAATATACTAGAATGTCTTATTTTGTTTTACTTTAATGTTTTAATTTTTAAATCTGGTTTCAGGTTTATTATGGTTTGTGACCATAATAAAAGATTATGCATGAACAGCCACACAGTTAGGATGCTATTAGTATAAGAATTAGTGTCAAGTATACTAGAAGTATTTCCACCATTGTTAATTACAGTACATGTTTGGTTATTGTACTACTTATAGTATAATATAGTAAAATAAGAGTTGTGGTGATACAGTATTGTACTACTTGGTTATTGTACTACTTATAGTATAATATAGTAAAATAAGAGTTGTCGAGAGTGTGGTTGCACGACAGTTGCCCCAGTACCTGGATGAACTATCTTGATCCATTCCAGTCCGGTTTCCGGCCTGGTCACAGCACGGAAACAGCCTTGGTCGCGCTAGTTGATGATCTCTTGAGGGCTCGGGACAGAGATTGTTCCTCTGTCTTGGTCCTATTAGATCTCTCAGCGGCTTTTGATACCATCGATCATGGTATCCTGCTGCGCCGACTCGAGGGACTTGGAGTGAGGGGCACTGTTCATCAGTGGTTCTCCTCCTACCTCTCCGACCGGTCGCAGACGGTGTTGACGGGGGGACAGAGATCGACCCCAAGGCGCCTCTTATGTGGGGTGCCACAAGGGTCGGTTCTCTCGCCTCTTCTGTTCAACATCTATATGAAGCCGCTGGGTGATCATCCGTGGTTTTGGGGTGAGTTGTCATCTATATGCTGATGATACCCAGCTCTATATTTCCACCCCTAACCACCCCAACGAGGCTGTTGAAGTGATATCCCAGTGCCTGGGGGCCGTACGGGTTTGGATGGGGAGGAACAGACTAAATCCCACCAAGACCGAGTGGCTGTGGATGCCGGCGGCCCGGTACAGTCAGCTAATTCCATCACTGACCATTGGGGGCGAACTATTGGCCCCCACGGAAAGGGCTCGTAATCTGGGCGTCCTCCTGGATGCACGGCTGTCTTTAGAAGATCATATGATAGCCGTCACCAGGGGAGCTTTTCATCAGGTTCGCCTGATACGCCAGTTACGCCCCTTTCTGGATCGGGCTTCCTTATGCACGGTCGCTCATGCCCTTGTTACATCCCGCCTGGACTACTGTAATGCTCTCTACATGGGGCTCCCCTTGAAGGGTACCCGGAGACTCCAACTGGTCCAGAATGCGGCTGCGCGGGTGATAGAAGGAGCACCTTGTGGCTCCCGTGTAACACCCCTCCTGCGTAGTCTGCACTGGCTCCTGGTGGTCTTCCGGGTTCACTTCAAGGTACTTGTTATCACCTTTAAAACACTCCATGGCCTAGGGCCGGGATATTTACGGGACCGCCTACTGCCACCATTAACCTCTCACCGACCAGTGCGCTCTCACAGAGAGGGCCTTCTCCGGATACCGTCAGCTAAACAATGTCAGCTGGCGACCTCTAGGGGGAGGGCCTTCTCTGTGGGGGCCCCTACCCTCTGGAACGAGCTCCCTCTGGGGCTTCGTCAACTCCCCGATCTCAGGTCCTTCCGCCGCGAGCTGAAGACGTTGCTGTTTCGAAGAGCAGGACTAGCTTGAACATAGTTCTTAAATTGGGATTTTTTAAAAAAGGGGTTTAAATGAGGTTTTAAATTTGTATTTAAAAGTTTTAGGGCATCAATTGAATTTAACTGTCTATTCTTTTAGCTGTTTATATGTATTATATGTTTTCTGTTGTTTTTTTTGGCTGTGAACCGCCCTGAGTCTTTCGGGAGATGGGCGGTATACAAATATAATAAATAAATAAATAAATAAATGAATGAATGAATGAATGAATGAATGAATGAATGAATGAATGAATGAATGAATGAATACAGTGGTTAGAATACAGTACTGCAGGGCTAACTCGCAGCTCACAGGAATTTGATTCGGAATGGCTCAAGGTTGACTCAGACTTCCATTCTTCTGAGTAAAATCAGGATCCAGATTGTTGGGGGCAATACTCTGTAAACTGCTTAGGGAGGGCTGTAAAGCACTATGAAGTGGTATATAAGTCTAAGTGCTATTGCTACTTATATGTTTATGTGTTTATTCACGTGGCCATAGATGTAGGAATATTTGAATTTCTCAGATCAAATTAAATTAAACCCTACTAAAACCCCAGCCACCACTGATATTAATAAATATGTTTGTATTTTAACTCTCAGGCTTATAGGCATCAGGGTAATGCGGATTGATTTTTCTATTTGCTTTAATGGAAAGAGTTTTGCTTCCATTTAATTTTGAAGTCCAGTTAGTTGCTTCTCAACTATAATTGGAAATGTTTACTACATTTTAAAATATTTTATTGAAAAATAATAAATTGTAGGTATCTGCCTGCAAAACTCTTTTCAAGGTGATTGCTTTTTTATGGATTGGAAATACTTTGTCACAGCCATAATACGTTAGAATGATTATGAGATTAGATCCTTATTGGAGATAATTATATTGTAGTATCAGCATACAGTGATGTATGATTTAATAATACTTATACAACAGGAGTGATTCAATTGCTAATATATCTAAAATTTATTAAGTGTGGTTAGTAGCTTTTAAAACTGAATGAAATCTTCCTGTCAAAATTAAAAAAGAGATCAGATTGACATTAAAGGAAATAAACAAGACATATAAAGACAACCACCAATGTGTGTATGCCTGGATGTACATAACAAATTTGTCTTATGAGAGAAATGTCAATTCAGAGGTATTGGAATATAAGCATATGCATAAGCACTGTTATTAAATCTTGTGTTAATTCTGGTTGAAATCTTCAGTTACTGTACTTTTTCACCTTCCTGCCCTTGCTAAAAGATTTCTTGTTGAACTTGTACATGTAAAGGGTCTTGCAACTTTAGTTAGTGTGAGAAAAGTTTTATGTAATCTTATGCATACTTCTAAATCGTATTAGAAGTTAATACAATGTAATAATTTATATCAAAGCCAAATCAAGTTAGTAAAGATGAACAGATTTGGAGAGGTGTTTGTGTGTGTGTGTGTGTGTGGGATACATGTCACTAGAAGGCAAAATCACAAAACTGTATCTCACTTTGACCATGTCATGTGGGGGAATTCACTGGAGAAAGCAATTGTGTTTGGAAGAGTTAGTGGTAAAAGGAAACCAGGCCACTAAAGAACATGGCAGCTGGGAGAAATGCTGTCAACAGAGTATAAAGAAACTCAAAGAAATAGTGAAAGATCAGAAATGTGGAGAGAATAGAATTGCCAATAGTTAATTGAATTGATAACATAATCATCCTCATCCTCACTGATAAACTATATGTCAGGCCTGGAAACCATATTGAACTTTCGGTTTCCAGACGCTGCCACATTTTTATCTTAAGGGGAGAAGGGGGGGGTTGAGGGGCAGGGTAACATTCTTCCGGTGGTCAAGGTCGGATGGCGTTCACGTCTGCACGAGGAGTGGCAAGAAGTTACTCGAATGAACTGGAAGGACGTGGGACCGTGTGATCATCAGAGGGGTCAGGGGGGTGGGACTACTGGGGTTTGTATAACTGGGGAAACGAATCCGGAACTTCAGTTTTGGGAATTGCATTCATCGTGTGCCAGTCTCCTCATGCTAGTAAAGGACTTTGAGAAAAGGAACGGATGCCTCCGAGTCTTTTTTTACGCAGAAGAGGTATTTCTGGAACCTTGACATTATTCCCAAAACTCACACAAACTTTCTTTTGCTAACAGTACCCTCTCCTCCTCTCAGAGGGGGCCTGTTAGAGGGGTGCTGGGCCCCAGTCTCCGCAACCTCCACTGCGGTGCAAAGACCCAGTGAAGATGGACGAGCAACAACTTGAGAGCGTAGAAGGAGCCAAGCAGGATCTTAACGACTTAATTGAAGTCACCTATTACCCATCTAACAACAGGACCCGAAGCCCGAAAGGAAGAGCTTGCTTGTCCGCTTGGAGCACGCCCAGGACTCTGATTCATGGGTAAGCTGCCAGTCCGAGGAAACTTTTCCCGGGACGTGCAGAGCCCCCTCCCTCTTCTCAACCTCATTGGAGAGCAATAAAACCTGGAGAATCAGGAGAGTCCCTGGATTGGGACCGGAGAGACCCTCTGAAATCCCAGTCTCTATTAGACCTCCCTGAAACTTTTGAGCGGCTGGAGGTGAGACCTCGAGAACCTTTAGCTCAGCCTAGATTCACTTTCCCTCTCACCAGAGAGAGAGAGACTACTGAAACTCGAAACCGTTCTGAAGAACGCAAGAAGCCCCCTCCCTCTTTCAAATGGCAAGGACCTCAAATAACACCAGAAGCGTGGGGGGGATCGCAACTCCCCCACCCAAATGACCTTTCCCGCCAGCAGAGGCTTACGCTGCCTCCAGCAGCGTCTATCCCGCCTGGATGGGCGTTCTATCCGGGACAAGGGTGGATTCAGTATCAATGGCAACCAGCTAGTTCAGCCCCTCCTTTTCCAGTGGGCCTCACACCAATGGTTGATTCATCTGCTGCAGCGATTCAAGGACTTTCTTCTCAACAACAAAGAAGAATTCCACCCCCCTTTGCAGCCCAACAACCAGCGGCAACAGCAGCAGCCCCACCCCCGCAAATCCCTCTGCAGCCACAAGCAGGCCAACTACACCCCCACCCAACCCTCCCCCTTTCAAACCAACCTTTGATGGGAATCCACAACACCTGGCTTACTTTCTCAGCAGAATTGAGGCTTACGCTGGACAATATAGACATCTCTACCCATCAGAAAGAAGCCTAAGCAACACCATCTCAGATGGAATGAATGTGGGCTAGCTTCAGAGTGGATAGCACAGCTATACAATGCACAAGCACCAGAACTGAATAATATTCACGAATTTATAACACTGCTTCGCAACCGGTTTCAAGATGATGACCTAATTGCAGAATGTGAGACCACCTTAAAAACAATGAAACAAGGCAACAAGCCACTCAAACAATTTGTATGGGATTTCAGAAGAGTGGCCGGCAACCTTAGACATTGGCCAGAAGCAATTCTTCTTCATTACTTTAAAGAAGCGATTGATCAAAACATCAGAAAAGCCTGCTCCACCAGAGGAATCCCAGAACAACTGAATACCTGGTACAACGTGTCCATTGCTCTGGACAGAGAATTCAACCCCCTCCAAAGCCGATCACCAACTATACCTCCTCAAAGACCACCTACAAGATCCTCCCCCTCCAGACCAACCACACCCTCCACCTTTTACCCCTCAACAATGATCAAATGCTACCGTTGTGGGAAACTAGGTCATCGAGCGTCAGTTTGCCTAGCCCCAACACCCCTCCAACAATATCGACCACCAACGGCTACTCGACCACGCAACCCCCCTCGAAAACATCCTAATACCACTCGCTTTGCAAGGCAAGCCATAGACCTCGCTACTGACCTTCCATCACCTGACTCGCCTCCCAACGACTCAACCCAAGCAGAAAACGACCCAATGGTAAGTGCACCTATTCCTCCTTTTGCCATTAAAGTGAACTTAATAATTCCAGGAGGAGGAACCAAAAAACTTTTAGACGCTATTGTGGACACAGGATGCACCAGATGCCTAATTTCAACCTCCACAATCGCCCAACTCCATATAAAAACTTTTCCCTTAAAACACCCAATTAAATTCCACCAAGTAGATGGAACCTTAATTGGTGGTGTTCCAGCAACCCGAGTCACGCAACTACTTCGCTTAGAAATTGGAGCCCATCATGAACTTATAAGATTCATAGTAATTCCTAAAATGTCAGAATCCATCATCCTAGGTTTAGCTTGGTTGGACAAATGGGAACCCACAATTAAATGGGAGGATGGATTCAGAAAAATTATATGGACCTTCGGACCCTTAGACCAAATCCCCTCCCCCCCCAAAACAACAAAAGAAAACCTTACCCAAAATGACCACCAGATGGAACCTTCAACCACCATATCCAAGCCATCTCCTAAAGAACCCAACATCCCTAGAGCATACATAGATTTATCAGATGTTTTTAGCGAAGATGAATGTAACCTCTTACCACCCCACCGCCCAACTGATTGCGCAATTGAATTGCACCCAGGGGCAAAATTACCAAAACCCAAAATGTACTCAATGACTCCAGCAGAAATGTCTGAACTAAGGAAATACATTGACACTAACCTAGCCAGAGGGTTCATTGAACCAGCAAAATCACCTGTAGCTGCGCCTGTGCTATTTAAACAAAAAAAAGATGGTTCACTCAGATTATGTATTGACTTCAAAAATATCAATGCGATTTGCATACAAAACACTTACCCGTTGCCACTTATGCACGACCTGTTGAACCACCTATCAAAAGGAAAAATTTTCACCAGATTGGATTTAAGGGAAGCCTATTACCGTGTCCGTATCAAGGAGGGTGATGAATGGAAGACAGCTTTCAATTGCCCCTTGGGTAGTTTCCAATACCGTGTCATGCCCTTTGGTCTCCAAGGGGCCCCAGCTGTCTTTATGCAACTGATTAATGAAACCCTACACCCCCATCTCTACAATGGGGTTCTTGTCTACTTAGATGATATTCTTATCTACTCAGACAATATGCAACAACACATCAAATTGGTCAGACAAGTTCTTAAAAAACTCCTAGCCGCCAAGCTATATGTCAAACTTTCCAAATGCGAATTCCATAAGGAATCCCTCGACTACCTAGGTTACCGGATATCAAACAAAGGTATCGAAATGGACCCAGGTAAAGTGAAAGCAGTATTGGATTGGCAACCGCCACGCACACGTAAGCAACTTCAAAGTTTCTTGGGTTTCGCAAATTTTTACCGCAAATTCATTCCTTCTTTCGCAGAAGTAGCTCTACCATTAACGGACTTACTAAAAACTGGCCCATCACCCACCAAACCCAAACCTAACCAACCCCTACCTTGGACAATGGACTGCCAACGTTCCTTTGAACACCTGAAACGCCTCTTCTCAATGGAACCGATTCTTCAACACCCGGATCCAAATAAACCTTTTGTGGTCCAAGCTGATGCAAGTGATGTAGCAATAGCCGCTGTCTTATTACAACGGAATACCGAAAACAACCTTATGCCCTGCGCGTACATATCTAAAAAACTGACCGACGCTGAACGCAGATGGGCAGTTTGGGAAAAAAGCCTTTGCAGTACGTTGGGCACTCCTCTCCTGGAGACACTTCCTTGAAGGGCAAAGAACCTTCGAGGTATGGACGGACCACAAAACCTCGAATACTTGAAAAACCCCCGAAAGCTTTCTCCCAAACAAGTTCGATGGGCTCAGTTTTTCAAGCGCTTCCATTTCACCCTCAAATACATCCCAGGCGACCAAAACCTGCTGGCTGACGCCCTATCTAGGAAACCACAATTTGACAGCAAACGCGAAGAGGTGATACATGCAATGATCCCCGATAGCGAACCGGTCAACCAAGCACTCACTCGACCGCGATCACACCGCAGTACCAACATCCCACCAAATAAACTACTAGCGGACTTAAAATCAGCACTCACTAATGATGCTTGGTTTAAAGAAAACTCGCAAGACCTCACCTTAAGGGATGGGATACCCTGGAAGGGGACCAAAATTTATGTACCCGTCGCTATGCGGTTGCCAATACTACAGAGAAGCCACGACTCTCGCCTAGGAGGCCACTTTGGATTTTTAAAAACTCTCCACTTGGCTAGAAGACAATTCTGGTGGCCAAAAATGAAATCAGATGTCGAAGACTATGTCAGGAGCTGTGCTACCTGTGCCACCATGAAGTCCAGACCAGGGAAACCCCCTGGACTCCTGCAACCCGTAGCCGAACCGACCAGACCCTGGGAAGAGATTGCCATGGATTTTATTGTTGAACTCCCACCTAGTGGAGGAAATACAGTGATATGGACCGTAGTGGACTTGTTCTCTAAACAGGCCCACTTCACTGCGTGCAGCGGATTACCATCGGCTAGAAAATTAGCAAAGCTCTTCCTCAAACACATCTACAGACTGCATGGAGTCCCTAAAAGGATAATATCCGACAGGGGTGTTCAATTCACAGCCAAGTTCTGGAGAGAGTTCCTACGGTCCATTGGGTCGTCTCAAGGACTTAGTTCTGGATTCCATCCGGAGACTAACGGAGCGGCTGAGAAATTAAATTTGATGGTGGAACAATACATACGGTGTTACGTAAATTACCAACAAGAAAACTGGTCCGACTTGTTACCATTTGCAGAGGTTGCATATAATAATGCCGTACACAGCAGCACGGGATTAACCCCTTTTCAAATAACCAGCGGCATGGACTTCGTTCCAATGCCTGAACTCCCCGTGCAACCCCCCACTTCGGTTTCCCTAATGGACTGGATGAATTCCTTGAAGAAAGGTTGGGAAAACACAAAAAAGGCCTTAGCTGTCACAGCTCGGAATTACAAAGCCCAAGCTGACAAACACCGTTCCCTTCAACCCCCTTTTCGCATTGGAGATAAAGTCTTTTTGTCTACTAAATATCTAAGATTAAGAATACCCAGCAGGAAACTCGGTCCAAAATTTTTGGGCCCTTTCCCCATTGTAAAATTATTAATCCGTTACCGTCCAACTTAAGCTCCCTCGAATATTGGGAAAAATACACCCGGTATTCCATACCAGCTTATTAAAACCTGCTAGACAGTCTGGTCTGAGACCTCAACCTGCTGCTCCCCCACCACCCTTGATAATCCAAGGTGAAACCCACTATGAAATCAACAAAATCCTTGACTCTAGACTATATAGAGGTCAGTTACAATATTTAGTCCACTGGAAGGATATCCATTATCTGAATCTACTTGGGTCAAAAGTTGGAAAGTACATGCGGACACTTTGATTAAACATTTTCACGACACTTTCCCTGACAAACCTAAGAAACCTCTTGGAGGGGGGGGTAGAAGGGAAGTGTGAACCACTGACACTCTTCTTTATCGACTTTTTGTTTTCTTTCCTAGGATATAGCTTCTTTTCCAAGGGGGGACGCCTGTCAGGCCTGGAAACCATATTGAACTTTCGGTTTCCAGACGCTGCCACATTTTTATCTTAAGGGGAGAAGGGGGGGGTTGAGGGGCAGGGTAACATTCTTCCGGTGGTCAAGGTCGGATGGCGTTCACGTCTGCACGAGGAGTGGCAAGAAGTTACTCGAATGAACTGGAAGGACGTGGGACCGTGTGATCATCAGAGGGGTCAGGGGGGTGGGACTACTGGGGTTTGTATAACTGGGGAAACGAATCCGGAACTTCAGTTTTGGGAATTGCATTCATCGTGTGCCAGTCTCCTCATGCTAGTAAAGGACTTTGAGAAAAGGAACGGATGCCTCCGAGTTTTTTTTTTACGCAGAAGAGGTATTTCTGGAACCTTGACACTATACATATGATACAAAAGGAAGACAGAATATGAAAATTGTAATTTATCTTTAAAAGGTTTAATATCTAGAATGAATTTAATCAGTGTGTATGTGTAAACTTGAAGAAATACTTTTAATGACCAAAATATTTTAAAATGATGTGGAACTAGAATTAGCACTTTCTCCCAGTCGGGGAAAACGGCCGTCAGGACTGGGTAACTTCTCCTCGTTGCTGATTGGACCGAGTCTTTAATTTGTTGTTTGTGGTCCCCGCCTCCTCCTGATTCCCCCCAGCTTTTTCGACTCGGTTTTGCTTCGGACCGAACGTGTGGATATTACCTCAGGCTTTGTGAGCAGAGTTTGAGGTTTCCAGGTTTTGAATTTTTCTTAATTTTTTTGTAATTTTAGTAATTTTTGTTTCTATTTTTATACCTTGTTTTGTCTTTTTATTTTTTTGTGGTATTCAGTGAGAAGGGACTGGCTCCTGAGCCCGCTGAAGGCGGCCTCGGCGTTTTCTTTTTATTTTCGCCCGGCCAGCCAAACAGCTGAGAAGCGCTCACGGGCTTGTCCCCGAAGCACGGAGAGCCGCAACAACTTTTTAACGGTGAGGAGGACATCGGGAGGCTCACGGGCAGGTCCCCGACGCGCTCCCGTCTGGCGGCTCTCGCTATCGCTCTCTCTCTCGCTTCCTGCCTCGCTCCCACTACCACCAACGCCTCAGGGAGCCTTGCAAAACCGCGTTAGAAGCCGACAGGCTAGCGGCCCGCCCCATCTCTTCTGCAGCAATTCTGAGGCTAAGGGAGGCGCACGGAAGGCCTTTGAACTAGCGATCGAGCGGCGGCCGCGGGTGCGTGCGGCCTGAAAAAAAAAAAAAGAACAAAGAGAGAGACTTTTTATTTTTGCCGCTTGGATTTCATCAATCAGTTCGCTAGTCCTGCCAGCTGGGCCTAGGTGGGCCGACTCCCCTGCAGCCTCTACAGGGTTCATCAAACTGTAAGTAGGCCAAGGCGGCCCTAAATTGGCGGGAAAAATATCAAGATGGCGGACGCCAGTAACACCCAGCCAGAATTGCTTACTTTGCCCCCAGAAGTCTCTAATCAGGATAATCCTGGGGAGGGCACATCCTCAGACCCTTGAGTTTCCCCTCCTAGGGGTAGGAAAGTAACCCGTGCCAAGGCCAAGAAGGGGGCGCGGGCAGAGGAGAGGCGTCATAAGGCGCTGGAAAGGGTGTTTTCCAAGGCCTCTAAGAGGGTTCACAGATCCCCTTCACCAAGAGAGAAGGTGAAGAGGGATAGACCTCACTGCCCCACCAAGCCCAGGCCTCATTTCACAACCAATCCAAGGGGCTGGATCCTGGTCTCCAGATAGGACATCTCCCTGGCCTTCGGCCCAGGCTGGAGTTACTCCATTGTTCCGCACTCTCTCTGAGATGGAACTTCAGAATACTCCAGGCCCATTTCCTAGCCAGTCAGGCAATACGACCCAAGGGGCAGGAGCGCCTATGTGACAACCAGAGGCCAGTTTTTCAGCTCCCTGATTCCTTTGGGCTGATGATTCAACAGGCTATACGCCAGGAATTGGCCTTATCTCTACAAAGGGAATCTGCTCCCATTTCTGCCCCGTAGTGGGGAAAGAGCATGAGAAGCCTCTACTTCTGCATCAGTCATGTTCAGGCCTCATAGGGAACAATCCACCGAGGGGGACAGTCAGGCCTCATTATCAGAAGAGGAAGACGCCGGAGAGGCATTGTCGGAGGACGAGGGGCTCGGCCCGGATCAACCATCATTTGTGGGGCTCTTCAAACCCCATCTGTTTCGTTCCCTTCTGTTTAAGGCATTAGCTACCACGGGTCTAGGGGCTGTTCAAGCCCCTCTGGCAGATCCTCAGACCCTGCCTGGCACCTCAACTAGCCTCTTTGTGGAACCCACGGTGGTTGCAGAGACCATCCCGGCACCCAAAATGTTTGTGGACGTGGTCCAGCGGCAGTGGTCTCATCCGGGTTCAGGCTCTAACCCCAATGCCACGGACAAAAAGTTCTATAATTGCGCTCCGGATCTTGAAAATATCTTACAGGTGCCCACTGTGGATGCTCCGGTAGTGGCCCTAACAACGGCCTCTCATGTCACGGGTCCGGAAAATGAGGCTCTTCGTCTGGAAGATAAAAGAGCGGACCAGTCCCTCGTCAAGTCCCATCAAGCCTCGGCCTGGGCCATCAGGTCCTCCATAGCGTCTTCATTTTTCAATAGAGCTTCTATTATGTGGCTCAAACAGCTTCAGGGCCGCATATCAGCATCAGACATGAGAGCTCATCAGGACCTTAACAAGGTTATCGCGGCCTTAGAATTTTCGGCCACACTGATTCCACACTGAACGCTGCCCGCTTTTCAGCGAAATCTATCGGGTCTACGGTCACATCTCGCCGGCTCCTCTGACTCCGCCATTGGCGAGCGGATACCAGGAATAAGTGGCATCTGGCATCCTCTCCTTATGCAGGCTCGCACTTATTTGGGGCTTCTCTGGACCCAATTCTAGTGGAAACTAAGGACAAGAAGAAGGTGTTGCCCTCTTTATCTCGGCGGGGGGAACTACATCAACAGCCCTATTTTCGTCCGGCAACTTCCTCTTCTTCTTCCTTTCGTGGCCAGGAATTTGGAGGTTCAGGGTTTCGACGACAAAGATTTTCACCGTACAGAGGAAACTCCCAACGAACCGACCAGGTTAGAACAGGGTCAAAATTCACCGCCCGTAAGTCATTCAGAGGGGGGCGGGGCAAATCGTTCAACCGTTTCAAATAATTCCATAGGGAATCTTCCCATTGGAGGCCGGCTGGCTTATTTTTCTTCCCAATGGGGTTCTTCCACTTCAGACCGGTGGGTCCTAGATACCATCCGTCTAGGTCTGGCCTTAGAGTTCCTCTCCACCCCCCCGACGGTTTTCTTACCTTGCCCTGTTTCCAACCGCAGTTTGAGCGTCTCCCTCGTGGAGTCAGCGGTCAACCATCTTCTGGCTATCCGGGCCATTCAACATGTTCCCATTGCTCAACAGAAACAGGGTTTTTACTCCAGGCTCTTCATAGTAAGCAAACCGTCGGGGGGCTGGAGAGCTATTCTAGACCTTAAAGCCCTGAACAAATACATTGTGTACCGCCGTTTTAAAATGCACTCATTACGTTCCATCTTAGAGTGCATAAGGCCGGGGGATTATATGGCTTCCATTGATTTGATGGAAGCCTATTTACATATTCCCATTAGACGAGAGCACCGTAAGTTCCTCCGATTTTGCTTCAAGGGCGCTCACTATCAATACAGGGCCTTACCCTTCGGGTTGTCTTCGGCCCCCAGGGTTTTCACTAAGGTCATGGCGGCACTAATGGCCCATGTTAGGGGTATTCCCTAGATGGTATTCTACCTAGATGATATTCTCATTCTGTCAACATCTAAGGAAAGAGCATATAGGGATATCTCCTTGACCTTAGAGGCATTACAATCACACGGGTTCTCGATTAATTGGGATAAGAGTCATCTTTTCCCGTCTACCACCATTGTCCACTTAGGGGCTCAGATTGATTCACAGAAGTCGATGGTCTACCTGTCGGAGGAACGTCAGGTTAGTTTAACTGAGTTAGCCAGCATATCGATGACTTCACAGTCAGTCCCTCTAGACCAACTTGCCCAGCTCCTAGGGAAAATGGTATCATCATACGATATTATCCCATGGTCTCGCCTCCACAGTCGGCCTCTGCAGTGGTTCCTCTTGCCACACCAGAGGAGCCGACGCTGTCCTTCCAGGCGACGGGTGACTCTTCCATGGGAGGTGGCCGACTCTTTGGCATGGTGGAATCCAGAGGTGGTAGCCAGAGGATCGGTCTTCAGGAAACCAGTGAGAGTAGTCATCACCACCGACGCCAGTCTGTCAGGATGGGGAGCTCATCTCGATCAACACCTGGCTCAGGGCAAGTGGTCCCCAGCGGATATCCGCCATGGCATCAACTTTCTGGAGCTACGTGCCGTCTGTCTGGCTCTCATGGCCTTCGAGAATCTCATCCGGGACGGGAATGTCCTTGTCCTCACGGACAATGTGACGGCGAAGGCGCACATAAACAGATGGGGGGGCACTCACTCTCGCTCGTTGATGATGGAAACACTTACCCTAGGTCATTGGGCCGAATCCCATCTGCGTTCGATAAGAGTGGAACATATTGCGGGGACGGACAATTGCACGGCGGACTCTCTCAGCCGTCAGACTATCGACCAGTCGGAATGGTCCTTGTCCCCAGAGAATTTCCACGAGTTGTTTCGGGCTCCCTGTGGTGGACTTGTTCTCCGAGACCAACAATCAAGTGCCTCGGTTCTTTTCGAGGTTCCCTTCTCGGGGAGTGGAATCAGTGGACGCCTTATGCAACAGATGGCCTCCGGGCCTTCTATATGCCTTCCCACCAATTCTGCTGATCCCCAGAGTAATACGGAAGCTCCTCTCGGAGAAGTCAGAATTAATATTGGTTGCTTCCTTCTGGCCCAGGAGACCCTGGTTTGCGGACCTGATGACTGTCAATTCGGGAACCGTGGAGGATTCCAGACAACCAGGTGTCTCTCTACCAGGGACCAGTTCGACATCTCGAACCGCAATGGCTACGCCTAGCCGTGTGGAGATTGAGCGGAGCGTCTTAGCTAGGGCAAAGGTTCCGGATCAGGTCATCCCCACCATGCTAGCCTCTCGCCGAGACTCTACCAAAAGAATTTACGAGGCCACGTGGTGCACATTTGAAGGGTGGTGCGCATCTCAAGGTATAGTGGCCGCCTCGGCTTCCGTCTTAGACATTCTGGCTTTTCTGCAGCAAGGTCTCGATTCAGGGTTGGTGACCAATACACTCAAGAGACAAGTGGCAGCGATTTCATCAGTCCTGAGATGTGGTTCACTTATATCCCTTTCAAAAGAGCCTCTCATTCAACAATTCCTCCGGGGTGCTAACAATGTCAACCCGCCTGTTGTACACCACTTTCCATCTTGGCGATTGAACGCGGTGCTCAATGGTCTGACCAAGACACCGTTTGAACCACTTAGAGATTCCTCTCTCCGTTTTCTGTCGCTGAAGGTTTCCTTTCTGATAGCCATCGCCTCGGCCCGCAGGATTTCGGAATTATCGGCCTTATCAATTCGTCAAGACCTCTGCACTTTCTTCAATGATAGGGTGGTGCTACGTCTAGACCCTACCTTCCTCCCGAAGGTTAACAGTCAATTCCATAGGACACAAGAAATTGTACTGCCTAATTTCTGCCCAAATTCCAGGCACCACTTAGAAAAGGTGTGGCACACTCTAGACGTTCGGAGAGCATTGAAAATTTACATTGAGCGGACATCGACCTTCCGCAAAACAGAGGCCCTCTTCGTATCGTTCCAACCACTGGGTCAGAAGGTGACCAAATCAGTTCTGGCCAGGTGGATCAGGGCTGCAATAGCCACAGCATATGAGAGTCAGTCTCTCCCGGTGCCGCGCAAGATTACGGCACACTCTACCAGGAGCGCAGCCTCTTTTGCCGCTTGGGGAGCCAAGGCTTCAATCGAGGAGATCTGCAGAGCGGCAACGTGGTCCACTCCCTCTTCGTTCATTCGACACTACCGGGTGGACTCCTATGCGTCGGCTGACATTGCGTTTGGCAGACGTGTCCTGCAGACGGTTTTTCTCAACAACAATGACAAGCCGCCATCAACCCTCCCGGTAAGACATTGGGCTTTGGTATGTCCCAGTCCTGACGGCCGTTTTCCCCAACTGGGAGAAGGGAACGTTGTCTTACCTGAACGTCCCTTCTTGGAGAGGGGAAAACGGCTGTCAGCCCCACCCAAGGCGACTGTCTAATCTGGGTTCAGGGGCGGGAGGGCGCTAATTCTCTCTCATTTCAGTACAACACGACGACCTGCAGTTGGATCCTCGCCGAAAAAGCTGGAGGGAATCAGGAGGAGGTGGGGACCACAAACAACAAATTAAAGACTCGGTCCAATCAGCAACGAGGAGAAGTTACCCAGTCCTGACGGCCGTTTTCCCCTCTCCAAGAAAGGATGTTCAGGTAAGACAACGTTCCCTTTTCGGTTTCTTAACAATATGATATTGATAGGAAGTGTTATCTTATTACATTACAAAACTATCAATAGTTATATTAAGACTTCTAACTGATTTTGTCACAATTCACCTGTGTACTATATCTTTAAATTCTGGAATTTTTGAAGCACCATGAGCTAATTTTAGAGTTTATTTTCCTGTGGAAACATGGACTGTTAAGACAGCAGGAAATCATACGTTAAGAGGCAATTGTGAGGAGATGGAGAAACCGATATACAGTCTTTACATAAATAGTGTGAAAGTTGCATATAAATGGTAATGTCTGCCATGCAAATACCATATCTTAGATAAACAATTTATTTGATGTTGACTTTGGTATAACTGCTTTTCACAGTTAAATCATTCTATATAGATCAGTTATAGTATATACAAAACTGAGAAATTAATCTTTGACTACAACTAATATTTTTATATATTTTCTGATGTGGCTTTGGCATTGTATTATAGTTTAGGAATTAACAGTCATGAATAAAATGTTCTTGCAAACATCAGCTTGCTAATCTTAGCAAAATTTATTGATTTCTCCTTTACTCACTAATAATTATTATTTGTATTGTGTTTAGCCTACTTGTAGTACTGTGAAGTTTCTGTGTAATCTGAAAATGTTGAGGACTTTCAGAAAAGAAAAACAACCATTGTACTTAATTAATTTCAGAGCTGTGGTCCTTCACTTAAATACAATAGCTCGAAAGTTCTTCTTTATGGTGAGAATAACTTAAATCTCCACAAATCCCTTCATATATGAGTGAAACAAAAAATTCAGTCAGCAAACTAATGACTACTATAAACTGAAGATACCCTTTGGAGCTTTGACTTACTTATTTGGAAATTTAACATATAGAAGTTTCACCATTTCAGATAATGGATACTGACAAAGGAAATGATTATTCATATTTGTCCTGTCCAAGATGCTGGAAGCAAAAAGGCCTATGTTAATAAACCAACTTTGGGAGTGTGAAAGGAATTGTAGCAGCAGGAAGCCATCAAAGCAGAATCAACATTCAGTAGATGTTCAAAGTAGCAGAGATAGTACCATAAATCTGGTGGAGCAGAAAAATGGTATAATCAAGTAAATAGCTCAAATTCCAGAAGTTCAGGTAATAGTTTTGCAAATTAAAGAGACACTGAAGTTGAGAGCGTGATTTTTCAATCCAAATTAATAAATCCTTAGTTCTACCCTTATTTCTTTGGTAGAAAATCTGGATTCTTGAAGAAACCCAGTTTTGAAGGATTGGATTTCTGTTACTTTACCACCCAGGGATAATCCCGTTCTATAAATTTGAGGTTGTGCATCATCTTTCAATCCTGCAAGAGGATTCTATCAACGGAAGCATGACATCATTTCTGGTGATTTCCCACCTAGGATTTAGTTATACTCCAGAAACCATCAGCCTCTTGCTTGCTCCTTAATCTAATATCATATGAACATTTATTTGAACACTTTTAGTCTCTTTTTACTAGAACATAGACAACATAATCCCCAACAGAAAACTTGGGGGTGGGGTATAATAGTGACTAAGGAGGTTTTTTCTTTATTTATATTACAGTGATAAGGGGTTCTTTAGTAAGATCATTTATTTATGTCCAAGAATTTGTGTCAAAATAATTCATTTTTCTCCTTTGGTCTGCATCCAAAATATTCATAGAGAATGTTTGAGCCTCTCAATGTTTAGAACAACATTCCTTTATTGAGTGCTCTCAAACTCACTGAATTATTGGATAAAACAGTCAGAAACAGATCTGAGGAGGGCACTAAAATAGAGAAGGCTGATGTATAATATAAAGAGACAGTAAAGTGTAGCTGATCCAAAGAAAAGTCCATAATATTGATCAACTATTCGATAGATTATAGATTCCAGGATGGTGCAGGAATGTTTTCTGCCTTAATCTTTTTGATAGGTTTCTGAATGTTTCTGGAGGACCAATCCCTGCAAATATATTTGGAAGACAGATAGATGGCCATATATGCATTTTATTACCAGTCCGTTCAAATGAGCTGAAAACGTACCCATAGAAACAGAGTTTGGTGAAGAATTCTTCAGAAAGTAGCATTTAAAGCCTTTTTTTTTTAAAAAAAACCCATCACTTTATTAATGTAGCCCATGTGACCAGTCAGGTAGGATATTGAGGAAAAATTCAGATGTTGGTTTTTGTATATATTGTCCCTGGAACGGGAAGAAATATTCTTGCTATATATTGCCTGGCTCTAGAAGGCAATATAGGGCAGCAATAAAAGTTTCTTATTGGAATTGTTCTAGAAAAACAGTGTCATTTTTTCTTCCATTGTGCCACCATGGCAAGCTAAAGTTAAAGAATTCTTGGTTTCTTGTCTTATTTATTTCACTGTCCAATGTCTCTGTGTTATTCAAATGATTGTTCTTTTCTTTTTCACTTCTCCTGGAGGGAAATTTTTAATCTTGATTTTACAACATTATTCCAGCAAGAATAACTGTGCGTGTGACCAAGTTATTTTATTTTTATTCATTTATTAGATTCCCCCCTTATTTTTATTATTTTTAAAAGTAACTCAAGGTGGCAGACATACCTAATATTCTTTCCTCCTATTTTCCCCACAAAAACAGCTTTGTCAAGTGGATTGGGCTGATTTGGCTTTTATGCCTAAGGCAGGACTAGAACTCACAGTCCCCCTGTGATTATTACACCAAACTGGGTCTGATTTTAGAATAACAGAAGTTATTCTGTTTTTCAGGAAAATGAAGGTTTATAGGTTGGATAATAGTAACATTTCCAACCTTAAAACATATGCATAAGCTTATCTTATTAAAGCATGAAAGAAAACGGTCTGGCTTTTTAAAAGATGATTCTTGTTTAAAATCAATTTTGCTAAGTAGTGGATTATTGTAACATAGGTTTTTTTTTCTTCATTTACAACATGCCTCTGTTAAGACTCTTTTTCTAGCCATTGAAAGTCACTTCTGATGAGTGAATGTTCTGCTTAAGAGCCAGATTCCACTCCAATTTCCATTTATACTTTACAAATAAGAACAGTTATTCCCATTTGCCTCTCCTCGATTACTGTTGTGCGATTTTTTCCCCCTTTAATGACTCTAAGAAGTAAAAGGACCTAAGTATTATACACAAATGCTGCTTTCTTTGACACCATCTGGAAAACTACTCCTGTACAACTTAAACCTGGGTAGGCGGGGATGTCTGCTTGACACAATTCTAGGCCCAGAGCTGTTTTAGAAATACAGAATATTGATATGAAATTTAAGAATGAAGGTGAGGGCTAAACTGAGTTTAATGGGATATTCTTATTTAAAGCAGTATTTAGTGTTTGGAATCTGTTATAATGTATCACTAACCTATCATATACTAATTATCTAGGATTCTACCGGCTTTGAGCTATTGACAATTCCCTACTGAATTCTGAAATCATTTGTTGTTGTTGTTTAAAAGTCTTTTTATAATTGTTTTCAAAGTTTGTTGCCAACTAGAATTTTCCCACTTTTTATCTTCTTCCATAAAGAAGCTTCTTGTGATTTCTTATTTTCAAGAAGCCCAGAGATGTTTCTCAAAAAAAAAAAAAAAAAAAAAATTGCTTATATCTTTTATCTTTTGTTATCTGCTAGGAATTACTCTGAAATTAGGTTGGTATAAATACTTACTAAATAAAAAAGAGCTAAATTAATGGTTTATTAATAAAGAAATAACAATAAATTCAGAGCCTGTGACCACCAAGGTCAAAATCCATCAATATATGTTCCAATGAGCAACCAACTATTAGTCTTATGGTTGCCTTCAAAAAAGAAATGTATAGGTAAGCAGTAATACAGAAAATACAGGAATACAGGAAAAATGAAATTAGTTTTACTTTAAACTTTCATCCTCAGTGTGGTCCCAATCCAGAGTGAAGTATGGGGCCTTTATTCCAAGGAATGGAGATCTCACATGGTAGCCACTGTGACATGGCCATTAAAAAGCCACTCATTTAGCAGAAGGCAAGATGAAGAGGTCTTACTTTGTCATACCTGGTAATCATCATTCCTCAGATACAATCACTTGCTTCCTAGTTTCCAGTTGTCTTTTTTTCTTTTTGTGGACATACAAACATAAATTACAAGACTGCAAATTCAAATACCTTCTCCTCATACCACTGCCATATGGTTTCCATGTGGAGCTCAGAGATATTCCTTGTAATATAAATAAAGTTGGATGCTGGCACTTTGCTTTGTAACATTCCAGTTTTCTTTCTTAAATATCTTTTGAGTAAAGTTCAGTTGGGGAAAGAGTCTGGTAAGGCGATCTCTGAGGAACTTTTTTATTTGAGTCTTTTTTAATTATGATAGATACACACTAGGTCAGTTCTTATCAAGCTGAGGTACAAATCTATAAAATGACAGGGCTAAAATTATCTTTCCCTTTTAAGAGGCAAAATTAAAGGTTCTCCATGTACCAGTCTTATGTAAAATCTTAACATGTTTTACATTGGGTATTCCTCCTTATTGTTGGAGACAGCAGCCAGACATGGGTGTTCTCATCTGTTCAGATTGGAGGACTGAGTCTGAAGATTTGTTTAGTCCCGCCCTCTTAGCCAGTTGTCCTCCAGCTTTTGACTCAGTCCTTTAGACTGGACAGACGTGTGGGAGCATCTCTCTCCTGATTTATGGTGATGGTTATTGTTCTTTCTATTTCTTCTGAAGTTTAAAAGTGTGTGTATGTGAGTACTACTGTCCTACCAGTTGATAGTGGCAAGATTCTTTTATTACTCTTTGGATTACTCTAATTTTAATGTTCCAGCCCATTTACCCTTAAGGTTTCTTATAGAATTAATAGTTGATTTCTCTCTGGAAAGTTTGCCTTGCAATAAAGTATTCATATTGCCCCATAGCTGATTATTTAATCCAATCCTCTGGAATGGCCAGTTTACTAATAATTGCAGATATGATGCAAGTCAGAATCATTATCATTAATTAATTATGGTTTCATAATCATAATAAAAAAGAGAGAGGGCATATTATGGTAATAAGGATAGAGCAATGGATATTGAACTATTTCAGATAATCATGTATCTACATATATATCTCTATCTATAGATAACTATAAATTTTACTGTCCGGCTAAAACAGGAGAGTTTTCTTCTACTGATTGTATTATAAATTTTCCTTATTGGAACTGTACCTTTTAATTGTCTGCAGCACCATGCACAAGGCTCAGAGCAAGTCCAAACATGGCCATAAAGCTACAGAAGCGCCAGCAGCCAGGGTGGCTAGCAAGGCAGTGGTGGAAGGTTTTTCTGGAACCGTTCCACATTCGATTCCTTGACATGAAACTTGGAGCAGTAAAGGTTCTCATTTTCAGAACAAATCCCATAAAGTTACTAAGTCTTCTACCTGTGATGAACAGCATAGATATCAAACATTACAGAAGATTTGTGACAAAGCCAGCAATCCTGTTGCTACTGAGGCACGTGCTTCAGGCGAGTCGCTTACTCCAGTCAGGCCTTCTACTCAAGATCCTGATCACAGGGTTACTCCGGACCAGGTTTCATTGCGAGACTGTCCTATCTTTATTTTTACAACTGCCTTGTGGGGACCCGATAGTTCTCCGGATCCTTCTCATGCCGGTGCTGAGTCTTCTGAGCAGATTCTGGTTACAGAAGGGATTCCAGCACAGCAAGAAGAACATCCTGTATCTGTACCTTCACAGCATCAGGAATTTGTGTTACCTGATAATTTTCAATTTATGATTGCCAGAGCTGTATGACAGTCATTGGCTGCTGGATTTTATCAGTTGCGTAAAGACTCTTTTGGGAGTCCTCCGGACACGATTATCAAGCAGAAGATTTGTCCCTACAGGGTTTGGGGTCTCCTCACTCTCAAGGGAGTCTCCATTCCTTCCTTGAAGGGGGCGATAATCAAGATCCTGATCTTTCGGAGGATGAGGGAATTTCTCCAGAACAATCAGCAGTCACTAGTCTCTTTCCTCTGGCTCTTTTCAAGTCATTGCTTTTTAAAGCTTGTAATACAGCTCAGCTTGGAGCTTCTTCTGGGGAAGAAGCATCTATTTCCTTGTCCCTCGAGCAACGTAATCCACTGTTCTCAGAACCAGCTAAACCAGTGGACACTGTTCCAGCACCATGTTTGTTTTTTGATGTGATTCAGCAGCAGTGGGCTTCCCCTGGGGCCATCTCCTTTATCTTCGGATAAATTCTTCTTTAATGTTGCAGCTGATTTAGCCAATTTGCTTCAGGTTCCTACAGTAGATGACCCTATTGCTGCCTAATTGCCGAACTCAGCGATCCCAAGTGTACCAGAAGAAGGTCTATGTCCCGAGGAGAGGTGCTCCGATTTTGTCCTTGAACGTGTTCATCAAGGGGTGGCCTGGTCTATCTGTGCTGTGACCACGGCATCCTTTTTCAGTCAAGAAACCTTAATTTGGTTGCATAAGCTGCAGGACAATTTTTCTTTGGAAGACACCAGGATCCAACAGGATCTTAATAAGATGATAGCTGCTGTCCAATTTTCGGCGGATGCCACTCTGAATTCAGCTCGCTTTGCCTCTAAATCTATGGCATCAGCGGTGGCAGCTCATTGCTTAGTTTGGCTGAGACATTGGCAAGCGGATACCCATCACAAGTGGTGTTTGGCTTCGGCTCCTTTTGCTGGAAACAAACTGTTTAGTTCTTCATTGGACCCCTTGTTAGTGGAGACGAAGGACAAGAGAAGGATTTTGCCTTCATCTCAACATAAAACTGATTTCCGTTTTTCCCCCTTTTTCCGCAGGTCATCTGGTCATGGATCAGATTGGGGTTTGGGACATTTCCGTTCTCAGGGGTCCTTCAGAGCTAGGCAGTGGGGGTACCAGAACAGGACATCCCGTGGTAGATCCTTTGCAGGCAAGCGGCCCTTTTGAGGAGGAGGAAGTCGGTCATTCCGTTGCCAGCGTTAAGAGTGAGTCCGTTCCTCTCATCGGTGGCAGGTTAGCAATGTTTGATGATCGCTGGGACGAAATTACGTCGGACTTGTGGGTCAGGGATACAGTAAGATCTGGTCTATCCCTGGAATTCCTTTCCATTCCCCCAAGGTGCTTTCTTCCCTGTCCTGTTTCTAAAAACAAATACAAGAGGGTTCTCATGGATTTGGCTGTGCAGCACCTTTTGGACATTAGAGCAATCCAGAAGGTGCCTGAGGATCAGGCAGGACTGGGTTTCTATTCTCTGTTATTTCTAGTTCCTAAGGTCTCGGGGGGTGGGTGGGGGTGGAGACCAATTCTTGAGCTCAAATGATTGAACCATTACATAGTGTATAAATGGTTCAAGATGCATTCCTTGCAATTCCTCGCTGGCAAACAGAAGGGCGACTTCCTCACATTGATAGATCTCACAGAGGCACACTTACATATTCCTATTTTTTTTTATTTGCATTTATATCCCGCCATTCTCCGAAGACTCAGAGCGGCTTACACTATGTTAGCAATATTTGTCGCCTTATCGCAAATTTCTTAGATTTTTTTATGGGGGTTGTCATTACCAGGTCAGAGCATTGCTCTTTTGGCTTGTCTTCTGCTTCCCATACCTTTACTAAGGTACTAGCAGTGTTAGCAGTGCATCTCAGGGCTATCCCTGTCCGGGTTCAATATTATCTGGACGATATTTTAATTCAATTGTCTTCAAAGAGTATGGCAGTCAGGGATCTACAAGTTACGGTTTGACGGCCCACGGTTTCTCTGTTAACAAAGAAAAGAGCCAGTTCAGGCCTTCAACACATTTAGTTCATTTGAGGGCCATAATAGATTCCTTAGAGTGTAGAGTTTATTTGTCCCAAGAACGACAGAACAGTCTTAACGAGTTAGTGGGTAGGGTTAAGAGTCCAAGGACAGTCCCTTTAGCATTGTTGTCCACCCTTATGGGCAAAATGATTTCAGCCATCCATGTTACTCCTTGGACTCGTTTACATGCCAGAGACCTTCAGTGGTTTCTCTTGCCCTTTCAGAAGGCAGGAAAAGGCAACTCTCCGGCCAGGGTCCATATCACTCCTGAAGTAAGCAGATCCCTCTCCTGGTGGAGGTCTCCGGCTGTTTCCAAGGGGTGGCTGTTTCACAAGCCTCAATGTCTAGTTTTGACAACAGACGCCAGTCTTCTTGGATGGGGAGTGCACATACAGTCTCTGATGACACAGGGCAGATGGTCGGTGCGTGATCAAAAACGAAATATCAGTTGGCTGGAACTCAAAGCAGTGTATTTGGCTCTTTGTCATTTTCAACAAGTGGTCGTGGGCAACCACATACTGGTTCTCACCAACAATGTAGCCACAAAGGCGTACATCAATCAACAAGGTGGTACCAGATCGCGGGGCCTGATGTTAGAAGCCAAGAGACTGGGTCTCTGGGCAGAACGCCATCTCTTGTCCCTGAGAGCAGAATACATTTTGGGGGTATCCAATGTTCAAGCAGATTGGTTGAGTCGATCAGTGGTGGACCACATGGAGTGGCAACTGCATCCGTCTCTGTTCAGAAATCTGACAGTCTGATTCAGTCTTCCACAGGTGGACTTATTCGCAACCCCTCGGAATGCTCAGCATCCACGATTTTACACCTGCTTTCTGTCTCATCGAGTGGAGGGGGTAGATGCTCTTTGCGGTCCATGGCCGCCAGGGCTCCTGTATGCATTTCTTCCCCTTCCCTTGATTCTGAGAGTGGTACGCAAGATCTTAGAGGAAAGAGCCGAGGTCGTGTTAGTGGCTCCTCATTGGTCTCGTTGGCCGTGGTTTGCCGATCTCAAGGCACTGTCAGTGGCACCTCCCTGGAGGATTCCTCAGGAACTGGTGTCGGTCAGCCAAGGGGAATTGAAGCATCCGGATCCTCAGTGGCTCCAGCTGACCATTTGGAGATTGAGCGGCGCACTCTAAGAAGGGACCGTTTGTCCGCCAGGGTCATCAGAACCATCCAAGCTTCTAGATGGCGATCTATGGAACGTATTTACTCAGCTTACTTGGACGGCTTTTTGTTCATGGTGTGATCATGGGGATTTTCACCTCTCCATGCTTCAATTTCACAAATTTTGGAGTTTTTGCAGGATGGTTTGGACAAGGGCTTATCTTCTAACACTCTTAGGTGATGAGTGGCAGTCTTGTCCACGGTTCTGATTTGGGGTTCCTTGTCATCTCTATCTCAGCATCCCACTATTCGTAGATTCCTTAAAGGTGCCACTAACTTGTGTCCCCCTGTTCTACACAGATATCCTACTTGGGACTTGACCATTGTTTTGCATTCTCTTACGGAAGCTCCGTATGAACCTTTGCGGTCTACCAGCCTTCATCTTTTGATGTGTAAGGTCACCTTTCTGGTGGCTATTACTTCTGCTCGACACATTTTGGAAATAGCGGCTCTTTTCATGCGAAGTGATCTCTGTGTATTCCATAATGACCGGGTGATGCTTCACCTAGACCCATCCTTCCTTCCCAAGATCAATTCCCCATTTCATTTACTACAGGAATTGGTTTTGCCAGATTTTTGCCCAAATCCGGTCTATTCATTGGAGTGCCATGGGCACACCTTAGATGTTTGGAGAGCTCTTCGTATTTATCTTAAGTGGACAGCAGGTGGTACGCCATACAGAGGCACTGTTTGTGTCTTTCATTCCAACTTCTTTAGGTGCCAAAGTGACTTTGACTACCATTGGCAGATGGATTTGTCAGACGATTGCTAAGGCATATGAGATCCGCTCCTTGCCAAGACGGGTGCATTTGACTGCTCATTCTACTCATAGTACGGCTACATCGGCAACGTGGGCCACGCAGGCATCGTTGGTTGAGATCTGCAGGGCGGTGACTTGGACTTTTCCATCTCCATTTATCAAGCATTATAAGGTGGACAAGTATGCTTCAGCGGAAGCAGCATTTGGACGCAGAGTGTTACAGAGGGTGCTTGCTAGTGGAGAGGCCTCTGACCAGACTACACCCGCCTATGTTTAGGGACAGTGGCTTTGGTATGTCCCATGCCTGGCTGCTGTCCCCACCAATATGGAGAAGGGGCATTGGTTTACTCTTCATTCAGTGGAGACAGCAGCCAGCCCCACCCTTCATCAGTCTGGTCTTCTTTGCTAATCTTTCCTTTTTCTCCCACACGTCGAGTCTGGATCTTCGTCTTCGTCAAAAGCTGGACAACTGGCTAAGAGGGCGGGACTAAACAAATCTTCAGACTCAATCCTCCAATCTGAACAGACGAGAACACCCATGCCTGGCTGCTGTCTCCACTGAACGAGAAGGTGCATCTCAGGTAAGCCAATGCTCCTTTTATACCTTGGCTTGAATTGGCACACTTCCTATTATGAAGACCAAGGGCAAATGGGCTAGAAGTCCCCTGTATTTATAGATGTTGAATTAATAATCCATGTATTGTTAAGTGGCCATTGTTTCGCTCACAGCGTCACGAACACGATTATCAGAAAATTATCAGTAATTTCCCTCTGATCAAGAAATTACAATCTTCCTTTTGCAAGGCCTAGACAACTACTACAAAGATTGCTGGTTTCTAGCAGAAGTTGATTGATATTGTCTTCTTGTTAAATATTCCAGGTTTGGGATTTTTCCCCCCTGTATTTTAAATTTAGTATTTATGTTTTATTGGTCCAGAACTGTAAATAAATAATTTGGATTCAAAACACAGAGATCTGTCCATCTCTAAAGATCATGCTTATTTTGGCCCTAAAACAGCCTTGGATTTAGCAACTATTAAATGTTGGGTAGAAATAAATCTTTTACCACTTGGCTTCTTTTTTGTTTTACTCCTGAGTATCCCTAAACTACCATTTATTTTATTTATATCCTGCCTTTATTATTCTTACAAATATCTCAAGGCAGAGAATTTACCCAGCCCACCTACTTCCTCCTATTTTCCTCACAACAACCAGCCTATAAAGTTGATTGGCCTGAGAGAGAGTAAGTGGCCCAAAGTCAGCCCGCTGGTTTTCATGGCTAAGGTGGGACTTGAATTCATAGTCTCCTGTCTACTAGTGTAGTAGCTTAAAACCTAGACCAGTGGTGATGAACCTATGATACGCATGCCAGAGGTGGCACTCAGAGTCCTCTCTATGAGCACATGCACCGTCACCCCAGCCCAGCTCCATCATGTTTCTCCCACAGGGGGGAGGGAGAGAGCGAGGGAGGGGAAGAGAGAGAAAGAGGGAAGGAGAGAGAGAGAAAGGGAAAAAGAGAAAAAGAGGGGGGAAAGAGAGAGAGGGAGGGAAAGAGAAATGATATCACTGCCCTAGACTAAACTGGCTCTCTTCTTTTTGGAAGTCAGTTGAAAATGAAGCAGGCTTACCTTTTGGTTCTGTTATTTTTATTTAAATAGAATGTTAGCATCTATGAAACATTTTAAACATTAAAATTTGTGGTGTATTCTACTCTTGTCTAAATGTCAAAGTGGGACAGGGCAGGAAAAAGTAGCTGTGGAGTCCTCTGTAGAGTCAGTGGGGCCAAAACCATATCCTCCCATGTTTTGCTTTGTTTTGTTTTTTTTAAATTTTGTAGGTTTAAGGTGACCCATAGCTGATTCATGTTTAAGATACCCATTTTACCACCTCTTCAAAGTCTCAACATATTCCCTCTCTATAATCCCAGCCCCATTTATTTTAGAGTGTAGCCCTAAGAAAGCACATGGCTCCTCTTAAGCTCATGGAAGTTATGTAGCCTTGAAATCCAGCATCAAAACCAGAATGAAGTTAGTACTCTTGCTGCAATAACTTCTAAATGTGAAGAAGATCAACTTAACTATGGAGATTTGGTTACCCTTTTGATTCAGTTTCCTCATAATCAAATTAGGAAATAGAGAAAAATGCTGATCTCTATAAATACGATAAAACCTTTTCTTACAGTTTCATGCCAAGAAAATGTACAAGCTTGGTTTATTTTTAGGATAACTTTCATTCCTGATAAACTTAAATGTTTTTTAAATAAGTGTAAAGCTGCTAAGACAAATATGATGTCCAATTATTTTGCACTGAACCATTTTTACGTTCAAAGTTAGCTCTATTTTCTGTACTTGGGCTCTGTCTGATTGACAATTCTCTGTTGATGCTGGATTAAGGCCAGTTCCAGCTTCTCGATTTAAGCACTTTGGAAGTTCACAAAAACTTACATCTGAGTCCAAATGTCTCCAGTTTGATCTGCTTTTCTCATAAATTGACTGCAAATCCTTTTACAGCATAATTGTTTTATTGGAAGCATTCTAAGTATAGGGTTGAGGTTCAGATGTTGAACTAAATAAAATAAGTTTGCCGTTTCTTAGAGATACTAAAATAAAGTACGTCCGAATTTGTGTTACTTAATTTTAGCATATCAGAATTTACAATTTGTCAGTTAAGTTTAGGGGAAAGGTCAAGTGGAATCAGTGCACAAATACTATTTATTCTGGATTGAAATGATAAAGCTGCACGATTATCAAAATTTTGTTTGATATACTAAGATAGTTTCATGGATAACAATTTGAAATGCAAATACACTAAAGTTCCTTGCTTAAGAACTTCCTTTGTAATGTCGATAACTTAAATCTTGTATATAGGCTATAAACTCATCTGGCATTGGTTTGTGATTATTAAACATTAAACCCTCATTATGGCAGCCAGTATGGTATACACAAGTGTTGTGGTCTGCCAGCAGCCTGCAGAGCTGGCAATGGAGTCGGACAGCGGTGAGGCTGAGGAAAAACATGGGCCAGTCCTGGAGGCTGGGGAAGGTCTGGATGAGGGCTCTGCATCGGAGGCAGAGGTGGGGCAGGGCCATCTGGGAGTGATGTGCGGACTCTGGAGCCTCCAGAGGCTGACAGTAGTGAGGCAGAGGAACAGGAGGAGCCTGTTCCTAATTCATGCATGAGGACAACTTGGGAGTAGGGCCAAGAGATGATTGGCCCCTCCCATAAGGCTTAAAAGACCAGCAACGGCGTTTGGGCTCTTTGCTGGAAAACAACCTTGATAACCTTGTCTTGCTGCATTTATTTCTTGTCTTAAAGCGTCTTCTGCTTTTGAACTTTTGCCAAGAAAAGCCTTTGGCAGTTTGCCTAATTTGACCAAAGTTAGTGATAAGACTGAAGAATTGTATTATGAAAAATTTGCTTTGATTTAGTTTGCACTACGCTGAGAATGAGTTAATTCTCAGCTGTTCTATTCTATTCTATTCTATTCTATTCTGTTCTGTTCTGTTCTGTTCTGTTCTGTTCTGTTCTGTTCTGTTCTATTCTATTCTAAAATCTGTTTGTTTTTGAACTGATTGCGTCTACTACTACCTACTTGGGCCTGGGTCACAACAACATGAACAGCTTGCCACATGATGTTTTCCTGCAGTTGTATGGAAGTCTTTTCTTCATATAGAGCAGGGGTGTCAAACTCAATTTCATTGAGGGCAACATCAGGGTTATGTTAGATCTCAGGGGGCCATGGTGGGCGTGGCCATGGTGGGCATGGCCAGCTCAACATCACTCATGTTGAGGGCACCTTTGGTGGCCCAAGCACTCTGCCAGCAAAAATGGGGTCCCGAGCTCCATTTTTGCTGGCAGAGGTATCGCGGGCTAGTCCTTCACTGTTTCCAGGGTGGCCCTGCAGGCCAGATCTAAGCACCCCGTGGGCTGCATCCAGCCCCCAGGCCTTGAGTTTGACACTGGTATAGAGTTTGACACTGATATAGAGATAGATTGCACCAACAAGTTGACATTAGACAGCATGTGATTTCAAAGCTAAATACTAGCATTTTTAGATAACTTGCTGACTAAAAAGAAATTTAGTTAGATGTGGACCAAAAGGTATTAGGCCAGAAGCTGCAGTGGAACATCTTATCTGTGTGAAATAATTCTCTTGCCTCAACAGATGTTAGTGTTTTATATGAGGAAAATACATATTAGAGAGAAGTTAGGTAGAGATATATCTTTGTGCCATTGGTGTTCAAAACTACTAACAGAAATCAGCAACACTTTATTACCCCTAAAGTGTATCATTCATACCTATTCAAAAAAAAAATCCCATTTAGATTCCAGGCACAAATTCTGTTTGTATCCCAATCGAAACTGTATCGCTGTTTTCATTCCTCTGAATAGATGTGATCTAAATTCTTCTGAAACATATTTCAAATTCCACTGTGTGCGCCTAATGTGGTTTTGTACTGTGAAGCCATCATAATCAAATCTGAGATTTAGACTTGGTCATGCATTGGCTAAAGCTATCCTGATTTTAATTGATGATTAAATGTTCTGGAGTAGAACATTGTGTGAGAAACTGAAATAATGCATTTTCTCACCCAAGGCAGTGCTGATGCTGTGAGATGAGTTTCCAGTGGCAAATCTTAAACACCTTGCTATAGATCTAGAACAGGGGTGTCAAACTCAAGGCCCAGAGGCCGGATCCGGTCCACGGTGTGCTTAGATCTGGCCTGTAGGGTTTTCCTGGAAAAAGCAAAGGACCTGCCAAGCTCCATTTTTGCTGGCAGAGGGTTGCAGGAGGCTGTTGCAGCTGAAAATGGAGCTCGGGAGCCAATTTTCACCGGCAGACCGCTCAGGCCATCACGAGTGCCCCCCAACACAAGTGATGTCATGCTGACCACGCCCACCCTGGCCCCCTGAGGTCAAACACAATCCTGATGTGGCCCTCAATGAAATCAAGTTTGACACCCCTGATCTAGAAAGTTAATTAGATCTGACTGCCTCTATCTTTTATAATCTTCTGTGTTTTAATAATTTTATTAAGCTTATCAAGATATAAAATACAAAAGAAAATGAAAATAGTAGGAAAATGGGGGACGGAAATGATAGAGGTGTAGGGGAAAGGGGAAAAAAAGTAAAAAAAAGCATTGACTTCTGACTCTTCTTAGCACAATAAGATTACAGCTTCAGCTTTTTACTTTTACATACTTAATATGTACTAATCATTTCTATAACACCAAACATATCTAATCAGCAAAACTCAAACTCAAACTTTCATTTTCCCCCCCATCTCAAGCACAAAATCTAGAAGTGGTTTCCAAGTAGATACAATAGTGGATATGTTCTTTTCTTTGATTAAAGCAGTTAATTTAGCCATCTCTGCTAGTTCCATCAGTTTTTCCAACCATTTGTCCGTTTTGGGAAGTAAAGTATCTTTCCATTTTTTGTGCGTAAAGCATTCTTGTTGCTATCAACATATATAACAACAAAGTTACAGTTTTTTTAAAATGAAATATTGACAAAGTTGTATTTCAGAGTGGAGGAAAAGGTTAAATATCTTGGGCTTACATTGACAAGTACAAACTCTAAATGGTTTCAAAACAATTTTGTACCTATGGAAATATTTTTTTAAAAAATTAAGATTGGATAATTTCGCATTAACTTTATTGATAGACTCACAGTAATTAAGATGAATTTTTTTTATCAGCAATGGTATTTTTATTTCAGACTTTACCGATATTGACAACTGAAACTCAATTTAAACAATGGCAAAAGAGAGTTTCTAAAAGACTTATGCCTGTAACCTTTAATTGGGCCAAATGGTATATTGTAGGACAAAACAGTGAGCTAATGTACAGAATCCAGGACCCATGGCACCCCTGGAACTGAAATTTAGCAAACTTTATAAACGATTTTACGACATAATACAAACTATCACAAAACATTTCCTGTAGTCAACTCCTGATATTTGACTGTGCTATACAGTTCAACCTGGGCTATTTTCAAGGCAGATACATATTTGGATATCTCCCTGAATTTATTTATTTTTATTCAACGACATTAGAAACTGTCCCATTGCTGAAGGTGTTCAGGAATCCGGTAAGAAAATATTTCTGAAACAGCCCACTGGGTTATAGGTTATTTAGAAATAATTAGAAGGTCCAATCTGTTTTATTATTTACAATTGAACAGGTTGTTTTTTCATGTTCATTGGGAGCTGCCCAGAGATTGTTATAAAATGGATGACTATATAAATTTTTTAAATAAAATAAAAAGTTTCTCCCAATTATTAATAGACGCCTGCTGTTGATCTGCTTTAATTAGAATAGAATAGAATAAAATAGAATAGAATAGAATAGAATAGAATAGAATTTTTTATTGGCCAAGTGTGATTGGACACACAAGGAATTTGTTTTGGTGCATATGCTCTTAGCGTACATAAAAGAAAAGAAAAGAGAAAAGTGAAAATTAGTGATTTCTTCCAAATTATGTTTAATTTTAAATAGTGGAAACGCATAGTTTGCTATGACAAAGATAATAAAACTGATTAAAGCTACTGAGTTTTTAAAGATTCTCAGTATTATTTTGTTTATATAGACTATAAAAGCTAGCATTAAAAAACAACAGTGTCACATCAGGTCTGAGGTGGGAGGGGAATGAACAATCAGAAAACTTTGGAATATAGTGTGGATGAACTCTGAATGCCAATTCCAGAGGAAAGAGTTAGTATGAAAGCGCCATATCCAATATTTATTTTGCACCCTATCTTATTAAGTTAGCCTTCATTTGAGATTTTTAGTCCTAAGACTGAGGAAAGACATAGTACTGATATGCAAGTACATAAGAATAAAATATTTTTGACTATTGAATTATAAATAATAATTATATAAATTCTGTACCAACGGAGAATTCCGTTCTCCATTGGTACAGAAATTGGCACCAGAAATAAAGGGTGTAAGTTACATTTCACTTAAGTGTAACAAAAAGTTTATAGGTTCTCCGGCTCTCAACGCTAATGTGTAGTTTCTTTTTAGTATTATCATTGATGTGTTTGTTATTCCTTTCATTTATTTTACATAATTAATTTAAAAAGTAGAAATAGAAATAATCCTTCATTCAGCTGGTCTCATGAAAATACTTTTTTTTCCAATTGGTTTTGATGCCAATTGAAGGTAAAATTTATGGTGTGACGGAATTGGCACAAACTTGTCTTTTCTGTGTTCTTGTACTGAGATTCCAAGGAAGTTCTTCTGTCAAAGAAGATGGGGTGGGTGGGTGAAAATATGTGTATTTTAAAGTGAAAAAAAAAAAGTTTTCAGATTAGTATTAAGTAGATTAGTTCCCAGTCATATATTAAGTCACTGTATTTGACTTATGGATATAATTTAGTTGTGAACAATACTTCCCTATTTTCCCATCTATCCCAAGCCATATTGTGTGTTTTCTTGTTTTTTTCATTCCCCAAATAACTTTTTAGCTATTAGTCTTCTGGGAAACTATGATTTAAAACCATTTTTTCCCAAATGTAGTCTTGCTGGTAGGAATTGAAATTTAACAATTAAATAATTGTGCTGGAAATAAACAAAGCTTTGTAGTAAACTACTTTTAATTGGAAAATGCAGCAGAAATTGGTTTAAAACAATAACATGTTCTATTCTGGCTTGAATTTCAGTCCAGTGTATGTATATAAAGGAATGTTTCTGTTTAAAGGGATGTTTTCAGTATTTTAAAATAAAATTGGAACCCTATTGCAGAAATGCCTTTCACAACAGCCATTACATATATCTGTCATTTCCTATTGAAACTGTACCTCTAAGAAGTGTTGGAAATATAAAATCATTTTAAGATTCTCTCTTTATTAACTATTTAATGTTAACATCTATTTTGAAATAGATATTACTGCAAGATTTGTGCTATTAAAATGACCTATTCCACTTATTAGAGCTCAATTCATAGGGGAGCTTGGATACAATTCTCTAGAGAAATAATTGTTTCTTATGTCCAGTGGTTTGAATGGATCCAAATTCCATTTAGATAATTAAATAGTTAATTGGGGTGCCGCAGGGGTCGATTCTCTCGCCCCTTCTGTTCAACATCTATATGAAGCCGTTGGGTGAGATCATCAGTGGCTTCGGGGTGAGATACCAGCTGTACGCTGATGACACCCAGCTGTACTTCTCCACCCCGGGCCACCCCAATGAAGTTGTTGAAGTGCTGTCCCGGTGTTTGGAAGCCGTACGGGTCTGGATGGGGAGAAACAGGCTCAAGCTTAATCCCTCCAAGACGGAGTGGCTGTGGATGCCGGCATCCCGATTCAGTCAGCTGCAGCTGCAGCTGACTGCTGGAGGCGAGTTATTGGCCCCAAAGGATAGGGTGCGCAACTTAGGTGTCCTCCTGGATGAACGGCTGTCGTTTGAGGATCATTTGACGGCCGTCTCCAGGAGGGCCTTCCACCAGGTTCGCCTGGTTCGGCAGTTGCGCCCCTTCCTTGATCGGGATGCCTTGTGCACAGTCACTCATGCGCTCGTTACCTCTCGCTTGGATTATTGTAATGCTCTCTACATGGGGCTCCCCTTGAGGTGCACTCGGAGGCTTGAGTTAGTCAGAATGCAGCTGCGGGTGATAGAGGAGCTATCGTGGCTCCCACGTAACACCGCTCCTGCGCAGACTGCACTGGCTACCTGTGGCCTTTCGAGTGCACTTTAAGGTTTTGGTTACGACCTTTAAAGCGCTCCATGGCTTAGGGCCTGGGTACTTACGGGACCGCCTGCTGTTACCGCATGCCTCCCACCGACCCGTACGCTCTCACAGAGAGGGACTTCTCAGGGTGCCGTCCGCCAAGCAATGTCGGCTGGCGGCCCCCAGGGGAAGGTCCTTCTCTGTGGGGGCTCCCACACTCTGGAACGAGCTTCCCCCGGGTTTACGCCAAATACCTGACCTTCAGACGTTCCGTCGCGAACTGAAGACACATCTTTATCGATTTTAAATTTTTTATTAATAATTTTAAATGGGGTTTTAGTTTATTATATATTTTAACTTTTTAGGCTAATTATAAAATAAGTTTTTTAATTTGCATTTTAAATTGTACATTGTATTGCCTGTTTTATTTTTGCCTGTACAGCGCCCTGAGTCCTTCGGGAGAAGGGCGGTATAAAAATCAAAATAATAAATAAATAAATAAATAAATGTATTTCCAGATGTACACCAATTCCTCAGTCAAATTCTATAGATACAGGTTTTAGTTTTAGCTGTAAAAGCCTATTTTTTTTTCTTCTGCTATAAATCTATTGTATATATAATTGAAAATGGCACTTAGATAAGAAATTGGGAAACTGTATGGCATTTACTTTCTGAATTTCTTATTTCATTACAGTTCTGAGATTAATTCTCAACAGAAACACTGCTTCTCAAATATCTGGGATTTTCTCTAATGATTCATTCTGAATTCTTCATGTATTGGACATTTTCAAATAAATGGACTTTATGCAATGACAACTATTTTAATAGTGTAACAGTTATGTGAAATTTAGACTAAAACATAGTGACAGAATCAATAAACGTCATGAAGGAATGGAGGTCATAAACCACATCAGTTCTGTTCAGATATATGAAGCACCCTCTATACCATTAACATCCAGTTTATATCACTTTCAGTATTCACTGATAACATGATATATAGAATATATGTATATTCATTCCCAAAGATATATGTGGTGCCCTTTTTAGAAACATATTTCTTCCTGTTCTTTAGGCCACCTACTCAGATCACTAATTAAGTAGCCTCACTTTTGGACGGTCCAAATGGCAATTAAATTCACAGCGCAGGTGCACATCTGTTTTTGAAAAATCATTAGGGCAAGCTCTTGATGGATTAGTTTCACATTCAGGGGCAAAGCTGAGTGCTTAAGTAATTGAATAAATCCCTTCATTTCTCATTTGCTCATTTCTCTTACTTCAAGGAGTGTAATTTTTTCAAAACATTGAAAAAATTACACTCCTTAAAGTAAGAGAAATGAGCAAAACTAAGGATTTTTTTTTTAAAAAAAGATATCCTCAGAGTGTGCTTGTTACCCAAACAGCAGTTACTAAAAAAACTTTTATTGATCATTCTTTCTGAATATATTCAGAGAGAAAAAGAGCCATGGCCCCTTTCTCCCTTTTCTAATATCATTCTCAGCCTTCCAGAACAACCAGTATGTATCACAACATTCTGTACATCTGCTAAATAGCTAAAGGAGTCTTGCAGAATTTTCATAAAGTGGATTGTGGTCAAATCCTTTACTGTAAAGTATTCTCAGTTTTGCAAAGGATATTTCCTTAACAGTTTTTCCTACAATAACCTGAAGAACTATTACTGAAGAAATGTTCCTTTTTGTATCATTTTTGCTAAGAATGTAAATTTCCCTTCTTTGAATGAACTATTGCTAGCCAACACTGGCAGATATGTTCATCATACTTTGTCTCATTTCAGAATGAACGCTAAATATAAAAAGCACTGCACACCAGAATAACTAGACACAAGAACAGTTTTTTCCTGAATGCCATCACTGTGCTAAAAAAATAATTCCCTCAACACTGTCAAATTATTTACTAAATCTGCACTATTAATCTTCTCATCATTCCCATCACCCATCTCCTTCCACTTATGACTGTAACTTTGTTGCTTGTATCCTTAAGATTTATACTGATATTGTTTCCTGATTGCTTAATTGTACCCTATGACTATCATTAAGTGTTGTAAGTGTTGTACAGTACATTGATGAAGGTATCTTTTATGTACACTGAGAGCATATGCACCAAGACAAATTCCTTGTGTGTCCAATCACACTTGGCCAATAAAAAATTCAATTCTGTTCTGTTCTGTTCTGTTCTATTCTATTCTAAAAAAGGTAAAGGTTTCCCTCGCACATATGTGCTAGTCGTTGCCGACTCTAGGGAGCGGTGCTCATCTCCGTTTCAAAGCCTTTACCTTTTTTAGAATAGAATAGAATAGAATAGAATTCTATTCTAAATAAGCGTTTCTGATAGGTGTATTGTAATTTTCCTGAACTTGTAAAAAATTAACATTAATAATTTGTAATTTTTTGTTTCTCTTCCCACAAACATTATATATAGCAACCCATACTTTACCCTTCTATATCCATAGCAAGCATATCTTCACTGCTGAAATGGTTTAAAAAAAAATCAGTTTGCAATTGGGTTTTGTCAGTATTATATAGTCAAGATACTTTGTATATTCTCTAACCTGGTATCTTCCTCCTGTATTGAATTACAAACTCCATAATTTCTAAACCACAGTGGAATTCTGGAGTTATAGTCCATCTGGACGACACCAACTTATAGAGAGCTTATTTAAGTAAGAGAATAATAAAACACGATAATGCTTTATGAAATATTGATGTTGTCCACAGTAGCTATAATAAGCCTTAAATGCTATAAAATGCTATATGTAGGAGATGACATGTTTTCATCAGCATGTGACAGGGCACAGCATGCCTATCTGAACTCAGTTTTATTATTTTCATAATTTTCTTACGATTTTAGTAATATTGCTTTCATTTTCACAAGTAGGATTAGAATGAATAATGTATTAAATCAACGAAATACTTCTAACTGATACAACACTTGCATGGGCATTTCTTGTGAGATTTTGAGAGCAAAAGTAATGAAACAAAATAAAAATTGAAATATTAAATGGGATTGTTTGAGTAAGATGCATGATTATAGTGCTTTTATGCGTGCTGTGGCATAAATTGCAAATAAATAAGAAGCTAGTTTGTCACTGAGGCAAATAAAAGATGGCATTTGTAATATTCCATAATATGTTATTCCCTTAGACAGATCCTTTTCTCACCAATTCTATTCTTAGTCCCTACTACTATTTATTCAGTATATCACTTGCTTCTGTTTATAAACTGCCTCTAAAAGGATTCCTGTGGAGTTTCCCTACAAGGAATTTTTCTTTTGATTTTATTAACCTGTATATTATAATTGTTAGTGAGCCTTTCTGTTCATGTAAATGTTTGGTGTCATTTTAAAATCTAAAGTGCACATTTCTATTTATTTACACATGATATCATACTTCTAAGATTCTGCTAATGTAGCCTTGCAATAAAGTAGAATTCACTCAGCTGGTTGTGTTTCCTGTCTAGTTCACCTGGTAAGCCTGGCACAAATCTTGCAAGTTTTATAATCTCTTCCAATTTCAGGAATGGCCGATGATCTTCAAGGACTTAACTATCCACATCTGAACATCTGTCAGCAGCATTGGTTCAACACCAGCAGCAAGTGGGTGCACAGATGGCCAATTTGCAGATTGTCACAACGCAACTAATGCAACAAACGGCATTTGAGCCAACCCATGGCAGCATGACTGACGGTGGCTCAGCCAATGGTTCTGCATTCATGGCTGCTTGCTGAAAATGTTTGGAACAAACCAGGGTCAATTCCAGATATTCACTGCTCAATGCAGTATGGCAGGCTGGCCAATAGAAGTTCCCACTGATCACATCAAAGTGACTTTTGTGCTGAGTTTGCTGAAGAAAGCAGAAGCTAAGTGAATAGTATCTGAGGGAAAAGATTCATACTGCACAACTATCAGGACTTCATGCATAAATTTGAAGGCACTTTGGAGATCCCATACAGAGAATCACTACAAATGAAGCAATCGAGAAGCAGAGACAGAGAAAAGAAGTCATATATGTCAGACTTGCTGAATTACTTGCTGGAAATGTAGAATGGTATCAGTGGTGAAATCCAATTTTTTTTACTACCGGTTCTGTGAGCGTGGCTTGGTGGACATGGTGTGGCCTGGAGGGCATACCTTGGTGGGCGTGGCAGGGGAAGGAAACTGCAAAACCTCCATTCCCACTCCACTCTGGGGCCAGCCAGTGATGGTATTTGCCGGTTCTCTGAACTACTCAAAATTTTCACTATCGGTTCTCCGAACTGCTCAAAATTTCCGCTACCGGTTCTCCGAACTGCTCAAAATTTCTGCTACCGGTTCTCCAGAACCTGTCAGAACCTGCTGGATTTCACCCCTGGGTGGAATGACATATCCTTGAATGACCAGTTCAGAGAAGAGCTGATTGAGGACTTGAGAGATGAGCTTGAGAGGCAAGGCATCCCAAGTACCCTGGAAGATCAGCATTGTGTAATAATAGAAAAGTTAAGTCAGGGAGAGAAACAATAAGGGGAATTGCATTTCTCCCATACAAATAGCAATAGCACTTAGACTTATATACTGCTTCATAGTGCCTTTACAGCCCACTCTAAGCAATTTACAGAGTCAGCATATTGCCCCCAACAATCTGGGTCCTCATTTTACCCACCTCGGAAGGATGGAAGGTTGAGTCAACCTTGAGCCTGGTGAGATTCGAACTGCCGAACTGCAGCTAGCAACGACCTGAAGTAGCCTGCAGTGCTGCACTCTAACCGTTGCGCCACCTCGGCTCTAGAACCAACGGAGAGATTCCTGCCATCAAGAAAGAAGCAAAGAAGAATAGATTTAGTACTAGGCTTTTTCCATGGAGCCCCAGGACAAGTCAGATCATACCTTGTTAAAAAACGCCATCGTCTCGACACAGCATCATGATGCAGAGCTTGTAAATCAACAGAGCATGTAGCCAGCAAGCGGCCAGTTCAGTTTGAAGCAGCATGCTAGGGAAACTCTGCCATTCCCCCTCCCAGGAGCTCTGAAGGGGCGCCCTTCATCATTTGAACAGAATAGTCAATGATAGCAAACAAGCAGATTTAATTACTTCGATTATTGCTACTTTGGATTCCAAGCAAAAGGTGGAACTTTCTGCTCTTGTAGACTCTAGTGCTAATTTCATAAGCATAGAAATAATACATAAATTAAAGTGGTCTACTCAAGTTCTTTTTGTTGTTTCTTCAGATATTTATCTATTTTCTCTGGGGAGATGTCATTTCATTTATAACAACTGGAATAGTTGAGAACTTCATATCTATAATTACATCAGTGGTGAAATCCCAATTATTTTTTTTACTACTGGTTCTGTGGGTGTGGTTTGGTGGATGTGGCATGGCTTGGTGGGCGTAGCTTGGTGGGCGTGGCAGGGGAAGGATACTGCAAAATTCCCATTCCCACTCCACTCCTGGTGGAAGGATATTGCAACATCTCCATTCCCACCCCACTCTGGGGCCAGCCAGAGGTGGTATTGGCCAGTTCTCTGGACTACTCAAAATTTTCGCTACTGGTTCTCCAGAACCTGTCAGAACCTGCTGGATTTCACCTCTGAATTATATGTATATGTTTTAGTTGCCATAGGTGAAACATTGGACATAAAAATTTGAATGCTGCAATTGATGATCTGAAAATGGAGGAAATCACTCTCCTCCTCTTAGGAATGGGCAATTATATATAGGCTAGTTTCTAATCCCTCAAAGTTAGATATGGTAAGTAAGAGAGTGATGGGTTCTCAACTGCAGGCAGATGAGGGGATGACATTATCCTGAGCCACTTCAAACTGGCTTCAGGATAAGCTATAAATCTCAGATGGTTTGGTTAACCAGATGTTTGAGGATTGACAGAATGAGTGTGACGCTTGTAATTCTTGAGCTTTGGTACTATTATTAGCTTAAAAATTAACATATGCTTGATAAATATTTATTTTAATTATTAATTATAATGAATTCTAACACTTAAAATAGCAATTATACTAAATAAGTATAATTAATAATGCTTGTTTGGTATAATTGGTATTTTAACTGTTCACATCTTGAATTTAGATTTATTTTTTATTTTAAATTGCCAAAAGAGTTTGGTTGTCCCTGGCATACAAAGACAAGTAAATGGATAATAAATTGAGTGGACTTTATAGCTTATTTACATTTTTAACTTGTTTCATTCTCTTACTTATTTTGATATCTGAAAGGTGATTTAAAGGCTGAAGTGAACTGCAAAAATTAATAAATCTTGTTAAAATCAATGATTCTTCACCCATGTTCCTTCTTTTTACCACCAAGTAATATGTTCTGATTGAGTTTCTTCCTTACCACGGCTGATATTGCAATTTAAATACATATGTAGTATAAAGCCATATGCTTACGTATTTTAGGACTTATTATCTGTGGGTTGTTTACTAAGTTGGTCCCGTATGTTTGTTCCAACATTTCAGCTGACCTGGCACTTTTCTTCAAAAGCTGTTGAACTAGGACATCTGGGAATAAAAGCTCAAGAAGAGAGATGCCAAGTTAAATATTTTTAAATGAAACATTCACACTGCTACCTAACAAAATTCCCTTAAAAAATAAGTTGACTCATAGCAAAGCTTTAAGAAAAATCATACAGTGAAAATATTTCACTTCTCATTGACATATTCATTAGACTTTTTTTTCCAGAAGAGTGGTTTTCATTCAAAAAGGTTTGGGAAGCTAAATAAAACTGCTGACAGGTAAAGTTAAGGCTGAGGTGTAAATGAAACGAAGGGCTGCCCGGTCATTTTCAAAGTCTAGCTAGAAAATTAATACGCTAAAAAAATACTGGGACAGTGTCATGGCCCCATCGGAGCCTGAGTCTGTAAAGAAGGACGAGCCAAAACTGGGGCTGATGGAGGTCAATAGGGTAGCCTTGTTTGCTTTGGAGGAACATGGGGAGGACCAGGACAAGGCAGCCCCAGGTCTCTCAGGCTTTGGACAGCTTGCCAGCAGGGAGGAACAGAGGCAGGACAACCGAGAGAGGTGGGAATAGAGGGCAGGCAGTGGAGATGAGAAGCGATGGAGCTCAGGTGATGAGCAAGGACCGTCCCCTCCTGATCCCTGACCATGGAGAGTGGAGTGGAAGCGGGAACAGTGCAGGTCAATCCAATGACTCTTGAGAAGAGTGCCCCGCCCCTCTTCATAAGGCACACCTGGGATCTGAGACTTAAGGAGACGGTCTGGGAAGGGGTGTTTTTTTGGAACAAGCACTGAATTCATGAAGTTTCGTGTGCCATTGCCAACAGCTGGCCTTCTTGCCTTCTTGCTGCCTTGTTCCTTTGCTTCATGGGACTCATTGCCTTCTTCCTTTTCCTCACTGGACTTCTTGCCTTGAAGCCGTTGTGCTAAGAGGGTTTTGCTGGACTACTCGCAGCCAGAGGCTGCTGGAGATGTGAGTGTGAGCGCTTTGCTCCAGGATTTGCCATAAACGTGGGAATGTTTGGGGGAAAGTTAGAGCAATAAAGGGGAATTAGGACTATTAGTTGGCTGTATTGCCTCCGTGCTTTGCCCCGGCTCATCACAGACAGTCAATGCACTTGAAGATGTACCCATGAATGTTAGAAGTGGTAGACATTTCTGTAATGAATTAGTTACCATGTTATACAACAATTTTCTATAACTGAAGTGGTTTCTTTTTTCTTCTGTTTTCTTAAACTAGGTTAGATTTAGCAGTTCACTTATGTATCTGTGGGACGAAAAACACACGGAGCTACATATGTTTAAACTTATCAAAAATTGGGATGTGGTGGCACAGTGGTTTGAATGAGAACTGCAGGCTACTATCTGCTGACTGCCAGCAGTTCAATTCTCGCTGGCTCAAGGTTGACTCAGCCTTGTGGGGGGGACCCAGATTGTTGGGGGCAATATGCTGACTCTGTAAACCACTTAGGGAGAGCTGGAAAGTACTGTGAAGCGGTATACAAGTCTAAGAGCTATTGCTATGTTCAAAATTCCAATGCCCTCAAGTCAGTCAATGTTACTGGGCAGGTGTCAAGTTTAATTTATATTCCAATAAATATCCCTGATGTCATACTTTTTCTTTTATTCTAAAAAACAGATAACTGCTTGCTATTTGTTCTTGTTCTTAAACTTAAACCTTTCTCAGATCAGGTGAAAACCACCCTTTTACTAATTGATGGGGTTGCATGTTCATTGAGAGATGCCACTGAAACATTTCTCCACAGCTTGTAATAATATTGTGAGGAAAGTAATGATCTGATGTTATTTTAATTTTTTTGCATAAAAAACATGACTCGAATACAATATTTGCAGGACCACCTCTTTCCAATAGTTTCTGCCTGTCAAATAAGATCTGGCAGAGTGTATGAGCTTCAGGTCCCTCAATTAAACAAAGTCTTCTGCTGAGACCTTGGAAATATGACTTCTTTGTAGTGACTTCTTTTCCCTTAGGAAAAGCAGAGATCCATGTGGCACTGAAAATTTGGTTATTTCTCAACCCTTAAATAGGTGTTTGATCAGTTCTTGTAATTTTTTTGGCTTGTTTGCTCTTTTGTCTTTTTGTCTGATTACATGTCATAAGTTTATTTATTTTATTCTTCTTGCTTTTTCTAAAGTGTGCACAAAACACTTTTTTTCTTTATTAAAATAAGCACAATAAAAAGAAAAAATAAGAATATAATTAAGAAAAAGGAAATAAATATAAAAAATAACTTCCCCTTTCATCACAAAAAATACATTTCCAGTAACATTACTTTTTCTGATACTACTGTGTTTCCCTGAAAATAAGACCTCCCTTAAAAATAAACCCTCCCCTGAAAATAAGCCCTCCTGCAAATATTTAAATGGATGTGCAGCCGGTCCCCGCCATTTCCTCTGGTTAGGGTTAGGAAGACAGAGCTGGAAATCAGGTAAGATGGCAAGAGGAGCCCCATCTTGCTCCACGTGCCCAAAAATAATAGACCTCCCCAAAAATAAGGCCAAGCGCTTATTTCAGGGTTCAAAAAAATATGAGACACGGTCTTATTTTTGGGGAAACACAGTACTATAAAATAGATCTTTTCCCAGAGCTCATCTCTTATCTATAAACAAATTCTTAAAGCCTCATCAGTCAATCCTTGTCAGCAAAAGTCCATTAAAGGTTACTAGAAACAACATATATATTATAAACTTTTTCAAATAACCAACTGTCTATCCCTTCCCTCTATTTTAACACAGTAACTAATCTAAATCTGCTGTAAAAATACATTTTTTTTTTGCAGAATCTAATATCTCTTTCATTGATAATTTCCCTCCCTAATCATAAAACCTTGTCATTTGGTCCTGGTCAGCAAACTTTCATTTAGGCTTACAAGAAACAAGCATGTGCATATATGTATATTTTTATTTCCCCCCCTAAAAGATTTCAGTTTATTTTTCAATTTAATTGTGCAGCTTATAGGTTGTAAGATGCTTTTGAAGTGTGGTGCTGGTGTAAATTATTGTATATACCATGGACAGCCAGAGTAACTAGCAAAGAGATTAAATCATACAAAACCAGACACTTCACTAGAAGCTAAAATCATAAGACTACGTCTGATTTACTTTGGCCATGTTCTGCGTGTGAATGAAAAGGCAATGGTTAGTGGACAAAGAAGAAGGACCAAGCAAAGAACACTGGCTTGATAACAACAAATCTGATGCAAAGTTGAACATGTAGCAATTGAAAGAAGCTGTGTTGATAGGATAGCATGAAGAGCACTTTCCTATAAAGTCACCAAGAATAGGATGCGGCTAAAAACAACAAACAACAACAATAGTTTATATAAAAGGTGGAAAAAATTCTGAAGTAATTTATCTTAGTATGATTTTTTTACATCTCAAAAATCTGGCATTTCACTAAAAGGGACAAAAAACATGGTAATAAGATTTGATTAAATATTTTCCAGGATAAAGAGATGGAATAGGCTTTAAAAGAAAAGGGCAATTGCAAAATTTGAAAAGGGGAAAATATTGGATAAATGATATAATGAGAGGATGAAATTTGAAATATGTTTGAGTATGTACCCGACTGATATCTTTTTCAACAAAGATTTGTATGGTTTGGGGTTTTTTTTTAAAAAAAATTGTATTAAAAAAATCTGGCATTTTAACACTTTTTATATCTATATATTTGTATCTGTGTGTATCCTTGATCAAATAAATCAACTTCATATTTCTTCCCATTGATTTTAACAGTCTTGAACTTCAATCCTGTTAAATAATGTCACAGAACTTGATTTCTTTAAATTTTCTCTTTATCTCTTCTCAGACAGTCCTTTAAAATTTTAACAACTCTGTTATTTTATTTTATGAAAATATGGAAGTATCTAAATCACTGTTCTGATTTGTTATTTAATAATTAAGCTGATTTCATTTGCATACTCAGTATAATGTTTTTTTTCCAAATCATTCTTATAATTTGTCCACATTCTTATAATAAATCCACATTTGAGTCAGCCTCAGCCTTGTTCTTGTCCAATAAACTTGTTCCTTTGTAGAGATTCTTTTAAATTCAGTTTATCTATGATAGCAGACAGTCTAAAGTACCAACTTTCTAGCAAATTAAATTAAAAATCACATGGCAGGTGGCATACTTCCTGTTGTTAGGATCTTCTCTCCTAAGATAGAAGAAATGCTCTTTATTAGTCATGGTATGCTTAAGTAGACGGGGAAAAAATCAAATTCCAATCTTTATAAACCAAATTTGCATCATTAACGAAATATAAGTATTACCTGAGTGCCAGATGTAAAAAATACATGATTGACAACTGGTTTAAACCTAAGTAGAAACCAAATGATGTCCTCCAGCCATAAATTCAAATTTGGAAAGATGAACTTCTAAAAACAACAATGTGTAAAGAAAAAAATATCAGTACTGTATAATATTTTTTGCAGGGTATATTATTAATTCTTTCTCCATACTGCCATTCAGCCCTTAATAATTTAATAATAATGAAGAGCAACTTTAACACTTATTGTAATAATCCCTTTCTATTTCTTGAATTGCTTTACTATGCTACTGTTTTGCTTTCAACTATCGTATGAAGTTCTGGAAATTTGGGTTACAGTAAGTTGAAATCCAATTCTACCACTAATTCCTAGCTTTCTATTCCAAGGACATAGTTAAAACTCAGCAATTTTGACCTAGATAAAAGCAAGAAAGACAGATGTGTTGGATTAGAAAATTTGTGAGCTTGCATGGTGGGGTTTAATTTATTTTGTGCCAGGTATGCAGTTTGGGTTTACTCCTAGACTCAATATACACAATGGAGAAAGCTTATGTCTCTGGAGAAAGCTTATTTTACCTTAGTAGTTATTTCTCTCTCCATGTGTGATTATTTCTAATTGTCTATTTATATAAATATTTATACATTTTTGTGTGTGTATGTGCCTTTGAATCAGTGTGTGCCTTTGAATCCTGGTGACTGCCTGGACATATCTCTGCAATTCTCTATGCAAGATCAGAATACCTTGCCATTGCCTTCTTTCTAGGGCTGAAAAGCAAGTGAACCCAAGGTCACCTAGTTAGCTTCATATGCAAGGCAGAACTAGAATTCAAGATCTCCTGATTTTTAGCTTATTTCTTTAGCTACTACACCAAACCAGTTCTCCATCTCCATTTGGTGGTTGCCTGGACAAATTTATGTGGGTTTTTCTGGCAAATTTTCAGAAGTGGTTTTCCCTTGCTTGCTTTATAGGGCTAAGAGAAAGTGACTGGCCCAAGGTCACTCATGTCTTCATGACTAAGGCATGAGGAGAACATACAATCTCCCAGTTCGAAGCCTGGTGTCTTAACCACTAAACCAGACTTGTTCTTCCACACTACTTCAAAAGACCCGGGACAGTTTACAGTATGTCAAAGCTATATTAAGAAAATGAAAAAAAAAAACCAGGATAATCCAAAACCACAGAAATGAAACTATGATGTTAACCAGTCATCTTCACTACAGCTCATAAGACTAAAATGTTTTTAATTGTGAACGATCAGTCACAAGTAGATCCCTGGATCTAAGGAATGAGGATTTTGTAGATCTATCACCAAAAAGGCATATTTTTCAGACTCCCCCCAGTCCTTTCACCTTATTAGTTGTGGACCTCAGCAACTTGTTTTAGAATGCCTTGAACCAGTTGGGCCTGGGTGAGAGAGATCTCTCTGTAAGTAAATAGTTCAAGCCATGTAGGAGTCTATAAATTAAAGTCATACCTTGACACTGATTTAGAATCTATTGACAACTAATACATTCACTTAAGAACAATGTGAAGCTGCTAAATCTATTAATCCCTCTTTTAAGTTATCTTGAAGGGTAGCTCCACCTAAAGGGAACTACTTTTATGATGAAGATGAATCATACTTTTAAAGGCTTTCTTCTCTATGGGAACAAGTTTCTCTGAATTTATCTGTAGTGGATAAATGATTAGAATGCAGTATTGCAGGCTGACTCTGCCCACAGCCTGGATTTCAATCCTGATGGGGCTCAGAGTTGACTCAGCCTTCCATCCTTCTGAGGTCAGATAAAATGAGGATCCAGATTGTGGGGGCAATATGCTGACATTGTAAACCGCTCAGACAATGCTGTAAAGCACTATGGGGGAAGGGTTTTTCCCCAAAAATAAGACCCTGTCTTATATTTTTTTTGAACCCTGAAATAAGCACTTGGCCTTATTTTCGGGGAGTTTTTATTATTTTGGGGCGCGTGAAGCAAGACTCCTCTTGCCATCTTACCTGATTTCCAGCTCTTGTCTCCCTAACTCTAACCAGAGGAAATGGCGAGGACTGTCTGCGCATGCGTTTAAATATTTTCAGGAAGGGCTTATTTTCAGGGAGGGCTTAGTTTCGTGGGGGACTTATTTTAGCACATGCGCTCAAAAGTCTGAATGGGTTTATAATCCAGGGAGGTCTTATTTTTGGGGAAACACATTATATAAGTCTAAGGAAGCCCGAGTTGCAGGTTGCTTCTTCTTCACTAGGGATATATAATATAATATAACAACAGAGTTGGAAGGGACCTTGGAGGCCTTCTAGTCCAACCCCCTGCCCAGGCAGGAAACCCTACACCATCTCAGTCAGATGGCTATCTAACATTTTCTTAAAAATTTCCAGAATTCTATCCAGAATTCTATCCAGAAGCCATGTTGGGATCATGATTCAGCCAGACTGATCACCTGTGGAAACCGACTCTGTTTTCTGGGATTTAATTTGAGCATATTTTGACCCTTCAGCCCTTAGAGCACCATCAACCTTGACAGCTTTAAGATGTGTGGACTTCAACTTCCAGAATAACCAGGGGCTTATCCAGGAAGGAGCAGAGCCTGATCTTCATAGACAGTGCTGAAGATACCATGGCCATGTATTCAACACTGCTGAGAGGTATAATAGAACAGGAGGTGCACATGAGATCCCAATATTAGCCATCAACTGGAATGACCAATGCTTTGCATCCTGATTGGAGGGGATCCAGTTAATGTTTCAGTGTTGCCCCTGAGTTACTTCAGAAGCTGCATCTCCAGAAAGTTTTATGTCATATTTCATTTAATCTAATTCAACTTCATCGGCTACTTATTCATTTCTCACACTAACCTTTAGAAATCTAAATGGTTTGTATCTGGCTTGCCATAAAGACTGTCTGCATCTTGGATAATCCTGCATCATACCAGCATCTGATATTCTGTATCCAACAGAAAATGCTTTGATGGAAGACAGTTAAAGGGCCTTTTCTCAGTAGTCTGATATATTTGGAATCTCACATATTTGTCCTTTTAGAATCCGTTATTTTAATTATTTTATTTAGTCCAATATGATTTAGTTTTAACTGGCAAAAAAAAAAGGATTTTGTAATTGTGCAATTGGTATAAATACGTATTTCCAAAAATTGCCATGACTAAACAGTTGCCAGCTGACTTTGGTTACATTTGGAAAATGATGTTGTGTGTTCCCTTCAATTGGCCTGTGACTCTGATAGCAAAACAAGTGTCCTGTAAAAGGAGACCATGGATTCATCATTTTTTATTTTTAAAAAATCATCATTGTTTTTATAGAACTCCTTAAACGAGATTGCCAGACAATTCAGCAGAAAGATATTTCTATATGAAAAAGTATGAAATGAAAAACGGATACATTAACCATAGAATTATGGGTCGTATACAATTATTTTTGTACTTCTGGACCAGTTAGATTAGTGAGAAAGTTTCCTTAAGCAAAGGTAGGCTGCAAAGTCATACAGCCTTCACTGGTAGCTTGGAAAAAGCAATCAGTACAATATTACAATATTGTACAGTATTAATTTCCCCGCCTCCTGCCCCCCAAACTAAACATTAGTAACAATCCCTCAAAAAAAAAAGTCTTATAATTGATTTCCTAAGATGCTAGATGAATGGTGGTGTTCTGCAAGACAGGCATTATTTTCTGATGTAACAAAGACATAAAGTGTGTAAATGGACACACACACACACACACACACACACACACACACAGAATTGAAGACAATTTTGTTTTTTTTCTAAGGGAGAAAGAGAAGGAGAGAAAATCTCGAACAATTCATCTGCAGGATTACACTCTGTTCACAATTGGCAAGTTATTTGTTCTGAAATTGTGTGTCCAATCCAGGAAATTGTATTTAGCAGTTAGTATTTTTTTCGTCCTTTTTTTCAAGGAATCGTTGCAGTTGATGCTATTGGGAAGGTTAATGAGCTAGGGATTGGGTGTGTGGAGAGGAAAGATTCAAGTTACTTTGGCAGCCTCTAGTTTATTAGCAGCAAGAAGACCCTTGCATTTTCTCTTGTTTGCTACTCTTATAGAATTACAAGCATGTGTGACATTTCAGCGAGGGTGTGCATACACACCAGAACATGCACAGATTTTTTAAACTCAAGATGCTTTACAGACATACCTAGAATGCTCTTATCTGGTCTCTTCGCCTAAGAAGGATAGGCGTTACCTACTGTTTATAATCCTTAAGAAAGTTAAATTATGTTTTCAATAAAAGCTGTTGGCGGTACCAATCTAATTGGATTAGGGTTAGGGTTAATTGGAAAAGGACAGCAAAAGTAGATTGCTAAGAGAAAAGATGCATGGGTCAGGCTTGGCAGATGACTGTTGGACAATATAATAAATTCAGGATCCTGCCAAATACAATGTCGACAGCTGCCCAGTTTTTAAAAATTCTTCAGCATGCTATAATCAAATCAGCGGAACAGTTTAACAAATGGAGGTGGGGAGAGATCTTTTTTGCTTTTAAAGTACTTGAACACTGTGAATTACTACGGGTAATATTATAGGACAAATTGGCTTAAATTTGTCTAGCTGCCTAGTATTATTTAATTGTTTATTTAATTCTTTAACCTAGGCTCAATGGAACTAAAAAAAAAATAGTGGTTTGTCACTTTATATTTCAGTTAAAAATATTGTAGTTTTCTGCTAGAAATCCCAGGTCTGGGGATTAGACTGGGAATTTAAAAGGAAATCCTGGAATAAGACAACAATATTTCCATATTTTTAAAAAATGATTTAATAATTTCAGTTGTACAGATAACAACTACCAATAGAAGAGGCTATATGTAGCTCAGAATTGAAATGTGGAGTTCTTGATAGTCTCTGAGCTTAGTTTATTTTTATTTATTTTTATTTATTTATTTGTCAAACACAACAGTATATATAAGTATAAGCATGAAATAACCATACGAATTGGATACAATCAAAGGGAACATTTTTTTTATTTTTTTTTACATTTATACCCCGCCCTTCTCCGAAGACTCAGGGCGGCTTACAATGTATAAGGCAATAGTCTCATTCTATTTGTATATTTTTTTTTTACAAAGTCAACTTATTGCCCCCCCAACAATCTGGGTCCTCATTTTACCTACCTTATAAAGGATGGAAGGCTGAGTCAACCTTGGGCCGGGCTCGAACCTGCAGTAATTGCAGGCTCTGTGTTCTAATAACAGGCTTCTCTATTGCCTGAGCTATCCCGGCCCCATTAGGACAGGAACGGTAGACACGCTGGTGCTCTTATGCACGCCCCTTACAGACCTCTTAGGAATGGTGTGAGGTCAACAGTAGATAGTCTTTGGTTAAAGCTTTGGGGATTTTGGGAAGAGACCACAGAGTCAGGTAGTGCATTCCAGGCATTAACAACTCTGTTACTGAAGTCATATTTTCTACAATCAAGATTGGAGCGGTTCACTTTAAGTTTAAATCTATTGTGTGCTCGTGTATTGTTGCGATTGAAGCTGAAGTAGTCTTTCATAGGAAGGACATTGTAGCAGATGATTTTATGAGTTATATTCAGGTCATAACATAACATAACATAACATAACATCAGAGTTGGAAGGGACCTTGGAGGCCTTCTAGTCCAACCCCCTGCCCAGGCAGGAAACCCTACACCATCTCAGTCAGATGGTTATCCAACATTTTCTTAAAAATTTCCAGTGTTGGAGCATTCACAACTTCTGAAGGCAAGTCGTTCCACTGATTAATTGTTCTAACTGTCAGGAAATTTCTCCTTAGTTCTAAGTTGCTTCTTTCCTTGATCAGTTTCCACCCATTGCTTCTTGTTCTACCCTCAGGTGCTCTGGAGAACAGCCCAACTCCAACTTCTCTGTGGCAGCCCCTGAGATATTGGAACACTGCTATCATGTCTCCCCTAGTCCTTCTTTTTGTTAAACTAGACATGCCCAGTTCCTGCAACCGTTCTTCATATGTTTTATCCTTCAGTACCCTAATCATCTTTGTTGCTCTTCTCTGCACTCTTTCTAGAGTCTCAACATCTTTTTTACATCGTGGCGACCAAAACTGGATGCAATATTCCAAGTGTGGCCTTACCAAGGCATTATAAAGTGGTACTAGCACTTCACGTGATCTTGATTCTATCCTCTGTTTATGCAGCCCAGAACTGTGTTGGCTTTTTTAACAGCTGCTGCACACTGCTGGCTCATATCTAGATGGTTATCCACTAGGACTCCAAGATCCCTCTCACAGGTACTACTATTGAGCAAGGTACCACATATACGGTACTGGTGCATTTTGTTTTTTTGGCCTAAATGTAGAACCTTACTTTTTTCACTGTTGAATTTCATTTTGTTAGATAGCCCAATGTTCAAGTCTGTCAAGATCTTTCTGTAACTTGAGCCTATCTTCTGGAGTGTTGGCTATTCCTGCCAGCTTGGTGTCATCTGCAAATTTGATGAGTTCCCCATCTATCCCCTCGTCCAAGTCATTGATGAAGATGTTGAAGAGTACTGGGCCTAAAACAGAGCCTTGGGGTACTCCACTGCATACTTCCCTCCATGTGGATGTAGTTCCGTTGAGGACTACACGTTGAGTGCGGTTGGTCAGCCAGTTACGAATCCATCTGGTGGTGGTGCTGTCTAACCCACATTTTTCTACTTTATCTAGTAGTAGATTATGGTCTACTTTATCAAATGCTTTACTGAAGTCCAAGTAAATTATATCAACAGCATTCCTCTGGTCTACTAATTTTGTCATTTTGTCAAAGAATGCGATAAGATTAGTCTGGCATGATCTGTTTTTGACAAACCCATGTTGGCTTTTGGTTATTACTTTATTTGCTTCTAGGTGTTCGGTGATTCGTTGCTTGATTATCTTTTCCAGGTCATGCCGAAGGGGGCGGAGTTCTAAATTTTCTAAACCCAGGATTTCAAGTCTGGTGGCATAAGGTATTTTGTTGTGATCAGAGGAGTGGAAAATTCTTTTTGTAAAATATTTCTGGACACACAGAAATAGTTGTTTGCAGATATTTTATTATCTAAGTAGATAACATCCTCACTTCAAGAAGAGAATGGGGTTTGCTCTCTGCTTATATACATTAGCTTGCCCGATGTAGGAACTCCAAATTCAAGCAGGAAGCAACACCCTAATCAAGGAATTGCCAAGGAAAAAATAACCTCCTTACCAACACTTGTAGGGTTACATAACTGGATAATAAAACCTCTGCAACCAAACAACCAACCTCAAAGGGCACCAAGGACTCCAATATAAATTACAAAAAAATAAAAGAATAAAAAAAAGTGCAGAAAAAGGACAATATAAAAAGAAAAGAAGGAATAAGAATAGCAAAGAAAGAACAAATAAATATATAAAGAACTAACTTTTCCCTTTGTCAGAACAAGTATAAACAAGGTTAACAATTTGTCTTTTAAAATACAATAAACCATTTGTTCATCCCATATCTCTTTTCTATAAACAAATCCTTAAAGCATCACCATTCAGTCCTGGTCAGAAAAAGTTCATTAAGGATTACCAGAAATAAAACATCCATTTTAACATTGATCAAATAAACCAAATTTATATTCCTTCCCTTTAGTTTTAACAATCTTGGACTTTAATCTCTTTGAATAATGTCATAAAACTTGATGTCTTTTCCTTTTCCTTTCTCTCTTCTCATCAAAACAGAAATTTTATTTCAGTGATTGTGATTGTGCAATTTACATATAGTTAGCAAAAAATGCCCACCACTTCTACAGCCTGGTTCTCAAAGGTTCAAGACCCAGTAGTTGGGGACTCCTGGTTTAAGCTGTTCAATGGACTGCCCACCTAATTTCCAGTTTTTCATTTTGGGCATTTAGATAAAAAAAATCTTAGTCTTGATATAATCTATTATTAATTACTCCTTAGTGCAACAATATATGATTGATTTCAAATCTATTTTAAGGTCAGTGGAGATTAATGACAGAATTATTACCTCAGTGGCATACAATAATAAATTGATATGTCTTTCAGATAATTTTGGGGGATGAAAAGTAGAATACTTATGTGAAGAATTAAAGAGTTTATATAGTAATTTTTTTAAAATGTAACCAATACACATCCTTCTCTAACTCTCCTTCTTATGGATATTTCCTTTGTGACATGTAAATATAACATCAAGGATGTCTAACTCATCATGTTCTCACCAGAAGTCTTGGGATCAGAAACTGCTTACATATTGTAGCCAATAAAGGGACATGGATCTGTTTATTTAGTCATTAGTTTAACTACAGAAAGAGTTTACTTATTTGTTCTATAATTAAAATCAAATGTAATTAAACATCTGCACTCAAACAAGCCCAGAAATTCACTATATTGAATTATATTTGATGTTTTAATGCCCATTCCTTAAGTTTGAAGCAATCCTTTAAAATATCTTCAATGTGTCTGGTGTATCCATAAACAATGCTTTAAACACTGGATTCTGTCCCCCCCCTTTTTTTTATATGTTAAAATTACTTTTTTGAATGCAGATGAACACATTTAAAATTTAGATTAAATTATATTGATGATGATAATGCACTGTTACCTAATTGTATAATTAAACATCTGCAGGCAAACAAGCTCAGAGAGCAACAAGATTTCCACCTTTTAGCCTTGAAATATATATATATATCTTCTCTTCTATTTTTAAGTTATATTGCCAGATTAATCCTTGTTGCATTAATACCTTTCACCATGTTCTTTCTATTATTAGAATAGAATAGAGCTGGAAGGGATCTTGGAGATCTTCTAGCCCAACCCCCTGCTCAAGCAGGAGACCCTACATTATTTCATTAGTCTTATTATTTTTTTATTTTATTTTATTTTTTAGTCATTAGATGAAATGTTATTACATTAGTCAAAATGATTCTTTTGGTTTTTCTTGGATGACATCAAATAGTGGTGATATTTTTTTGTTCACAAAGTAAAATAAATGTATATTCTCACTTATTTTGAACATGAAAGAGAGTCAGTTATTACTAGCTTGAAGGCAAGATGGTAGTACATGTCACTTTTCTGGTTTCTTATATGCCTTGTTTTGTTCTGCTCTGTGTAACTGGAGCAGTTTATTTGGTGGAAAAGTGTGAAAGTATTCTTCGATTGTGATAGTCGTTTGGTTCTCATTAAATAGAGGCCGCATGTGTCTGTTTATCATCCTTGTTTAACATTTGACTGCTTTCAAGAATAATATTGAATGTGGTGAACAAATGCTTCCATTTCTTGTCTTGTCTTACTTGGGCCTCGCCTGACTATTCTCACTTTTGACATGGATTGCCTTTCAGATTAGAAAATTTTATAAAGATCAAGATTTTAAATTATAGCTTTATGAACGGAATTATAGAAATAGGAATAAAGAGAGATCATTATTTATTTATTTATTTATTTATTTATTTATTTATTTTGTCACAACAATATATGTAAGTATCATACAAAAAGATGATATAGTATATAAACATACATATGAGTAAATATTAGGAGGTATAAGCATATATATATATATAGGAAGAAGAAAAGAAAAACATATATAATATGTTTTTATATTATATATAAAATATATAATTTATAAATAAATTATATATATAAATATATAATTTATAAATAAATTATATATATATATATAAATATATAATTTATATTATATATAAAATAAAACTGAACACTGCTAATTTTTACCTTACAGTATTGAAATGTTGGATGGTTGCTTAATTTCAACTGAAAATATTGAGTGAGATCAGTTAGAATGTATAATGACTTTGTAGTACCATAATCAAATATGTTTGTGGTAGATAATACTTCCAATAAATTTGTTAACTTATGAACTTTGCTTTCATCACTTTGCTGGTGAATTAGAGAAATCCCAATTGAGGTTGTAAGTCAAGGACTACCAATAGACACTTAAAACAATCTGCTAATATGAAGGTAAAATTCTCTTAAGTTCTTTTATGCAGATGAAGAATCTTTCTTTTGTTAAATACCTATTGCTACCTCTTTTCATTTGTGTCTCTTCTTTCTTCTCTACTTCCTTCTCAAAAAAATTGAGATTAACAACACCATGTTAAGTTGTAGTTCTAAGGAACATTACATTGGAGATCCATTGAACAGGATCCCTCTTTGTATTTTTTTTCCTGTGTACTCTTTGACAGAACCTATACTATTTCATAATGCAATTCCCATTGAAGTATTTTAAAAGCCAGAAAAAACATTGCTTTCCATGTTTCTGTTGTGGTCCAGAGCTGGCTCGAGCCAGGGCCATCGGGCAGTGAGGTGCGGAATCCAGAGCCTCCAGAGACTGATAGTAGTGAGGCAGAGGAGTCTGTTCCTAATGCGCGCATGAGAAGAGCTGCCAGAAGGCAAAAGCAGCTCAAGCAAAGAGGATGACTTGGGAGTAGTGCCAAGAGATGATTGGCTCCTCCCATAAGGCTTAAAACAGACCAGCAAAGTTTGAGCTTTGCCGGAAAACAACGTTGGTAGCTTCATCTTCTTGGGTTTTGTTTTTTTTGTATCGGTGACTTCTGAACGTTTGCCAAGAAAGGCCTCTGGCAGTTTGCCTAATTGGACCAATTGCGATAGGACTGAGGAATTTGTGTTGGGAGGAATTTGTTTTAATTTAGTTGAACTATGCTGGGAATGAAGTAATTCTCAGCTGTTCGAATAAAGTTTGTTTGTTTTTTCACTGACTGAGTTTCCTACTACCTACTTGGGCCTGGGTCACAACACTTTCCTAAACATTTCATTATGCCAAGTGATTATTTAAAATCCATGTTTATAAAGTGCCAAATACTATACTTTAGAACAAGGGTCCCAACAGCTACAGCCTGTTTGGAACCAGGCTGTGGAAATGGTGGGCAAATTTTTTTTTTTTTTACATTTATATCCCGCCCTTTTCCGAAAACTCAGGGCGGCTTACAGTGTATAAGGCAATAGTCTCATTCTATTTGTATATTTACAAAGTCAACTTATTGCCCCCCCCCAACAATCTGGGTCCTCATTTTACCTACCTTATAAAGGATGGAAGGCTGAGTCAACCTCGGGCCGGGCTTGAACCTGCAGTAATTGCAGGCTGCTGTGTTCTAATAACAGGCTTCTAACAGCCTGAGCTATTACGGCCCTTGAATATGGCATACACACGCACACAAAGCTGCATTTGTGAAAGTGGTGCATATGCATGTGAGAAACCATCCCTTCTCCTGCCTCTACCGCTTCTGCCAGTCCACTGAGCTGAAAGGTTGGGGACTGCTGCTTTAGCACCTTAGCTCATATGGATCACATTTTTAGGAATAGGTTGTCCCAAGTTCATGTCTCACAAGCTCTACTTTATCCAGAGAGATTTCACCAGCTAACTCCTGTATCCTGTTTCCAATCTCTGCCATAAATGCTGTTCCATTTTGGCAGAATGTGTAGCTCTCTATGGCGTTTACTGAAAGTTTCTTTTCCTGCTACTTTTTCAGGACCTTCAAACTCAGTAAAGGGAATTTCTATGAATGGTTCTATGCGTAGTGATTGAACGATCAGTGTATATTTTTTGTAATGGAATTTTGTCACTTTTGTAGCTGTTAAAAATACTAAATGTAAATTCAGGTTTTTGTTTCATTCAGGGTTTAGAGAAGTTAGCAAATTACTCTGTCAAAGGACACCTAGTGGCATTGTGATAAATCAGTGCTTCTTTTTTTAAAAATTGAAATGAAAAGTCTACATGCTTGTTATCTTCTCTGACTAAATACAGTCGTCATTCACAATATATTGGATGAATGTTCAGTCTTGTTGTATTCAGGCTGTGGTTGTTGTTGCCTGAAATTAAATTCCCAGCTTCTATATAATTCTACGTAATTCTGAGAGTTAAATCCAATGAAGATGCTTGTTCTTCAGAAAGTTGCCACCAAAGCATACTTATCTAGAGTCAGTACTATTGAATACATGCCTGGAATTGTATTGTTAGTGTAACTGCAAGATAATTAACATAGTTTTTTATTTACATGGTAAAAATTCTTGGATCAACTTCATAGGGGAAGCTATATTTGCAAATAAAAAATCCCAGCTGAAAAAACAGAATGTCACCCTGTACATTTACACGTTCAAAACATTTTCTCTTCCTTGTTGCTTTTTACTAATTGAGAACACTCATATCCAAATAATTGGTCTAATTAATATAAATGCTGTTTATGATGTATTATCCAAAAACAGTTCTTTTGCACTTACCTTTTAACACTTTTAAAACTTAACTTTTCTGAAGTAGAAAAACAATTACTAATTGTGATTTCTTCAATGATAAACAATTGTTTATGATGTTGATAATATACCCTACAATCAAACCTGTCAAACTATTCAGTTGTTGGATAAGATATATTTATTAGAATGCATACCACTAGGTTTACTTATGTGGCAGCTTTTAGTCGATATTGGCGGATTTTGAAAATAAAAAACTGTAGAAAGCTGGATTTTGTTAATTTTTGGGTGGAAATCACCAGGAAGTCCCAGTTAGAATGCGAGGTCATTAAACAAATTCCTGGAAGACAAAAATGACAAACTATTTCTGTAATACTGCCAAGAAAGCTAATGAGGAGTCACACTCAGTTCAAGAGGACCAAACTTTATAAAGCTGTTAGAGAATATCTGCCTTTATAGCATTTCTGTTGCTAGCATAAGAAAATAGCTTTATTATACAAAGCTGGCAATCTGAATATTTATTTTTTATTTTTATTTATTTAGTCACAACAGTATATATAAGCATAATCATGAAAATAACTATATAATATATAAACATATATATATATATATAAGCATAAGTATGTAATAACTATATTAATTGGATATAATGAAAGGAAACAATAGGACAGGAACGGTAGGCATGTTTGTGCTCTTATGCATGCCCCTTACAGACCTCTTAGGAATGGGGTGAGGTCAATAGTAGACAGTTTTTGGTTAAAGCTTTGGGGATTTTGAGAGGAGACCACAGAGTCAGGTAGTATGTTCCAAGTATTAATAACTCTGTTACAGTATTAATAGCTCTGTTACACACATACAGAATATGTATGTGTTTGGTCTATTACCACATATTTGATTTTCCCAGACAAGTAAGGACTGATAAGTAAGGTCAATGGGGGAAGCCAGATTTGCTTAATGACCATGTGCTTCACTTAATGATTTGCTTAATGACCATGGGGGGAAAAGGTTGTAAAATTAGGCCTGACCAGTGGTGGGATTCAGCCAGTTCTCACCACTTCAGGAGAACCAGTTGTTAACTTTCTGAGCAGTTTGCTGAACTGGTTGTTGGAAGAAATCATTAGGGCAGAGAACCGGTTGTTAAATTATTTGAATCCCACCACTGGGCCTGACTCACTTAAAGTGTTTTACTCACAATATTATATTATATTATATTATATTATATTATATTATATTATATTATATTATATTATATTATATTATATTATATTATATTATATTATATTATATTATATTATATTATATTATATTATATTATATTATATTATATTATATTATATTATATTATAATATAATATAATATAATATAATATAATATAATATAATATAATATAATATAATATAATATAATATAATATAAATTCCTTAATTCGTGGTAGAGTCAGGGCAACTGTATGGAACTGAAAGATCACAGACCGGATTGCCTTTCTGACGCCACACGGAGTTCACAGCAGATATTTTCTCTCCTGTGCCCTAGGAGAGAAACATCTGCTGCTACCTTAGGATTGAACTCTCAACCTTTCAAATGGGAGACACGCATCTTCATCACTAAGACACTTGGTATATGTAGTGTAGTGTAGTGTAGTATAATTATTTTTAAATATTTCATATATTACAAAAGTAATATATTTTACCTCAAAGAGCTGAGGTTGCTATGTTCATATATTAATCCGACTGAGTGCATTGAAAAACGCCATTATTGAGACCAAGCTGGCAATTCATCATAATTTAAAAAAAAAAGAAATGTTGAAATATACAAGAAATACGGAACAGATTTCCAGTGTCCTACATTCACAAATAAATGCCTCCTGCTTTTAAGTGCTGTTAGATACATTCTATATCTAAAAACGCACTTCAGCAACATTTAGTGAAATCCTTAAACAATGTTGGCTATCGTTGTTTCTATGCTGGAGAGTAGTAAAAGATGAAGAAACTTTCAGGCACATGCTGTGGTCATATCCACTGGAAATTCTTTACTGTGTGATTATCATGGTAAACCAGTCCTTGAAAGAAGTTTCAAGATTAAAGGCATTAATGTTGTTAATATATTGTATCCCCCAATACTGAATAATTTAATTTCTGAAGAAATTTGGTCTACTGAATTTAAACTGTTGTGAAAAGACGATTATGCATTTCTGGATGGTTGCTTATGTACTATTTCCTAAAAATCTGCTTAATGAAATTTGTCAGCTTAGCCTTTGAGTTGGCTATATGTTGAAGAGGAAGGAAAATCAGGCAATATAATTCCACAGGGCTTACATTTAAATTATTATTTAGCAATTGAAATATAACAATTTGTATTAACATAAAATTAAGTGCCTGAAACTATACATTGGTAGTATAATATTTAATATTTAGTCATTATAAAAATACATTATAAAACTAGTACAAAGTTTTCAAGAAAGTGGTTTAGAATTACTTAGCCCATAACAATAAATTATAACCATGCATGTTACATAGTTATAGCTATGAAAATACTAGAACAATTTAATGTACAGAAACTATAGAGAAATATAATGGAAGCAATTCAATTAAATATGTGGGGCCAGTGGAACCATATAATTGCTTTGGAATAACTAGGATGTAAAATTATTATTTCAATGCATTACCTTATACATCTTTTGCAGGAAACCCCCCCCCCCAGTTTTGAACTTTAAAAAACCCCTAAAGGTATCCCACAGTATTTTAACAATATAGCTTTAATATTTGATTACTAGATGAATATTTGTTTCCTACTTTGCTTGCTAAAATACAAGATCCTCTCCACAGTTTTTTAATGTGTAAACTATCTGTCTGTATTGCACACAAACTCTACATAAGGATCTCATAAGGAATTTCAATAGCAAGACTGTGATTTAACTTTCTAAATTAATTACACATATGCCAATGATTACAGCCCAGCAAAATTGGAGAGATAAAAAGAAAAACTTCCAACATTACTAAAAAAAAAACCCTACCCTATGCACATACTACATAAAATTTTGAATAAAGATGCAACAGTTATTAAAACCAGTTTTACCATTGGCAGGAAACATTAAAAATCTCATCCCTTCAAATAAATCTTTGGAGGGGAAAAAAAAAGAAACATAAAATCAAGCATGGGAAAAAGCCCCACAGAATAGGTATCAAGATTTTTCTCACACAAACATAGATTTAATTATTTTTTAAATTATCCATATTTCCTTTTAATATGGAACCAGGAGGGAATTACCGATTATGGATATAATTACTGGTAGTTCTATACACTCATTGAAGATTTTATAAAGATTTGATTGTGTTTTACAGTGTAATCGCCTCTCCTCAACCAATAAAGTACCACAATTATCCAAAGCTTATTACAGTGTAATGAAGATTTTCTAAATAGATAATCAAAAGTCTATTGAAATTACCTAAACCATTAAACACATTTTAAAACAATCATAGCACTGTGAGTCAGTAAGAACCATTTTTTAAAGTAGAGGAAAACTTCAGCTAATACAGAATGCAGCAGCATGATTTTTTGATTACTAATGGGTGACAGTCACCTTAGGAAAATTACATTTGTATGCTGGATGTGCATTGGCTACCTATTTGTTTCTGAGTCCATTGACCCACATTCAGGCTGTCTTCTGAACTGCCTGCTCCAAGTAGAATCTGCCCATCCTGTGCAATCCAAGTATGAACGGATATTCTGCAGTTTGGCTTCTCAAGAAGAGAGGATGTGAGTGGGGAAGCAGACATTTTCTGTAATTTTCCTGGTCTTGTGGAATTATCTTGCTTTTTGGGAAAACAAAGGCCATACGGTTTGATTGCACCTTTGAAAGTTAATTTTTTTGGTGTCTTTTTCCTAATTAATGACATCATTTTAATTTAATTGAAAATTTATTTGTTTATTTTATTATTTCTCCTACAAAATTATAAAAACAGTTTGACCTCTTGGTTGATTCAGCTGTGACAGGTGTTTTTAAATACATTGTCAGTCCTCTGTAGTGTGCAAAGCCCGCTCCCGTTCTTAAGAGATAGCTCTACTGCGTAAGCTATAACTTGCATGAATATAGTACTGATTGACTGTTGATGGAGAAACAAAAATCAGCTCTGAGATACTTATACCATGAGATAAATAGCTTCGCCTTAAGTATCTTTGATTGGCATATAGGAATTTATTGCTGGATAAAACTTTGCCAAAAGTTTAAATGAGTTATAGTGGTCTGTTATTGCACACAATAACAGCCATGTAAAAACAGTCACATAAATGAGAAGGAAATGAAACAGAGATAGCAAAAGTAAAGGTTTCTTCTGTCCAGTCATGTCTGACTCTAGGGGCTGGTGCTCATCTCCGTTTCTTAGCCAAGGGAGCCAGTGTTGTCCGAAAACATTTCTGTGGTCATGTGGCCAGGATGACTATATGCCAATATGCGTGGAATGCTGTTACCTTCCCACCAAAGTGGTACCTATTTATCTACTTGTATTTGCATGCTTTTGAACTGCTAAGTGGGCAGGAGCTGAGGCAAGTAACGGGAGCTCACCGCATTGTGTGTGGTGCTTAGGTCTCAAACCTGGACTGTCGTGCTCACCATCTTTAACTGCTGAGCCATTGTGTCTCCTGATAGAAACAGTAGTAATTTTATTAATTCAAATGAAAAAAATGTTTCCTAATTCATACTGCCTTTATAAAGCAAATTGAAATGAATAGGTTTAATAACAGATAATGAAAAACGAAACTGTGCAAATTGTGCAATGTTTTTATTTTCCTTAATTGAACATTTTTTATCTTTCTGAAAAATTACGAAAATTCACAAAGTTTGCCTCAGGTGGTTTCCAAATTGGGATTCAGTTTTGCTTTCACGTGAAATCTGACGCAATATTGTTGAATGTTGAAATAGGTAGATATTTAGGAACATAGTTTGCACAAGCTTACAAAGAATCTTCTTCCATTTCTTGTCTCTGTTGGCCATCGGTGAGACACAAGCAGTCCTGTTCTAATCAATAGTGTTTTAAAACAGATATAAAGCTCTGATTTATTTGCTCCTATATGAGTTCATCTTGCGTTCCCACAGTCTGCTGCCCATATATTTTTCAGCCAAGGTTGCTTGGCAGCAGAAACACATTGTTTTGTACTTTTTGCTTTTTCTCTCCTCCTTTTCTGCCACTCCATTTGCTTGGGCCATATTGGCTTTCTCTGTTGTTAGAACACTGTAGGTCAAGTGTAGGCGTGTGCATGCTTTACAAATAACATCCCCATCATTGCTAATGTCTGCCTCAGTTGTTAAGCTTCTGGTTGTCTTTGTATGAAGGGGCACTTCATGCTGTAATTCTTGAGTGCAAATCACTTTATGTCACTTTCTTTCCTTGAGCAAAGAGAGGCTGAAATGAAGCTTAAATAATTTATTTCAATGAATACATCAGCCAGACTTATCTATTGTGGCTGTTTAAGGACTGAACGTAATTAGCACGAAGCACCATTTCCCTCACAGGTCACAGAAAAGGGAATTGGGCTCCTGCTCTAAAGGGGAGTTGTGAATTCAGTTTTAAAAGAAAGAAAGGTTGGTAGGGGCAAGAAAGACTAAACATATTTCAAGGGCATCTAAAAATGTCTGGTGAGAACTTTTTAGTAGAATAAAACATTGCTTTTTGTAATGTATTACTGTTTGGATTAGAAATCTATGGGGTTTGTGTTAACAGAGCCTTCAAACTGCCTGGTATTAAAATTCCCTTTTCTTTAAAAAAAAAAGTCCAGAGCACATGCTGGAAAATCTTTGTGTATTGGGACAAGTGGAACAAGAAACTTTGACAGTCAGACCACCGCCAACTGAATGTAGTAATTCTAAGCATCAAGATGTTTTCTAACATCTCTTTAGCTAACGTAATAGACATTCTGAAAAATCAAGGCGCAAAAGAAACATGATTAATGTGTTACATAACTTAATTTACATTATTTCCTATATTACTGTGCTTAAGACCTATTTTTCCATGATACAAGGGGTTGCCATGATAAGATATCGTAAAGCGTCTTGACATACTGTTAATTTTAAACACGAGTATAGTTTTATACTACATATGATTCGATTATAGGCTGTTCATCTGGATTTCAACCATTGATAATTGGAGTTAGAAATTAGACTAAACCTATAATCCTCTGACTTTTTCTCTGGAAATAAATACTATACATGGAATGTATTTCTGAATAAACGCCAATGAGATTAATATGTACATTATCACTTTCACTCTGTTTGAAAATATTTTATTTGAAAATAAAAGTATTTGGAATAATAATATATAATGGCTATAGAACTCAGATCTTTTTAAATCTAAAGTATACCTTGATTGCAAACACATGAAATTAATTCAATTAATTATATTTAATAAATATCTGGGGAAAAGCACATTAATTTTCATGGAGATGAAAACTAATTTGACATTACTCATTAGGCAGGAAATTATCAACATTGTAACATAAGACTTAAAATATGTCTCCCTTGTCAATTATTTGCAGCAGCTTTTTAATCATTGCCATTCTCCTTGGCCAAAATATTTTCTTAAGATTTTTTCAGATAATTCAAGATTATCAAGAACTATTGTACCACCCTGATATTGTTTGCTATGAGAACATAAGACCGTCTCTGAATCAGACATTTTGTTCTCATGATGGAGATCCAGATTTCTAATCACACATAAATGCAGAAACACATGCTCAGTCATGTTTCCCAACAACTGATATTGAAAAGTCTAATACTGGACAACATATATAACCATAAGGAAGCTTTCATATTTAACCCTCATTAACTTCTATTGCTATCCATACTTGGATTATCATTTTCTGCTGATAACAAATTCTGTAGTTTAACTATGTGTTGTGTGAAGAAATATCTCCCTATAATTTCATTGGATGAGTCGAGAAATTGGTCAGTTAACATAAACAGAAAATATCCTCATTTATTTTCTTTACAAATATAAATATTTTATCCACTTGCGTTACGTTTTTGGTCATTGTGTTAAGCTAAAAAAAAATCACAACTATTGCAACATTTTTTCCACATCTTTGCCCACTGTATAATTTAAGATACCATGACTAGAAATACACGTATTATTCTAAGGATAAATAAATTAATTAATTTTCAAGGATGAAATACAACTTAAAATATTTCTGATTTATGGTACTTGATAGATGGATGTTTTAACCTCCTTTCCTTAGAAGCCCAGAGTATAATTTGCTTTATTCCCCAAGACCTAATACACTTTTTCAAGTGATTCATTGCCAGTTCAGACTTGTTAGCATAATACAAGTTAATTATTTTTTGGGAGGAGGGGTCCTTGAGCTGAGCTTGCTTGTTTTCTTGCAGACATTTCATTGCCCAAACTAGGTAACATCATAAGTGCTGTATCAACTTATAACAGAAGACAAAGTAGCTCTCAGAAACCTAAAAAAGGACCAGACCATCATCATCCTACCTGCAGACAAAGAGCAAACCACGGTTATTATGGACAGAGCACAATACCTACAAAAAGCAAAAGAAATACTGGAAGACAAAGAAACCTACATCTCAGAGAACTAACAGAATACAAAAACCAGCACTGATGATGTTATCTAGTTTGGGTATAATGAAATGTCTATAAGAAAACAAGCAAGCTCAGACGCCTCATTTCAACTCTTAGCTACAAATATTCCCCTTTATTGGTATTTTTTTTTTATTCACAGAATCACTTTATTTGCCATTTTAATGGCTAATTCACAAACTTATAACTATCTGGAGCTTTTTCCTGCATGTTTCTCGTTTTAATCCTAAATCATTTTGGGTGATCAGAACACTTAAGCATCTTACTACTCATCTCTAAGGACAGATGCCATGTGATAAAAATAAGAGGTTCAATTACACATCTTTGCGAGGTAATATTCTTTATGATTTCTACTCTGATGACTTTTCAGCTATTCATTTAGTTGCTGTTTAACCAGTTATTATATTTTGTCCTTTAACCAGTTCTTTAACCAGATTATTTGTATGTTTGACTTGTCAAGTTTATTCAAGAACCTTTGGCAAAACCTTTTGTTGAAAGCAAAGAAAAAGTCCAAAATTAACATTCAAATTTAACAAGACGAAACTATTACCTATGCTGCTGCATCTTAAGCAAGATTTCCTTTCTTTATGCTGGACAAGCAGTTTTTCAATTAATTAGTTTGAACGTCTTTGGATACCTTATCACAAATAATGCTGTCTTAGCTATATTCAAATGAACGATGGATGTTGGCTTTCTACTTTCATTTTTCTAGGCTATGAGAAAGATGCTGCATTAAGATAACTGGAGGCATTCTTAGCAGTGATATTGTTTCTCACATTTTCCTTTTTTAATAGAATACACGCACACACACACAGAGCTATCTTGTCATAAACCTAGTTGTTAGTTCTACATTGATCTTCATGGGAGTGATGGCTTGTGGGTAGTGGTGGATGAAATTATAGTAGATGCAGTCATTATTGAATCCTTCTTTAATTATCCTTCTTTTCTCTTAAATAGAAATTTTAATCTGTAAAGGCTAACGTAGACCAGAGGTGGGTTTCAGCAGGTTCTGACCAGTTCTGGAGAACCGGTAGTGGAAATTTTGAGTAGTTCGGAGAATCAGTAGTAAAAATTATGAATGGCCCCACCCCCATCTATTCTCTGCCTCCCAAGTCCCAGCTGATTGGGAGGAAATGGGGATTTTGCAGTAACCTTCCTCTGGATTGGGAAGGAAATGGAGATTTTACAGTATCCTTCCCTTAGAGTGGGGTGGGAATGGAGTTTTTACATATCCTTCCCCTGCCACGCCCTCCAAGCCACGCCCACAGAACTGGTAGTAAAATAATTTGAAACCCACCACTGGCGTAGACTATTTTGTTGTGAGAAATATACAACCCAAAAATTGTGTGAGTAAAATCCTGACCTGCAGTTGTTATATTGACCATGTCTGAATACATGAGTGTTTGTTAATATACAAATTATATGTACCTCCTTCATGCAGGGCCAATAATGTAAGTAGCATTATGTGATCTTGTAAGGTAGTATCCTAGAACCCAGTTTTTATAAAATAATGTGAACAAGCTTGGGCTAAATCTGGGTTTTGTGTGGAGATATTGGCCAAATAGACAGGTATTTTCCTTAGTGTTAGCAGGGAATGATCTATGTTATCACAGGTGCAGCTAAATCTAGTAATTTAGCATCTGCCTTCTTGAAGTATAAAACATGATGGGAGTCAGTGATCAATAGCTGCTAGCCTATCTTCCGATAATCTTAGAGATTTGCAACTTGGAATGAATAAGGGGTAAATAGTAAATATTGTGAATTAATAGAGAAGTTAAGGACAGTGTCTATGAAGCTAAGGTAAAGAGGAAAATGTAACTGATGTGAATGAAAATGACCTGATCTTACAGAATGGAGTTAGGAATCCATGCAGGAAAGTGAATTTTTTACTTTTATTTGTAAATGAAAAAGTTAAAACATATGGCAGAAAGTATGAACTGACACCATCTTAATTCCAGTGAACTGTGTTAATGGAAAAAGCAGGAATGAGCTTTGGGAGAAATTGTATAGTGGTTTGAATGAGTGAGTGAATAGTAATTGTGCCATTTGGAAACCTGAGGATGAAATAGAATGGTGAAAGCCTGATGAGCATCTGCTTAGAATAGGACTGTTTGTTTTAAAAGCATGATTTAAGCTTAAATGTATTCATCTGTGTACCTGAAAGAGGAATAAATCCAAAAACATAATTGAATTGATTGTCTCTGATGAAAGATGCAATGAAGTCATGAAGGGTGGTGAGAGGTTGTGATTCTGAATGTGGAACTGGCCTTTTTTTTTTTTTTGCCAGTACCAAAAATGGAACTTGGGGGGAAATGGACAATGGAAGAAAAGATGTGAACAACAATAGAAGTAAAAAGACTGTAGGAAGAAAAAGTATGAGTTCTGCATGAAAAGAAATATTAGAAGATAAATTAGTCTTATAATGGAACGAATGGAAAACAGATACAAGGAAAGAGGAAGACGTTTGAGTGAAAGAATTAACTTGCAAAGTGTCACAGAGATATGAATAGTTTTGCTAATGCAAAATATGAGAAAGGAAACTTGGTGGAAATATGAAATGACAGACAACTGTGATTATATACAAGAACATGTATAATTTAAGTGTGTGATTCTTTTAAATCTCTTTGTTTTAATTTATTTCTGGTGAATAAGAGATGCTTCTTTTTGTTTTAATATTGCTGCTTGATTTAATTGCACAGAACATCTATTAGATCTAGCAAATACTTTTGTCTCTGTTTTACTTACAGTATGTCATTCTCCTATGACCTTCCTTCTCACTTGCTTCTTTTTCACATCCCATTATGTTATTCTGTCCCTTCCAGCTCCCCTTTTATGAAAATAAACCCACCCTTGCTTGAAGCAACAAAGCAGTATTAATCAGCAAGTGTTCTTGGCAACAGGAACCAATGCGGACACATCTGGAGCACTCGCAGGAAGTCATTCCTTGTCCAAGTAACTTTGTTGTGAGAGAGGCTTGTGATCCAGTTAATAGGGTAGTTTTACTCAGTCAATCGGAAGAAATTGGAACATTATAGTAAGGAAGTAGCACTCATTAATGTCATTTCACACTTAAGTATTTTTAATTCCTTTCCTTCTGGGACAGTACAAATCTTGAACCAATTTATCATATGCACAGATGCTTCTCTTTTAATTACAAACATTTGATTACAAACGTTGCCATGCCTATTTTGGTCAAAGTCTCTTGGTACTGTTCCCTAAAGAGATCAGGAATAGGATTGGAAATTGCTCAAGTGAACCAGGTTCTTAAAAGAACTCTAGGCATCAAACAAAATAAAAAGACAACATACTAAACGGACCCACTTAAAACAATAAACAAAACTTAATCCTCTGTCAGCAACCCAATGCCAGCACCTCCAACCAGCCCATGGTTTCAACATTTCTAAAATTCTGTTTTTACTTTGTAATTATCGGATATTGAGTGTATTCTCATTTTAATGAGAATAAAAATTAATTTCTGCAACTGTAGAATCAGGCTGCAGATCTTTGGTATCTATCTATATTATTATTATTATTTATTATATTTGTATACCGGCCATCTCCCGAAGGACTCAGGGCGGTTATGACAAGTTACCCGTTTTTTTTTTCTTTAGTGGATTATTGTGTTATTTAATTTTTTCCCATTTCTTAGAATTTTGCCTCTTTTTTATATATTTTAGGATACAGATTTTAATTCTGCTTTTTCTTAATTTTACATCAGTTTTTGTATTACCGGTTAGGATTTTACTTTAACTGTATAATATTTATGTAATAGTAATATAGTTACATAGCTATATTGCTATTGTATTTTATTTATAATCCGACAGACTACTGAGAATTTTTTACTAAAGAAATTGTAATTATAATAAGTTTTAATAAAATTAAATAATAAAGAAAAGCTGCTAGACTACTCTGCTACTGCTGAAGAAATGTGTATGTATTTAATCAGAATAGAGCTTGAAGGAATCTTGGAGGTCTTCTAGTTCAACCCTCTGCTCAAGCAGGAGACCTTATACCATTTCAGACAGGTGGCTATCCAGTCTTCTTAAAAGTGATGAAGCACTTACAACTGCTGAAGGCAAGCTGTTCCACTGGTTAATTGTCTTCACTGTTAGGAAGTTTCTCTTTAATTCCAGGTTGCTTCTCTCTTTGATTAGTTTCCATCCATTTTTCTTGTCTTTCCTTCTGGTGCGTTGGAAACTAACTTGACCCATTCTTCTTTCTAGCAGCCCCTCAAATACTGGAATACTGTTATCATGTTACCCCTAGTCCTTCTTTTCTCTAGACCGGCTATACTCAGTTCCTGCAACCATTCGTTCATATATTTTTGTCTCCAGGTCTTTAATCAATTTATTTGCTCTTATTTGCACTTTTTCCAAAGTCTCAACATCTTTTTTTGTTATGTGACCCAAACTGGATGCAGTATTCCAGGTGCGGTCTTACTAAGGATTTATAAAGTGGTACTAATTTTCACGTAATTTTGTATGTATGTATGTAAAAGTAGGATGAAGCAGTTAAAGGAATGGCTTGTAAACAATAACACACAAGAGTATACCAGAAGATGCATTACAAAGAGTTTTGTAACTGATGGGTTATCCTGGGAATATATTCAGTGTATTTGCTTAAAACCGAAATGTAAAAACTAATGCTCTCAATGGGAAAAACCAACATTGGATTGAGCCATCAGACTGACTACATGCTCAGGAAAAATATCAAATCTGTATAAATCAGTATAAGTATAAATTAATAGGATGAAAACATCATTTCATAAAAAATTCTTTCCTGATTTTGTACCACAGATTCTATTAGAAGGTAAGAGCATTCTAATAAGATGGGCCCATGTAATAAGGATGTTTCAGGACAGAATTAAACATATAAGACTTTGGGTCATTCCACTAGTTTAGCTGATGAGGATAAATGGTTCATTTTTAGCCCAGGCTTTGTATGAGAGAATCTATAGGATAATGGTGTTCATGAGCAATTGTACTTGAAGCAAGTCACTTTTTCTCCTGTTCTATAGCTGTAAACTACAGAGTCAGATTTGTATGACATATTTTGTTTATTTATTTAATAAATAAAAACCATGTCTTTATTATTTTTCATAAATAATGCCATGAAGCAAACATATCTAACTGTCCTCCCTCCTATTTTCCCCACATTACAAATCCTGTAGGTGGGTTTGGCTGAGAAGAGAGTTACTGGCTCAAAGTCATCCAATTGGTTTTCATTCCTAAATCAAGACTGGAACTCACAGTCTCCTGATTTCTAGCCTGATGCCTTAACCACTAAACTAAACTGGCTGTAGTGAAAAGGGGAACCAGGAAACCAAGTGTAAAATCACATTGCTAAATTAGGCTGGGATTGAAATAATGAGTAACTGTTATAAGAGGACTAAAGTAGAATTGGATTATGCAGACACATTCCTGAATTCCAGGAAACAATATGTGGAAACATGCTGATCTGAAGATGATATTGTTCGATAACAATTCAGAAGTGCATAAATAACCTATTAATCTTGGGTGAAAACTGTCCAACTAATTTTGGCCTGAAATTAGGTTTTTGATTGTTGTCATCATTGCTTTGAAATGACATTGATTTCTGTATAAAGAGGGAATATTTTTAATGAGTATTTTGAGTAGTTTACAAGATCATTTAACTACTAAAGTGGCTAAATATTTATCAGAAAGTCTCATAGAAAGATTTTTGCCACCATAATCAAAATTTAAACTTTGGATTAGGATGGTTTGTAAGGCCCAAAAGACCTGAAGAAGTAAAATGAATGGTGTTATAGTAGAAACAAGTTTAGCTATACAACCTGTTCTTTTTGTCATCTTATTTCTTATTTTATTTGGTTTATTATTTGTTATTTATTTTTATTCTTTCCATCCTACTTACCTTTGAAAGGTATAATGTTAATGGGTATGTATGCATGAACTATGATATGCAAAAGCTGTCTATTATTGTAGAATCTAAGTCACCTAGAGAAAGTATTATTTTCAAGAATAATTGACAAGCATAATGAAGCTAACTTTCTGCTAAGAACCAGGCTTATTGGAAAGTAGTAATACAATTTGCTTTGCATTGTATGATAAAAAGTGACTTTCTCTACTGCTAATAATTTATTTGATATTTTCCCTATCATATGCTGTATTGGAATTATACAAATAACTTGTTAAACCGCTATCAGTTCTATTCAGAGAAAATACATGTTATAGAAATAAAACTGACCTTACAAACCTGTTTTTACCTCTCTTAGGGCAATCCCCACTGTCATTGCTCCTTTCTTGTAGCATAAACAAGAACCAACATTGTTTCCAGCTGGGAGTTTTTTGGTGTACTTCTCTATTTATTTTGAGATAGTTTCTCACCTGGTTAATACAGTTAATACGGTATTATAATTTTGCTATAACATTTTGAACCATAAGCAATTTAACTGGGTGTATACCTAATTATTAATCATATAGTGCTAAATCTCTGAATCTTGAATTTTAAATAAATCACACTATTTATCTTATATCAATGTTATGATTTTGACATTTAATTTTACAACAAAAGTATTTAATGCACTGAAAAAGCTCCCCACCCTACTTCAACCCTTTCATGGGGATAAACGCTTTCCAACTTATTACAAAGTAAAAAAAAAAGTTTGTACTATGCTGGGAGAACTTGGATTTTCCATCCACCCTTTTATTATTATTCCTTTCTCCACCCTTCTCCTTTTGTCCTTAGTTGATTTCTCTCCAAGCTTCTTGCTAAAAATGTAGCATCTATCCAATACATCACCACTCATTTTTCATGTGAAAAGGTCTTTATACTAAAACACTAAATAACTGTCAGTGAAAGTGGCTCTTGTTTTCTAATTGAAGAAGATACAGGGGGAGGGAGGGAGGGAGGGAGGGAGAGAGAGAGAGTGTATATTTAGACAGATTAAACATTTACATAATAGTCTTATAGTATATAATGTCATGAATTCATAATACCAAGCACAATACTGAAGAGAAGAAGCAGGAGAAATTTTATTGCAATGGTCATTGGCTGCTTGTGTCCAAGAAAGAGGGACTCTGAACAAGATTTTTATAGAAATTGGGGACCAGAAAGGGGGAAATTCTAGGAATCTGATTGGCTGGTCACTTTGGGAAGCTAGGCAGGTCCTGTCAGTAAACCTGGGGTAAGTTCTATTGTTTCAGGAGGGAAAAAGAGCTGATGAGGAAAACCATTGTTAAAGGAGATGGACTGTTGAGGTCAATGGCTGATACAGGATGGAAGATTGGGATCTCTCTGTGTTCAAATCCCTTCTTAGGAATATTTAAATGATAAGTGCAAGAACAAGCTTTTTTGTGTGTGATTTATACATCCAAGTTTTAAAGAACACCGATTTAATTTATTTTAAAATGGATAGCATTCAGGTAATCCTTAATTTACAATCAGCCATTTTACAATTGTTTGGAGTTATAACAGCCTTTATAGGTTGTAAAATACTTCCTGCTGTCGCAAAATGTCCCTGTCTCCCCTCATTTACATTTTGAGCGGCTGGCAACAGAACTGGTTGCCATGTTCTGCAGTCATATGGCTACAGAATTTATGCATTATGTTTTTTGCCAGTTTGTTTAACAACTGTGCCATTTGCTTAACAACCATGTGATTCATTTAATGACACCATGAAAATGTAAAAAAAAATGAGTCCATATATGAAGATATCCCAATTTACAGTTACAATTAGATTTCCAGTCCCAGTTGTGATGATCTGTACTAACACTTTAGAAATCAACATATTTCAGTGGGCCTCTGAGTATGAATATTTCAGCTCAGTAATTCTTAATGAGAGATACTTAAGAAGATTAATCAAAAATCCCATAAAAAAATAGAGCCAATGGTTTGATGCTAATTGGCTCAAGGTTGACTCAACCTTCCATCCTTCCAAGGTTGGTAAAATGAGGATCAGATTGTTATTATGCTACTCTGTAAACTACTTAGAAAGGTTGTAAAGCACTATGAAATGGTATGTAAATCGAAGTGCTAGCGCTAAATGCTAATTTAAAGACTGAATGTACAACTGACCTAGAACATTTATAATTACTTACAAATGTCATATTCATCTAATTTCTCTTATAATTCTGTTTTTTCTTTTCATAATTCTATTAAACATTCCAGTTGAATAGATAAAACAGATAAAACTACAAACTATAAAAATAAAAGAATAAAATAAAAGATAGAACCAAATAAATATAAATAGAAAATTTTGCTAAAAATATAACTAAGTATACATTCATACATACATACATACATACATACATATATAAATATATATATATTTGTTTTCGCGGGTGTTTGTATGTAGGTCTTTGGTTATTCGGGTTTTCTCCCGCGTAAAATTGGAAGTGTCTTGGCGACATTTCGACGAAATCCCATTCGTCATCATCAGGCTAGGTGTTTACAGCTTCATGCTTCTAGGATGTACGATCACACATTTCTCCTAGAAGCACGAAGATTTCGTCGAAACATCGCCAAGACACTTCCAATTTTACGTGGGAGAAAACCCGAATAACCAAAGACCTACATACATATATACATATATATATATACATATACATATATATACATATATATATATATATATATATATATTTATACATATAAATACACATATATATATATATATATATATGGAAGTTACTTCCTTCTTCATCCCAAATAAAAACAGTGTTAACATCTTATCATCTTCTCTTAAAATACAATAACCAATTTCTTCATCCCATATCTCATTTCTTATCTATAAATAGATTGTTATAACCTTGTCAGTAAGTCCTGGTCAGCAAAAATCCATTAAAGGTTACCAGAGAAAATAATATATGTATTGAAACCTTGATCACACATTCTATATTTCTTCCTTTTACTTTTAACAAGCTTGATCTTTAATTCCTTCAAATAATGTCTAGAGATTGTTTTATTTTTATTTTTCTCTTGTCATAAAATCTTTCAGAATTTTAACAGAACTCTTTTTAAATCCAATATAAGAAAGTTGTCTAAGTCACTCTTTTGGTTTGCCATTTATGTATCCTTTTTAATTATTATGCCATCAGCTGATTTCTTTTGTATATCTAGTGTAATATCTCTTCATAACATTCTTAAATATATTATACTTTTTATGATACTATAAATCATAATCTTTTAGTATAATTTTGTAAGATTGTGACCTGCCAAGAGTTTTTTTTCTTATTATTTTATTTCTTATTATAATTATAATATTATAATAGGAAAGAACTGAGTGAATGAATAAATGAAGCAAACATGCATAGTTTTCTGAGTTACTTTTTATTATTCTCTTGCAGGTTGGTGGTGACCAGAGTCAAGGGGCTGTTTTCCTACGGGAATTTACCTTAATAAGGAGAGAGAGTCTTAATGAAGATTTCCTTCCAGATTTGCTGAATAATAATCACAAAACTGAAGATATGGTAGGACTTCGCTATATTTCTATTTAAAAATTTGTAGATGTGAAAAACGAACATACCATCTTGGGGGAAAACCTCAATCAAATCAAAGATCAAAAGGAGTCAACTAAGTACTGCAGTTGCTGTCTGTACCTGGTTCTTCATGCATGTTCCTCAATGTAGCACTCCTAAGAACAAAGGGTTTGGGCCTTAAGCAGTCCTAGTTGATGAAGCACAAACCTAGTTGATGAAGATGTGTTTTTCATTGAGCAGATATACCAAACAGGAAGGAAATTTGTTACTGGATTGCTAGAGAGAGCTTTAACATCAGAAGTATCTAAAACAACTCAATTTTAATAAGAAATGCAAGCCTAAAAAGAGCAGACTTAGAACATTGGATCAGTACGGCTCAATATTAGTTTTTCCTGTTGTTTTTAGTATATTTAGTCCTGTCACCTGATCTTGAACAATAAAACATTTTTTGGGTGAGAAGAAGGGAAAATCAGGATAATGAAGTAAATAATCAAGATACCTAAAGAGTATGAACTATCTACAAGAACTACCTTTCTTCTTCTATCTATTTCTTTAATTGTCTCTCTCTCTGTCTGATTCCCCCCCCCTTTCACACACATACACACACACACACACACACACAGAGAGAGAGAGGGAGAGAGAGAGAGATATATATATATATATATGGAAGTTACTTCCTTCTTCATCCCAAATAAAACAGTGTTAACATCTTATCATCTTCTCTTAAAATACAATAACCAATTTCTTCATCCCATATCTCATTTCTTATCTATAAACAGATTGTTATAACCTTGTCAGTAAGTCCTGGTCAGCAAAAATCCATTAAAGGTTACCAGAGAAAATAATATATGTATTGAAACCTTGATCACACATTCTATATCTCTTCCTTTTACTAGAGATTGTTTTATTTTTATTTTTCTCTTGTCATAAAATCTTTCAGAATTTTAACAGAACTCTTTTTAAATCCAATATAAGAAAGTTGTCTAAGTCACTCTTTTGGTTTGCCATTTATGTATCCTTTTTAATTATTATGCCATCAGCTGATTTCTTTTGTATATCTAGTGTAATATCTCTTCATAACATTCTTAAATATATTATACTTTTTATGATACTATAAATCATAATCTTTTAGTATAATTTTGTAAGATTGTGACCTGCCAAGAGTTTTTTTTCTTATTATTTTTTTTCTTATTATAATTATAATATTATAATAGGAAAGAACTGAGTGAATGAATAAATGAAGCAAACATGCATAGTTTTCTGAGTTACTTTTTATTATTCTCTTGCAGGTTGGTGGTGACCAGAGTCAAGGGGCTGTTTTCCTACGGGAATTTACCTTAATAAGGAGAGAGAGTCTTAATGAAGATTTCCTTCCAGATTTGCTGAATAATAATCACAAAACTGAAGATATGGTAGGACTTCGCTATATTTCTATTTAAAAATTTGTAGATGTGAAAAACGAACATACCATCTTGGGGGAAAACCTCAATCAAATCTAAGATCAAAAGGAGTCAACTAAGTACTGCAGTTGCTGTCTGTACCTGGTTCTTCATGCATGTTCCTCAATGTAGCACTCATAAGAACAAAGGGTTTGGGCCTTAAGCAGTCCTAGTTGATGAAGCACAAACCTAGTTGATGAAGATGTGTTTTTCATTGAGCAGATATACCAAACAGGAAGGAAATTTGTTACTGGATTGCTAGAGAGAGCTTTAACATCAGAAGTATCTAAAACAACTCAATTTTAATAAGAAAAGCAAGCCTAAAAAGAGCAGACTTAGAACATTGGATCAGTACGGCTCAATATTAGTTTTTCCTGTTGTTTTTAGTATATTTAGTCCTGTCACCTGATCTTGAACAATAAAACATTTTTTGGGTGAGAAGAAGGGAAAATCAGGATAATGAAGTAAATAATCAAGATACCTAAAGAGTATGAACTATCTACAAGAACTACCTTTCTTCTTCTATCTATTTCTTTAATTGTCTCTCTCTCTGTCTGATTCCCCCCCCTTTCACACACACACACACACACACACACACACACACACACACACACACACACAGAGAGAGAGAGAGAGAGAGAGAGAGAGAGAGAGACTGTCATAGGTTCATATATTGCTGGTTTAAAAGATACACATGTGCATACACAAACAAGTAGAAGGATTTAATCTTATGGTTGGGGATTTTTATTAAGAGCTTATTCCAACAAAGCAGTGGTGGGTTGCTCCCGGTTCTGTCCAGTTCTTTAGAACCGGTAGTAAAAGAGGTGGCAGGCTCTGCCCACCCACCTGGATATTATAATTGACAATCTGCGCATGCGCAGAAGCGTGCGCGCTCCTGTTGCAAATTGATAGTAAAGGTAAGTAGAACCCACCCTTGCAACAGAGGAAAGAATGACTACCATATTGATCTCCAATTGTCTCCATCAACTCTGGAATTTGGCTGGTATCTTTCTAGGAGGGCACAGCAAGATGGGCTATACTACTTTGTTACAAGTCCTTGGAAGGAAGTCGTTAACATATCTGTCCCCCAAACAGCTGTTGCCAGTTGCACCCTGGAGTCTCCTAACATCTCTTTTTCTCCTTTTCTGTAGAGACTATTGCGAAATTTGATTATGGCTCATTTGGCTAATATGATAAATTTATCGTATTATGGATTGTTAAATAGCAGCACAAATTCATTTACAGAACACAGTAGTCATGATTGTACTAGTAGAATAAATAATCATAGCAATAAATAGTTTTCGCAAAACTAGAGAATAAAGTGTTTCTTTTGTGCTGAGATGTCTCTAAAACAACTAGTAAATGTTAGTATGCGTGTAATCTAAACTAAAATTAGATATTTTGAATGAGACATATTCATATTTGTTGAAACATTCTCTAATTCACTAGATTGATTTTGTTGTTGTTCCTATCTATACTTTGCCAAGAACCTCCACAGCCACCAGTTTGCTACAACTCCTCCAAATGTTTATGTGGAAATATCTTGTAGTAAACACTTCACAATTCTGGATTTGGACTGTACACTTTTGGACCTAGCAAGCAGTGTAGATTGCCAGCCCTGATAGAATAAACAATGCAACAAGATGTGGGCTATTGTTTCAGAGTAGATATATCTAAGCAGTGGCATTTTGAATAGGGTCTGTTATTGGGGTGCCCCTCCACCAGTCCCAGGAGTAGGACATTGAAATTCACAAATATAAAAGATTTTCTGTTTCTTTATAAAGGGTGGGAAAACAAAGAGAATGTGATGTAAGTTACCTAAAGTGTAATTTGGAATTTCAGATCTGTCAGCTTGTAGGACAAGGTAAAAATGCATGGCAGTATTTAGTCTCAGAGACAGCTTTCTTCAGGCCCAACATTATTAAAACCTTAATTGAGAGGTTGCAGAGGGAAGAATTATTTTCTATTTCAGTTTGTGCGTCACTTACTATTAGCTAAGTCATAGTTTAAACAAAATCTCTATTTTTCAAGATAATAGACTTTGCGATTATTATCGCAAAATTAGATTCTGAAGTTGATTGCCTGCTGTTAGAAAAAGAATGAATGCTGACCTTTGATTTGATATCCTGTTTCCTCGAAAATAAGACACCCCCTGATAATAAGCCCAATCGGGCTTTTGAGCGCACGGCAATAAGGCCAAGCGCTTATTTCAGGGTTCAAAAAAATATAAGAAAGAGTCTTATTTTTATTATTTATTTATTTATTTATTTATTCAAATTTGTATACCGCCCTATCTCCCGAAGGACTCAGGGCGGTTCACAGGCACATAAAACATTTATATACAATTAAAATAACTATTAAAAAACTTATTCTAATGCCAAATATTAAAAATATAAATATAAATCTTAAAACCAAATTTAAACCCCTGTAAATTTAAAAATCTATAAATTTAAAATCTAAATTTAAAATCTAAAAATCTAAGCCAGTCCTGCACAGATGAATAAATGCGTCTTAAGCACGCGACGGAAGGTTCGGAGGTCCGGAAGTTGACGGAGTCCTGGGGAGTTCGTTCCAGAGGGTGGGAGCCCCACAGAAGGCCCTTCCTGGGCGTCGCCAGGCACACTGTCTAGCTGACGGCACCCTGAGGAGTCCCTCTCTGTGAGGCGCACAGGTCGGTGAGAGGTATTCGGTAGCAGTAGGCGGTCCCGTAGATAACCCGGCCCTATGCCATGGGCGCTTTAAAGGTGGTTACCAACACCTTGAAGCGCACCCGAAGGCCACAGGTAGCCAGTGCAGTCTGCGCAGGATAGGTGTCATCACAGGAGCCACGAGGGCTCCCTCTATAACCAGCGCAGCCGCATTCTGAACTAACTGCAGCCTCCGGATGCCCTTCAAGGAGCCCCATGTAGAGAGCATTGCAGTAATCCAGGCGAGGCGTCACGAGGCGTGGTGACCGTGCATAGGGCATCCCGGTCTAGAAAGGCGCAACTGGCGCACCAGGCGAACCTGGTAAAAGCTCTCCTGGAGACGGCCGTCAATAAGATCGTGTATTAGGGGGGCCTTATTGACTACGGACCGTGCGTTGCATAACATTTTTGGAGAAACACGGTAGTTGTCATCTCTGTATTTTGCCTCTGTGCAAATATCTCTTTTTAAAACATTAGATGCAATTAATATTTTCATATCTGGATTACTGTACTTTATATAGAAGACTTGATTAGAGTTGACTGGTATTGTCCAACCCAACTATCTAAATCTGGAAAAGTTATTTTAACATTTGAAATAGAAAATTCTAAAAATGTTTCTTACAAATTAAAGTGTAAGAAACTCATTGAAATTTTGTAGCAATGGAAAAAAATAGTGTGTCCAAAAAAAGAGAAGGGAAAAAATGGGATTTTTAGAAAACTCTGTACGGGGATGACTGGCTGCCAAGAATTAATTTAGAAGGTTATAAATCTGCCACCAGCCAGAGATAAGCAAGCTCAGATTGTATCACAGCTCATTGAAATAAAACAGCTTTTCAAAAGAGGATCAATTTTACTTCTTCAGCAGGCAGATTGAGATCAAGACAGGTAAACTATCTGTTAAGGGTAATCTGGGTTCACAACCAAGATTGTGGACTGTTGAGCAGAGTACCCTACGCATGAAAATGACTGAGACTGGTTGTATACAATAACAGTCGCTTGCAAACAAACTGGGATTTGATATTCCTTTACTTTTAGGGAAAAGGCAAAGTCATAGTCTAAAAACAGTTCCAGGTCATACACATATAAAGCCAGTCAGGGATGTTACAAAGTCTTCTTACCAATGTAGACTTGCAAAACAAAGAAGCAAGGTCTTCTTTCAGTTTGGCAAAACACAGTTCAATTCACAACAGTCAGTATCTTGAGGAATCAGTAACTAGCCATGATCAAGCAACGATCATAAAGCTCAAATATACAGTTGCAGCATGTCATTAGGTTACAATGCTGTAGCATCTCTGTAGATTCCCCAACAAGCCATAATTTAGTAGTCCTTTTATACATTGGCTACAGAGCTCAACCAATCAGGATGCTTGCATGATGCAGCACAGCCTTAAAGCAATATCATGCCTTTCTTACTGCAAACATACATAGTTAGTTTATATATTGCCTGGCCAACTAGTTAGGCAAATAACAATTTCCTGACACTATCAGGTAACAAATTCAAAGGAGGAACAAAAACTGAAGTAAAATGAAATCCAAGATCTGAAACATGGCGAAGCGCGATATTGGCAGAAGAAAACTAAGTTTTCAATAATTTTAAATAATTTGCTCTGAGTAATAGCCAGAGGGAATGAGCCAGTGGTGGGTTGTTCCTGGTTCGCCCCGATTCAGGCAAACTGGTAGTGGCAGCGGCGGGAGGCTCTGCCCACCCGCCCAGACGTCATCAAAAATGCTCTGCGCATGCGCAGAAGCGCCACTTGCTTGCGGGCTACCAATAGCGACCCCACTACTGGAACGAGCTCAATAAATAATCCACAATGAGTGTCTCCTGAAGGTTTATCAGACAATAGCTGCAGTTTCTGATTTCCTGTTAACACTTGCATGCCTTTTGTCTAGCCTCTTATATCTGCAAATTTAGCTCTTTGGATCTTCATTTAAATGCCTCTGCTTAGGTCTAAGTGACTGAACTTCTCCATTTGAGTTACTGTCAGTAAATTCAGTCAAGAGGTCTTGTGAACTTGCGGAGTCTGTCAGACCAGAGCAGGATAACTGGCTCCAATATTCTGAAATATTCAGCGACATTGCCACTTAATGTTTTGGTTCCATTTCCTCTCATTCTCCTCATCTGAAGACATGCCTTTTCGCAGGGCCATGATATTTGAAGTATTTTCCATATAATGAATACATCCATGCTGCTGTCAATGGCTATTCAGCGAGTAGCCATGTTTCATTGCTTAAAAGCTTTCTGATCTGCATTTCAAAGAGAATGACAGCATTTTAAGAAATTAATAATGTATTCGTTTCAGTATATTTGCAAGTTTTTATTACTTCCCCTAAAGGGCTTTTAAAAAACTTTTTAACATAACATAAGAGCACCACCGTGCCTACTGTTCCTGTCCTAATGTTCCCTTTGATTGTATCCAATTTGTATGGTTATTTCATGCTTATACTTATATATACTGTTGTGTTTGACAAATAAATAAATAAATAATCTTTTAAAAATGGGTACACAGTTCCTTTGAAATTGGTTGTGCTATTTTCTTTTAGGTAGCCAATCGGTATACTGAAGTGCTGTTAAAATAAGGAATTTTCATTCCATAGTTCAAAATTCAAGTTATTTTATGAATCAGCCCACTGCTGAACCGGGCAGGATGAAAGAAAAATAATCTTCAGAAAGGCAGTGCTATTAACCTTGTCCACACTAAGAAAATTACCTCAGCTTTATAATTATGATCATTGTTCAGTCATATTGAAATAATACAGTCTACACTTTCAGCAAGATTTATAGTGGTCTTTGTAATCAGTTGCTTTCCTGTGAGAAGTAAAGTATTTCTGACTGTTCTGACTCTTTGCTGTTATTATAGCCCTTAACAATTTAGGCACTTTATTAATTATAGCAATTCTAATGGTTATTATTTTAATTCAGGTGCAAACACTAAGAATGGAATTTGAACTGGAAAAATGCACTTAATTTTAGGGATGTGCATTTTACATTATTTAGCCAAACATCAAGATGGGCTATTCTGCAGGAACAGAAGTTGGAACTTCCTAAAACCAAAGAAGCTGTTCAGTAGTGTCTAGATTGAATGTATACAAGAGTGGCAATGATTGAAATTTTTCAGGAACACAGTGTCCAGTCAACTGTTTTACAGGCCACTGAGAAATGCATGAATGTGAAAAATGAAATCTTATTGAATATTTGTTGATTTGAAGAAAGCATATGAAAAGTGTGGGATATGAATAGGGAGCTGCAAAAGATAGATTATAGAATTAATATGAAGTGAGTGTATGAATAAATGGAATAAATAACATTACTGGAAAATGGGTCAGTGTTGACTAGATCAATACTGAGCAGAATAGGTCAGTAATTGCACTGGCCTTTTTAATGTACTTATGGATAAATGAATAAAAAGTCTGCTGATGACAGAAGTATATTGTTTAAGGTCATGAATGTTTGTGTAATTTTATAACTAGAAGAAACCTAGTTGTTGGTTAAGAATTCCAGTGATTTGTACTGTTGGAATGTATGATGTCATGATGAATATACAGTAGAGCTGAAAATTAATGTATCAAAGACCAAGGAAGTTATATCTGACAGGGAAAAAGGTGCGAAAAATACATGGTAAAAAATAAAAGCAAATAATTTTTTAATTACATTTCTACACTGCTCAGTTCATCTATGTGATTCTGGACAGTTTACAATATAAAAAAATACAATATAAGCACATGACTAAAAGCACAGTTAAAAGCAGAATTAAGAACAAGATTAAAATTTACAGGTTAAAAGTAAAAATCAAAGTTAAAAAATTCAAAAGACTAAAACAGTTAATAAGGTGGGGGGACTGCCCTCAAGGCACTAGCCATCCCAGAGTTACATCACACTCTTAGTTCCTCCCCCCAATGCTATTTGGTAGAGCCACATCTTAACGCTCTTCTGGAAAACCAGAAGAGTGAGAGCTTGCCTCAGCTTTGCGGATAAGATTTTGGGGGTAACAGTAGACTAGTAGCTAGTGTCTTTATAGACTGAGTTTATGTATAAGATAGAAGCTTCTCTATGGCTAGATTCTTTTTCTGGTGGTGCTTTTCCAATCTTTCTGTTTATTCCACGTAGCCTTACTTAAAGGTTATCCTTTGTGGATATTTGTATGTTGTACAAAAACTGTGCTTTAGCAATAACAAGAAAGAGCAAGTTTGGTATAATGGTTAATACAGGCTAGAAACTGGGAGACTGTGACTTCTAGTATGTCCTGAGGCATAAAGTCAGCTGAGTAACCTTGAGCCAATCTCTCTTTTGTTCAGTCCTAGGAATGACAAATCATTTTTGAACTCTTCCCAAGAAAACTGCAGGAGTTTTTGCAGGCAGTCACCAGGACTGCAACTTAAAGACAAACATAGAGAGACACAAACCACCAACAAACATTTGCTTTAGGGCAGGGGTAGTCAACCTTTTCATACCTACCGCCCACTTTTGTATCTCTGTTAGTAGTAAAATTTTCTAACTGCCCACCAGTTCCACAGTACTGCACCGTGTATTGTTATCTGCGCATGCCTCCTGCGCATCGTGGATTGGGTTTCCGGGGGGGGGGCGCCGGCTACCAGCTCTGCTTGTCTGTTACAGCTGGGTGGTATGGGGGGAGATGTGCGAGCTATTCTGGGACGAGGCTCTTTTGTTTGCGGTCGCACTATAGCGCCATTTAGTTTCACTTACGTAATGTGAACTAAACTTATGCGCAGGCAATACAAATAGTATATTTTCAGAAATTTAAATTGTCACAGGGAATTTTATGAAAACCTAATGAAAATGTTTTTAAATAATGCTATGAAATTTTTTTAAAAAGTCAATTAAATTAAAAAAAAGGAAAGTGCTTCAGTATTGGACAAAACCCCTACTGCCCACCATGAAAGCTGGAACTCCCACTAGTGTGCGGTAGGGACCAGGTTGACTACTACTGCTTTAGGGTCTAGTTTCAAGTAGTTTGAGATATCCACGGTCGATTTAGAATCCACTCATTCAGTGGGTTATCTTCCACTGAAATGTTGACAACTGAAGATTTTGCAGAGATGTTCTTTCCTGGTTGCTTGTAATGCTGAAATTTGCTGGGATGAACCTGGCTGATTCCGCTCAAACTCAGGATATGTCTGAAACGAGATGTAAAGGATTTCCTGTTCACTATGTATAATGAAATAGGGGATTAACGTGTGCATATTTGCATAATCACCAACACCTCCTGATCACTAGGTGAATCATGGAAAATGTATGCAGCAAGGTCAATAAAGTGGGTATTAGATGACTTTATTTTAATCCTTAAGCATAAATGTGCATGTGTATCCTGCACGTTTCTAGACATCAAGTTGTTACTCAATTTTTCTGTTATTATGATCTATCGAAGTGAGATCTTAACCAAAAGTGATCATACCAAAAGGGCAAGAAGTGACATTTATAATATATCGGCTTGCTTGGCCCACAAAGGATATCTAAGAATATGGACAAGACATGTGCAGGGCATCATTTTGGTGTTCTTTATGCAGCTATCAGATGTGGATGGTTGGTCATGTCACCAGAGAAAGGACTCTGATTCAGTTACAGTATATGTCTCTGCTCATTTTTAAAATGCCATAGAAAGTAGATTCAGAAGAAATTTAAAAAATGTTGTCATACTTTGAAATACCACAATTGAAGGTAACTCAGAAGCCCTTCATGTCATATTTGTTTTCAACACTTGTCTTGTATAATTGGACACATGACATTTCAGCAGAAATTCAGTTATATAGAAACCATTTTGATTTTTTTAATGTTGTGAAGAATGATTTCCTGTTAGGAAAGAGCACTCACTACTGGAGTAGGTAGGCCACTGCATTTATCTGGATGAGCTTGTCTAGATATTTGAAACATGTCTTTCTAGCATCAAAACAATATGCAATGATATATAACTAACCTTTCCCTTTCCTTGTTGTTACCCATTAACAACTAGTGAGAGTCCATTGCTTGGTACTGAACTGATGAGATTCTCACGTATCAAGTGGCTAGACATGTGTTTTTGAAACATGGGATGAGATGTATGGATTTCTTTTGATTTCTCTATTTTAAAATATTTCTATTTCTGTATCTACATTTAATAGAATAGAATAGAATTTTTATTGGCCAAGTGTGATTGGACACACAAGGAATTTGTCCTGGTGCATATGCCTCAGTGTACATGAAAGAAAAGATACCTCCATCAAGGTACAACACTTACAACATTTAATGATAGTCATAGGGTACAAATTTAACACTTAATGATGCAACACTTTAAGCAGTAGAAATGCAAATTCTGGCCTGATGTAATGGTCAAGTAACGATCAGTGCAAATGGGATGTTGATGATGATGATGAGGAGGAGCTTAACTCAGTTCAATACTAGATCCAGGTGGCTAATAATCTAGATGATTCAGCAATAACTCAAATTCACCTAGCTACTGCCTGGCATGTTTCAACTGAGGTACTGCATTTGTGTCAGAATAGGACTTTGACAAATTCTTAAGGAATGTCAGCTAAGTGACCAATTCTTTTTCTAGGCTAGTACATGGAGCAATTTGTATTCCATTCAATAATTACATTAGGGACACAATGAGATACATTTTATTACAGCAGGAATAATTTGAACATACAGCATATTTTTGATGCTATACCTTCAAAGTTCACTAAACTATTTGCATGTCTGAATTTAAATAAATTGTCTTTTTTCTTGATATCTGCCATATCACATCTAGATACTTAATGTCTCGTTCCTTATATTTTCATAATGCATTTCTAGGAATTGCTTCAGTGTGACTTCTGATAACCCATCTTGGCAAGAATATGAAAATACTTTGCTATGGCCCTCTACCATAATTCTTTTCTTCTCAATCACTCTTATAGTCTATCCTGTTATTCTTGATAGCCTCTCACCCCTGGCCTTATCCCACCTAAATATATCTTGCATTTTGCCTTCTACTGTACAATATGGTGGTGTTATCTAATTAGATGCTATAGTTGAATCATGTTGGAAAGCTGAACATTATTGCAGAGTTGAAAAATTTAAGAATATAATTCCCATTATATTATGCACCAAAGACAAATTCCTTGTGTGTCCAATCACACTTGGCCAATAAAGAATTCTATTTTTTTATAGGTGCCACTTAGAATGTAGATACTAGTTTCAGGAGTTTTAGAAAAGGAAGACCTGTAATTGCTTTCATGGATTGTTTTCTTGTGGCACATATAATATAAACATATACCATTGTTTCTTTTGGCATTCAATAAACATTGTTACATGGATGAAGATCCATTTATTTGCTCCTAAAACAGTGTATCAGTGAAAATCATACCCTCTTAACTTTCTAGGGTTTTTTTCCTTAGCAAATGTTTCAGAGGGTTTAGAAATAAGACTTGTTATTTTATTACCCTAAAATAGCTATAATCACTTTTGTGCTCTTAAGATTACTATTTTTCTTAACTTCTATTCATTCAAAGTTGGCTTCACCTCAATAGTGCCAGCTATATGGTTCACTAGTTAGTACATAAAGCAGTACCTAAAATAATCCCACATGCTTCCTAAATTTTTATTCTCATATGAAATAGCTTATTTGCATTGATCAGATTTAAATGATATCCAGTATATTTTAGAAAGCCATGTATGATTAGTGACCATAAATAATATATATTATTAGGTTTTAAGGCAGATTTAAAGACTCTTTAAAGTCTTTAGCAGCATATTTAACATGCCCTTGGAGTATAGCTTTTCCTCCCAATTTTGCACATTATTTAAGGTACAACCCCCCCATTACTTTTTTCCTGAGTAAAAGTATATTATATAAGAAAATTACCACAGCCTTAGACTTGAATATTTATCAATATTCAAATATTAATCAGTGGATTAATAAATATTAATCCAATCCTGATTGCAGAAAATATGACTTCAGTAACAGAGTTGTTAATGCTTGGAATACACTACCTGACTCTGTGGTCTCTTCCCAAAATCCCCAAAGCTTCAACCAAAAACTGTCTACTATTGACCTCACCCCATTTCTAAGAGGTCTGTAAGGGGCGTGCATAAGAGCACAAGCGTGCCTACTGTTTCTGTCCTATTGTTTCCTTTCGTTATATCTAATTAATATAGTTATTACATACTCATACTTATATATATAGCTTATATAGTTATTTCATGCTTATGCTTATATATACTGTGTGACTAAATAAATAAATAAATAAATAAATAAATAAATATTGTAATACAGTATATCACAGAAGTGAGTACACCCCCCCCCACATTTTGTAAATATTTAAGTATATATTTTCATGTGACAACACTGAAGAAATGACACTTGGCTACAGCGTAAAGTAGTGGGTATACAGCTTGTATAACAGTGTAAATGTGCTGTCTCCTCAAAATAATGCAACACACATCCATTAATGTCTAAACTGCTGGCAACAAAAGTGAGTACTTTTACCTTTATATTTGCCTTTATATACTTCTAACCAGGGGAGGATTCTACTTACCTTTATTACCAGTTCGCATCGTGCCCGCTCATGCGCTTGCTCCGCTGTGCGCGCGCTCTTCTGCGCATACGCAGAAGCTTCTGCACATGCACAGAAGAGTTTTAATGATGTTTGGGTCAGTGGGTGGAGCGTCCCGCTGGTTTTATTACCGGTTCTATAGAACCGGTCCGAACCGGGGGCAACCCACCACTGCTTCTAATTAATTATTATGTTCCATTACAATGAATCTATTACAACCAGAAGGGTGGAAAACATGATTTTTCTCTCATGCCCTTGAGGGATTAAGTTTATTGGAGAGTCCCTTGAAATAATGTCAGTTTCCCAAAGCACTTACAGATGTTAAAACTGAAGATAACACATGATGAAATGAAAGTGTGATATCAAAATATTCTGCCCCTATTTTTAAACTGGAATTGTCATCATCTTAGTTTTAAAGTTAACATTGGCTTGAAGCCTTTCATCTTGTATCTTGTTTTGCCTCAGTTAATATACTACAGTAGTGTTACACATTCCTGTTTTTTCCATGCATTATGTCAAGGTTCCAGAAAAACCTCTTCTGCATAAAAAAAACTCAGAAGCCATTGTTTTCCAGAGTTCTTTACTAGCATGAGGAAACTGGCACACAATGAGTGAAATTCCAAAACTGAATTTCCGGATTCTTTTCTCCAGTTATACAAACCCCAAGAGTCCCACCCCCCTGACCTCTTTGATGGTCACATGGTCCCACGTTCTCCCAGTTCATTCGAATATCTTCTTGCCACTCTTCCTGCAGATGTGAACACCATCCGACCTTGACCACTTGAAGAATGTTACCATACCCCTCAGCCCCCCTTCCTCCCCTCAGGGGAAAAATGTGGCAGCGTCTGGAACCCTAAAGTCTAATATGGTTTCCAGGCCTGACACATTAATTTTTTAAAGACAAGGAATATCCTACCTTGTACTAGATGGCTCGCCTGTCACAATCTGGAGATAAAAGCAGCAGAGCCATTAAAATGAGAATCTTCAAGCAGTATTTGAAAATCCTCTGTTGCATTTGAAGATTGTCCTTTGTAACGGAACACAGAATCCGTTGAAGATGCTGTATTTTCTCTGAATATGTCAGGCCTGGAAGCCATCTTTTGCCTTGGGCCTTCAGGCCTGCCACATTTAGTACTATGGGAAACTGGGAGGGGGGATTGTATGGAGCAGAGGAGATATATAGTCAAAATAGCATTCCTTTTTCAGGCAGTCAAGGACATCTTGCTCTGCACCTGGAGGCATCTCCAGTTGGGATGGTGCTTTGATTGGATCATCTGCTGGACATGTGGGTGTTGGGCAGGGACTTGAACTTTCATTTGGGTGGGGAAAACCTGGAAGCTTTCAGATTCGGGTTTCCCAGATGTGCTAATATGACATCTCTAATAAAATGAAACTTTGAGGAACTTCTAGCCTCGGAGTCTTCTTTCATTGGGAGTGTTACTTAGAACCCTGACAATGTTTTTTCACCATGTATTTGACTTATGCCTATGTGCATAAATACTGTACTTTTTGAGATTAATTTATAATTTCACCATATATTTTTGAGCTGTTTTTGAGGGTGGGGGAAATGACTTTAAGATGCTGTTTTAATCCTATACAATGTACTTGGTCTGGAAGTCTTAATGACAGAAATGTCAGTAAGTACTTTGCTTTTGAATGTATTCATGCTTTATCATATCACTTGGGGAATATTATATATTACATTATGAGTCATCTGCACTTTTAATTTGGGGCATGACTTGACCTTAGAGCCCTGGAATTCACCCGCTGCTTCTGCTTATCCAGTCTGTATGGCATTACTGTTTCATTACAGTATATAAATACAGACTTTATGCGTGGAACAACAAGATTTATAGTTATGTCTAATTTAATCCCTGGTTTAATTAAGATATTTGCACATATCAAGGTGCTATTAACCCTCTCTTCTGTAGTACAGTTCTATGATCATATCTTTTGCCTATATTATACTTTTTAGTTTTAATCATGTTATTGATGTGTGTGCATTACATTTGACAAAGAATTGACAGGACTTGTGAAAGCAGTGCATGCATTAAAAGGAAAAAAATTGTTTGTGAGATAAAGTTTATGAGATAAAGAGACCATTGATATTTGTTTTATTTCAGTAACTATTGTTGTCAGTAATTGTGTAAATATTCTAGAGCTGTGATGGCGAACCTATGGCATGTGTGCCAGAGGTAGCATGCAACAGCCTCTCTGATGGCACGCGAGCTGTCACTCCAGTTCAGTTTGGCTGTGCATGCACACGTGTGCCTCCTGCCATCCAGCTGGTCTTTGGGTCTCTGCTGCGTATGCGTGGGGGGCGGGGCACATTTGGGGGGAATCGCATGCACATGTGCAGGGGCAGGGGGCACACATGCATGCATGGGGAGGGTGGGGCATATGCATGGCCGCACACACATTGCATGTTGGCTCGGGTGCGCACATGTGTTTGGTCACTCGGTCTGGAAAAGGTTAGCCATCAGTGTTCTAGAGGGTCCCAGCTACCACCTAATATACTAACCTTCAGTCGTTAGAGAATAATTGTTGCTGTTTTACAGGTAGTCCTTGATTTATGACCACAATTGAATCCTAAATTTCTGTTGCTAAGTGAGATAGTTAAGTAAATTTTGTCTCATTTTAAGTCAATCACTACAGATGTTAAATTAGTAACATGGTTGTTAAGTGAATCTGGCTTCTCCATTGACTTTGCTTGTCAGAAGGTTGCAAAAAATAATCAGATGAGCTTGGGACACTGCAACCATCATAAATATGAACCGGTTGCCAAGCATCTGAATTTTGGTCACTATGACTATGGGTATGCTGCCATTGTCGTGTGAAAAATGTCATAAGCCATTTTTATCAGCATCACTGAAATTTTTGAAATGTCACTAAATGAACTGTTGTAAGTGGAGGACTACCTATATTTCTTTTGAACATAATTATTTATGTTTCTGTCTATTTATGTCTATTTATAATTTACCAACAGTAATAGGATTTTTTACAGGAAAAAAAGTCTATAATCATCATAGTGTATATTGTATGATCCAGCAATCTCAGCAATTCACAATGTTTTCATGGATTCTGAAAGTTGTAGAAATTGTGGCTATGCACAAGACTGTATATCTTCTGGTTTGAAGCAGATGAGATCAGACCAAACCATAACCATAACAATTCTATATATGAAATAGATATTTGCTGATGGGAGAAATACCGATTTTTCCACCTTTTTCCTCAGTCTGGATACACTGAAAAATAATATATGTGTTCTAGTGTGGGAATTAAAATTAAAGTCCAAAATTTTCACTGTAGATTTGAAAGGATAAACATGTCTGAGAGTCACATTATGTTAATTAGCTAGCATGAAGCTCCCCAACAATTTTTATTTACTCCAAAATAAGATCACAAATATAGATCAGACTAATTGCAGGCAAGGAAAGTTGATTTAATCTTTCCTTCCCTGGCAGCTTCTCACCTGATTCAATCCCTTTTCCACACAGAGGCTAAGCAGAAGAAAAGCTATTTCAAACTGATGTAGGGAGGAGCTGAATCTGATTTCAATAGATTCATAGCTCTGTGTATAGGGAGAATAAATGGTTATATTTACCATACATTCTGCTTTGCAATTATTTATAATCAAAGGACTAATTTTCAATGCTTTGTTGTAAAAAAAATATGAGTGTATGTAAAAAGATGTACTAATAAAATTTGAAGTGACAATTGAAATCTTAACCATAATCCTATGCATAATTTCTTGGAGGTAAATTCATTAAATACTTTGGTGATTATCTGAGACAGCTTAAATGCAACCTTTTAATTTTAATTAGAAGAGATATGTTTGAATTAGAACTGTTTGAATTGCTAGAAGAATGCAGAGAATTCATCAAAAATGAGTTCAGATTTTTTCCCCCATCAAGAATGGAAAGTATCTAATTTCTAATTGAATATTTAATTGATTATGCAAACTTGTCTGAAACAGTAGCAAAACCCAGACGTTTCATTATTTACTTGCCTGAATAATGAGGTCTTTCTGATAATGTCATCTGTTCTGAATAACCTAATGGAGCTTCATTGTCCTGCTTTCCTCTTATACTGTATTCCTAATAGTCCAAAATAAAATGTTGAGAAACTGTTAATGAAACAGAGTAACAGGAGATTATCGTTGTTACTGTTGAACTTATGAGTCAACATGGTTCTGATTATCCCCAAATGTATTTCTAAGGTAATAGTTTTGAATATATTAAGAAGAAACTGTACCTTGGTTTTTCTTAAGTGCTGGGGATTTATTTTTTTGACATTGTGAGAGATAAGTATGTTTTAAGGCTCATGAGCAATGTCAGAACAAATAATTATTTGTATTGGGCACTTTTTCAGGATAGGAGTTTTCTTAGTAACCAGGATATAAGAAGTTGCAACCTTCTCCTTTTTCCATTCTGTTTCTGTTTACTGGTTTTTAAAAAAAAAATAAAGCATTTAAAATAAATCCTTTGCAGCTGGCTACGAGGAATGAAATATCCTTGCATTGTATTTTTATTAGCTTTCTTAAGTCTAAAACTTAAGTCTAAATTAAACCCTTTTAATTTATTAATTTTATTGATATCTCTGGTTTAAACATTGATGATGTGAGAGCATGGAAGACTGAGTCAACCTTGATCCGGTAGGAATTGAACTGCCAAAATGCTGGCAATTGACAGTCAGCAGAATTAGCATGCAATACAGCATTCTAACCACTGTGCCACGCACAGCCCCTAATAATTAATGTAGATTAACCCTAATGAAAGATTATGTGTAAAAGACTCTTAGCTTTTACTTTTGCTAACTTATCAGGAGCCAATTTTAGTTATGCAGGGCTTAAAATATGTTTTAGAATAAAATACTGTACTTTATATAAAAGTAGTAGGATGGAAATTTCACATTCATACAGTGCGTGCATCTTGCAGTGATATATGTGAGCAGAAAGAATGAGAAGGTAAGTTTGCTTGTGGAATAAATGCATATAACAGACAGACCAGAATGACATCATCTGTTATTATCTTACTTAGTTTAAAAAGAATAGTACAAGCAAAATAATGTGGGAATTCCTGTATTGTAGTTCCATTTCTTCAGCTGTTTTGGCATGTAACATTGCACCTCATGTTATCATCCATTAGAGGGTCCCATAGCACAGTTAACAGCTTCTATAGCAAAATTCTGTTTGGGGAAGAAGGAAAGTTCTAACACAGTTGCAACCGCAATACATGGATTTGGGCTGACTTTTCAATCAAAGTAACTGCTTCTTGGTGATCTGACCATCAAGAACTCTGCCTTCAAAATTTATTTAATAGTGTTCTTTTCTGTAAAAATACATCATCATTTCTCTGGCCCTGAATTTGTGTGGAATTCTTTTCTTCTCTTCTCTTCTCTTCTCTTCTCTTCTCTTCTCTTCTCTTCTCTTCTCTTCTCTTCTCTTCTCCTGCCCTGCCCTGCCCTGCCCTCCCCTCCCCTCCCCTCCCCTCCTTTTCATTTTTTATTCTTTTTCACTCTGTATTTTGCTACTAGAGGTTCCTCCTGCCTTGCTTATTTATTCTGTTTACTATCTATCCTTAAGTTCTGGAATCATCATATTTAGTTCCTAATATCTGCACAGGGATCTCTTTTATTTTAAAGAAATATTAAAGAAGTTTATCATAGAAATAGGCATGTTTATTCTGTGCAGCAAATGTTATAATTTCTGATAGTTTACAGTAAACAGGTGGACATGTACTAATATGTGGAGATGCTTTATTGTGAGCCAGTTCATTGCCCACCTCAGCTATTATTGTCTTCGCACATAAGCAGTAGTTCACTGAGAAATATCTGCTACTGTACATAAAATCCATTAACTGTGGGGAGAGATGCCGGGAAGAAAAACCCTTTTGCCTGTCTCCTCACCATCTTATTACTATGAAGAATTATTATGAAAAACAAAGAAGCGAGCAGGGAAAGAAAATATAAGATCTCTGTGGTAATAGCAACATTAAGAAATCCATATTCTTAGTTACGTTTAAATTACATGGAGTCAAATTTGGTGATAAATTCTAATATGCCTATTTTCTTGAGCTAGTCCTCTCTCCTTTCCCTTCCCTTTCTCTCTGCTCTTAAATCTTTCTGGTTACTGAGTATGATTAAAATTGGGGAAGATTGAAATGTATAGATTTCTTTTAAAAAAATTTCAGTTACCACAGGAAATAATTCATCAGTTTCACTATTGTATTTTTGTCAGAGACAAAGCTATAGAATCATTCTCATTTCAAAATAGCAACTTTTAAGTTATCTGGTAAAATGATACATTTATTTGGATATTTTTACAAAATTTAAGAAGCTGGGGGACTTGTATTATGATTTGAATTTACCATGAAATATTTTAGATTATAAACTTTAAAAAAACCAATGTGAAACAGTTTCATAACAGTAGGGGATGCTATTTACTATCTTTCTGTCAAAATTAGCTTTTACTGCAAAATGTGTACAGTGATAGGTAATATTTTATCCTGAATGTGCATAAAATCTGAATAAAATAATTGCAAGTAGAAAACAAATGATTGTTCAATAAATTTAATTTTAAAAATCCCTATTAGCTTGAAGCCAGAAAAATAATAACTTAATTAAAATGTAAAAGATACACTCAAATTGAACTTTACTCCCAGTGAATGCACAGATATGCCCGTGAATTTTCCTTTCAATACAAAAAGGGTGTGCAGTTGTCTTTTGGGATACAGGTTTCTTCTTCTTCTTAAAGTTTATTATAGATTAGACTCCAAGTTATAGCCCGAAAATGTCCCATTCAACTGCTAAGTATATTTGAGTCGGTCACTTATTCATAAACATTTTACACAATCTACTTGGGAGAATTTTACAAATTCAGAATTGAACTAAAAAAAATAATATAACTACACCAAGTACAATATGCAAAACAATGAATAGTCACTAATATTTTGCTTAACATGTGGATGTTTTCTATGTTTCAGAACAAACTGTTGAAGGCCAAAAATGATTGATATGAGAATACTAATAAAGGATAAGGCCATTGCTAAGAATTCTAAGGGTTGGCCCACACAGATTAAAGTCTGGTCAGCTCAGTTTCCAACAAACATAGGAATATTCCCCAAAATGTATAGAAACATTCTGCAAATACTGTATCTTTCCTCCACAGATGCCTACTGTTCCAAAAGATCATCCAACTCTCTAAAAGAGGTTTCTAGTTTATTCAGAAAGCTAAAAGAATGATAACCAGCTTTCCTTTTCACTGGCAGGAACAAAAAACAAATTCAAACGAATCAGAATACAAATTCAATACAGAAATCTAATATAAGAATTGTTGGGAAACAAAAGCTATTTCACAAATACTGTGGTTTCCCCCTCCCAAGAATACATTACTGAAAGTCTTTCCCTATTGGTTTAGAAAAGTTATATTGAGATTTATTTATTTTTAATCTGAATTTATATTCGACACCCATTTTTGGTTTTAACCCATTTCAACTATATCATTTAGGGATATAAATGGAGATTTTCTTTTTCATTCAATAGTTTTCATGACAATGATGTAATCCAAATAAGTTCACGTAGTTCACTTAGCTTTTAATGCCCTTTGAGAAAGTTCAAAGTTTGGCAAGATGCAAATTCATCTACATGAATTGTGGAACTTAATGCTTCTATCATCTTCAGGATCGTCTGCTTTATTTTAAAAGCAGGTAAATATTTATATTTAATGAACTGGTGGTACATAAGAGAAATTGCTGAGTTATTCCAATTACTAAATATTGTCTGACTGCCAAATATCAATTAGAAATGCAGATATGCTAATATTTAACTTAGTACCCTGAAGTAGGAACACCATCAAAGAAAAGGATGCAATTCACTTTTATTCTTTCCTCACTCCCTCCACTCCTCTCTTTTTTAGAGCTTTTTATTTATTTCCACACAAAGGTAAACAGGCCTTCAAGTCCCACTGATATAACAATGCCATGTTCTTATCAATCGAATTTATCATTAAGAAAAATGTTCTCTTCTCAGCTATTAGACATAGGGCAAGTTGGGAAACAGATGCCACAAGAAAGAAATCGATACACAGATGGTCCTCACTTAACAACTGCTTGTTCAGTGACTGTTAAAACTTCTGATAGTGCTGAATAAGTAGTACTTATGCCTTGTACTCAGTGGTGGGATTCAGCCAGTTCGCACCACTTCGGGAGAGCCAGTTGTTAATTTTCTGAGCAGTTGGTAAACTGGTTGTTGGAAGAAATCATTAGGGCAGAGAACCGGTTGTTAAATTACTTGAATCCCACCACTGCTTGTACTTACAGCTGATGGAAAGTTGCAAATAATGACCATGTGACATCCTTATTTGATGACCCAAAGTGATTCACTTAGTGACAGGAACCAGAGATGTTTGAATTTCCATTGCTGAACAGGATAGTCATGTGACATTGTGCTTTACAACTGCATTGTTTAGTAATTGTGATCCTAATTATCGTTAAGTGAGGACTATCTGTATCTTATAATAATAGACACTTGAAAGCTATTCCTTTCCCTCTGCCTTATACCAGGAAGGTTCAAGGTGTGGCAATCTTGAGTCAGTTTCTTACACTTTTCTGTTTTTCAGGGTAAGCTCATTCATTACTTAATGGTTCTCACATTTTTCTGCTTCCCCTTTGTAATGTATTATTTAATGGTTGCTGCATAGTTTCTTCAAGATTATCTCTGTACTCTATACAGTTCCACGATTTCTCAATTATAGCAAAGCATGCAACTCAAAAGAAATGACAGCACTGTTTACATATAAATAGCAATTTCCTAGATTGAAATATTTAGTACAAAGAAATGAGGTATTTTCTAAAACAGGTAGTTCACCGGAGATACCACCTCTAGTTCTCTTGTTGCTGCCCAGCTGCATTGGGAAAGAGGATATGCAAGAGTTGCTGTGTTCGTGTTACTTTCTCAACATTTTGACAATTTAAAAACCATTCTTGTGATATGTTAAGCTTAGAGGAAGGGGTTAGAATAGTTGCTCCGGAAGAGTAAAAGGCTAACCCTTCCCTAATCAAATGGTGAAAAAAGTTCTGTCTATTTAAAAATATATCCCGTCCATTTAAAATATGATGAGAAGCAGAGAGATTTAATTAGGAGACGCCAGCAGGGATTTATAAAAATTAACCTCGTTACATCTTTTGAATGAAAAACATACTTAGTAGATTGTGGAAATGCTGTTAATGTAATTTCCTAATTTCAGCAAAGGATTTGACAAAGTGTTCCATGAAGGCAAATTGATTAAATGTTGATGGAATAGTTCTACTCCATTTTGTATTAGTCAGACTTATCTCTAGAATTGTATCCAATTCTGGACACCACAGTCTTAAGAATAATTAAGTCAAACTGGAACAGGCTTGAAAAGGACAATAAGGATCACCAAAGGTCATTAAGCTAATTTAATACAGATTGCAGAACTTGAACATGTTTAATGTTGAAAAGAATAGACTGAGAATTGACAGCAGTTTTCAACTATCTGAAAAGATGGAAAGGTAAAGACCAACTCTAACACCTCAAGAGTTCAGGATAGGGAATAATGAAAAGCAGATTGCAATGGAATATTACGGAGAAAATAAACAGCAAGAACACTTTAACAGTGGAATTAATCATCCAGGGAAGTATTTGGACTCTCTTTACTTGGAACTTTTCAAGCAGACTCTAGGAAGGAGATTTAAGTGTCATTTCTTTTTCAGAGCAAGGATTGGATTCAATGATTGACATCCCCCTGCTATTTCAATAGTTCTATAACTTTTTTTTGGGGGGGGGGATATGTCTGAATAATCATGAGAAAGAATAGACTGAAGTTCCAAAGGTGCTTTTTCCAAAAGGCAACTGGACTTTCTTGATTTTTCCTTTGAAAACATTTCGCTTCTTATCCAAGAAGCTTTTTCTTCAGAACTCTTTCTTGAATCAAAAGCGAAATGTTTTCAAACAAAAAAAAAAACCCAAGAAAGGTCATTTGAAAAAAGCACCTTTTGGGACAACCATGACCTGCATGATTGAGAATCTCCATAGACATATGGACTGAAGGTGGAAGGACAAAGTATGTGTTCTCCACATTTCTGACATAGAGACAACTACTAGGTTGCCCAGAATCACTTTGGTCCAATGGTGGGTTTCAAATTTTTTTACTACCAGTTCTGTGGGTGTGGCTTGGTGGGCGTGGCATGGCCTGGTGGGCGTGGCTTGGTGGGCGTGGCAGGGGAAGGATACTGTAAAATCTCCATTCCCTCCCCACTCCAGGGGAAAGTTACTGCAAAATCCCCATTTCCTCCTGATCAGCTGGGACTCGGGAGGCAGAGAATAGATGTGGGCAGGGCCAGTCAGAGGTGGTATTTACCGGTTCTCCAAACTACTCAAAATTTCCACTATCGGTTCTCCAGAACTGGTCAGAACCTGCTGAAGCCCACCTCTGCTTTGGTCCTAGACCAGAATTAGATTTTTTTTCTCCTCACTTTTTTAGGAAATGCATCAACATTTTAACAATACTAGAAACATACTTGGCTGGCTAGAAATGTCACAAAATTCTAAATTTTAGTAGCAATTGGGCAGCAAAAGAAAAACAGTAATATGAGATTTTTGATTGGCTGTTAGATTGATACAAGGCTTCCAATAATTAAAGTTATTATAGAGTCTTTTGAGAATATCTGTGAAAGAAAATGCTGAGCTACTAGAAAGCTGAGATAAGCAGTAACTAAACAAGCTGGATATTTGATCGTATCCACACTGTAACTAACACTAATCAAACTTCTGAAAGCAAACAGATTATCTCCTTTCAGGACCAAAAGATAAAAAATGTTACATACTGTCAGTGTACATATATTCAGTTTTATTCTAGGCAAACTACTGGTGTATAATTCATTTATATTTATATACATTCTTCAAATCCCCCTCTGTCTTGGCTATAAGCGCTTGATAATTTCAGATAATGATGTGTATGATTAAGGTATATTTATCTTAATGGAGAGATTGCTACAGCATACTTAACTTTCCTAATTAAATAAATGGGTCTTCAAATTGCAGAACTGTGGTTGAATTAGGCCAGTAGTTTTGAAATAATTTAGGATCCAGCTGTCCTGAAAATACTGAAAATCACAGCATTAGAATATAGATTCATCCCTGATTTTTGGTCTTTCCTCATTGCTAATTCATCTGCATCAAAAACTCTCCTGGAGACCTTTCATATTCACATACATGCACACACGTGTGTACATACGTACAGATATAGTGGTGACTGAATATTAATTTTTACCACATTCACGTGGTAAAATGCCTCTTCTTTCCAGGCTGAGCTTGGCAAAAAGGAAACTTTTAGATTGTCCTTTTTTTCTTACCTACTTGTCTCTAAAGGATAGTAGTAGTTCTACAGACTCTTCCCTGATATACCTATACAGATTCTATCAGAACAACCTAGCATTTTGTTTCCCCTCCAGTAAAAAACATCTTGTGATTGATTTGCTTTGACTGTTTCAGATTTATTTAGGTGCTAGGTAGCTATGAACAGAGGCTCAGATATATTTATAAGTTTACAGGCCCAAAGACTTGTAGAGATCTATCAGATATTCAGTGCTTGTTCTCTCTGATCCCTAAATGAGTATGAGATTTTACAGTTGCTTAATCGATTAGTAACTCAAGTACCTTATCATGGATTCTCAGCCTAAACCTACATCCTTTCTCCTCATTCAATTCAGCGGTGGGTTGCTACCGATTCGCCCCGGTTTGGGCGAACCGGTAACAGCGGAGGCGGGAGGCTCTGCCCACCTGCTCAGATGTCATCAAATACAATCTGCGCATGCGCAGAAGCTTCTGCGCATGAGAATTGGTAGGTAAGTGAAACCCACCCCTGATTCAATTGTTATGGTTCCAAAAACTGTAATGATTTTTCTTATGTATTTAAGAATTCATTAGAAAGAGTGATCCAGAATATTTTCCGAATCTCCTTTTTAAAGTCATCCTCCTTCTCCAATTTGGACTTTATTTAATTCATGTTTGAAATAGCAATATTAAATGTGGAGCTTAGACATGGAGTTTCAAGTTTTAATAGGTTGATACCTGATTTTGGAAACACACTCATATGTTTTCTTACCAAGATTGAAACTCTGTATGTGTGTGAAAGATCCTGACCATGTTTTTAGAAACAATGATTAAAATTCTTTAGAAATCCCCCATTAGATCAAATCCAAAAGATTATTTTTGAAACCACATGGTATAAAGAGAGTTTATTTGAAATGGAAGTTTGAACTTTGCAGATATATCAAATATTCTATGGTCATAGTTTAACACATTTGATACTGGCTCTTTTGTGTGAATTTATATTACATTTCACTTCACAAAGATCTGGGTTGGATGCCAGTTCCTTAAAAAAAAAAAATTATAGTCCTTTGTATTTTAAACATTTTTATTTGGAATAGAAGATTTAAAGCATAATTCCAAAACAGCAGGATGAACAAGGATGAGTTAAAACAAAAATAATCAGATTTCTATTGAAGAATAAAAGTAATATTCTGTAAGAGGTTCATCAAATAATGTTTCTTGCATCATTTTATACATTTGGGAATTGAATTGATTGTTTATGTGCTATCAAGTCAGTTTTGATTCTTAGTGACCCAATTTAGTTTGCTTGTTATCAGAGTGTCATGGGATATGTTATTAAATACTTTACTGACATCACGATATATTATATCTACAGCATTCCCACAATTTACTAACAATGTTACCCAATTAAAAAATAGATATTAGTCTCATGAAATTTGTTCTTGAGACACCAGGAATGGTTTTTAGTAATTACTTTGGTTGCAAGGTGTTGATTGTGCCAGTGTTATACAGTGTCCTCATTTGCGTTTCTGGTTGTTACCTGGGCTCACTCTTTTCTTTGTCTTCCTTACCATGAACTGCTTCTTTTCTCAGCTCCTTATATGGATCCCTTTCTTGAACTGACAAATCTTCATCTTCTTGCATTGACTGAAGTGCGTCCACTTGTTCCTCCAATACTGACTTCTTTCATGCTTAGTTGCATGTTTGTGCTTGCTTGAAATACAGTATATGCCAGATAGTTTTTAGGCAGGAATACAAATTTGCACAAATGTTGAGGTCAAAATTGCAAAAGCTTGTGCATTAATCCTTACTTTATTTCTTAAAGTATCACCACTAGAAACTTTTTTGTATGTCTTCTTGTTTTCCTAAGCTTTTAGGTTAGCCAAATACATACTGTTCACTTAGAAAAAAATGTATTAAGCAGTCCCCTGCCAAATTCCCCTGGCAAACTCCTGTTGGCTCTTGCTGTTCACTTGGACTTTATATTTTAAGAAGTGGAGAAAAGAGGTGAATTGAATCACGTATGTAACCAGCATCTTTGCAAAGCGAGGAAACAGCAGGAAAGTTAGCGGGAAAGCAGGAAAGTGAAAGGACTGTCTTCTTCCACAGAACTTTTGATAATTTTGGTGTAGTCAGGTTTGTTCTGTGGAAATAAAATTGGAAGAAGGAATACATCAGTGGTTCCCAACCCCTGGGCTGCGGCCTGGTACTGGGCTGCCACTTGCATGGAAACATTGCCTCTTCCCCTCCCCACCGGTCCACAAAGCCAGACAGGTTGTTGGGGGGACCATTGCTTTAGCATACATAGTGTCTTCAACTTCTGGAGGAAAGTGGGATATAAATCTAAAAGTAAAAATAATTACTCCTTTTCTAAAAGTATATGATTAAATACAAGTTTTGTATAAGTATCTGCATTCAAGATCACTTAACTTAAAATAGATGTTTTGGATTCTCTAAGAGGCAGAGCCACAATAGCAGCGGCATCATTCATGTACGACTTCACATGCAAATCCATCTCCACTAGAGCATTACAGAAGGGTACTGTTATTTCAATAGACAAACTACCTTTACATACATGCAACTATGTAAAAACTAGTCCAGATTAAATGGAACTGTTCCCCTCCCCCTTCTTAATATTATTTACTTATTTCATTTATTTATTTTTTTCAGAAATATCTCCTATACTACAAGTAGAAGAGATTTTACTCTTCTACTTGTAGTGGGTGGGAATTAGATAGTTGAATTTTGGCCACTTCCCTGTATTTTCAATGGAAATATAGCGATTCTTACTCTTGTAGTCATTTTCAGCATTTTGCCTATTTCCCACAGTCCTTAGGCCTCCTCCAAATTTGGTCCAAAAATTGAGGGATATTTGAAAGCAAAATTTTAAGAAGGAGGTTGCAGTGGAAAGTTGGAATTGGCAAAAATTACCTCCCTTCCCATTTTATAGATGGATGGCTTATATTGTAAAATTTGAATATCATTCAGGATTATAACATAAGTAACAGCTAAGCACACTGTCAATTCTCAGTGTTTTCATTATATGTTCTTACTTAAAATTATTTTGCACAGGATGTTGTAGAAGATGCATAGTATCTATGTAAAAATCAATTAAATTCCAGAAATGATGATTTTTTTAGCTCTTACTTGCTATTCAGATACATTTCTTGATGAGGGCTCACAGAGGGACAGACTGCTTCCACAGTGGCAAACTCTGCTTACAACCCCGTTTACCTAAAAGGAAGATGCCCCTGAATTTAAGAAGATCTCATCAAAGAGTATAAGAGCACAGAAATAGAAATACAGACATGTATCTTTTTAAAAAAATATATGTTTTATTAGTAAGACATACTGTATATCTTGTGGAATGCTTTAACTTTTGTCAAGATTAATACTTTAAATTGCATCCAGAAACAAATAGACAGTCAACTCTTGAAGCAAGCGAAAATTGACTGGCATCAACAGCTGCTTGAGCTGCTGCATTCTGGACCAACTGTATTTCCAAATGGTCTTTCAGGGTGGCCCAATGTATAGCATTTGTAGTAGCCTAAACAGGAGAGAACCAAGATATGATTTGCAACAGTTCAGTTTTGTAAAGTTTAGATGTGATATATGTATAACCTACGCATCACCTTAGTCATTCTTTCTTTACTATGCTTGTAGGGAGCATCTTGTAAATGAATGCTGAGGTGAAGTAAGTAAAAACATGTTTAGGTTTAGGATAGGAGTAGTAAAGATTGATAGCTTAGCTTATGTGGATGCTGCAAATGGATTTCTTGGTCATTCCTATGTAAGGCGGGACTTTTTTAGACGCATCTCGTTCAACATGTATTTAAAATCTTGAACAGTAACGTCAAAACTATGACATGTGTGTCAAAACTGACACACCATGATATTTTGGGTGGCATGCCAGCACTTATGCTGGCATTTATCAACAACAAAGCTGCACGGTTTTCTGAGGTTACATGAAAATAGGTTGTGCTCTTGGACGACCTCAAGATCCTCCAAAAATTCTGTGAGAATGGGGCGTGCTCTGGCACAGTTTTTGGAGGCTGCTTCAAGAACGAAGGCCTTGTGTAACCCAGGAAGCCTCAAGTAGGCTGCAGGAGCCTGTTACTGCTGCCTGAAGTAAAGTGACATACAGAAAATCCTGGAGGCGCTGGGAGTGGGACAATCACACCTTGGAGAATAGCGCTCGAAGGCTGTTTTGATTGGCAGCAGTGGTGCTAGAGTTGAACTTGATGCCCAGGCTACAACTTCAGGCCCAGCTTCAGTGTTGCCATTGGGTGGTCTTGATGGGTAGGTATGTGTGTCTATGTGAGACACACCAGCAGAGTCAAGCTAGGCATTTTCTGAATATTTAACATGCCAAGCCCAAATGGTTTGCCCTCACTGGTCTGGATCAACTCTAAGAATGTAATGTTCGTGCTGCATTCTTACAAATCCTTTTTTGCTTTTGGTTGGTCCTATTGCTGGTCATGCCAATTTAGAACTGCCTACATTACTTACTTTTAGGAATCAGTGCACTCTGGAAATGTGTACGAAAGATGCCCTTTTCTGCCAAGTTCCTTGTGGCCTGTATACGTGTGGTTTTCTTCTCTGTTTCAAGAACTCAGCAACTTTTCATTAGCCATAAAGCTAGATATACATCCTAGGAAGGTAGGAGAAAAATCACAGGCTCAGTATCACAGTGTTAGTAGCATACAGGATACAGTATATCCAGGCTTGTTAAAGACTTATTGAATTAGGTCCAAATGTCATCAGTGACAATGTAGATTGCTTAGTCCTTGTTTATGGGATAGCTGTTAGCACAGCATATTTGGGCATTCTGTATCTTATTACAGCCGGCATTCAAAGGATTGCTGGAAACTATAGAAACCTAAATTAACTCAGTGTCAGTTTTCACATCACTTTTCTAATTATGCAGACACTCTAAGCAGGGGCAATTCTGCACGAAACATTTAATTGGCCAGATTTGGAGGGCTTTGGAAAACCAGATTCACATTCCTGTATATTTGTTTACTCCTTTAAAATAACTTGACTGTGCTGTTACTTATTTATATAACACAAAGGCTGTATTCTGTGTAAAAAATGGTTTATAACTATTTTAATAAATAAACACCCCCTACTCTTTACACAACAGACTCAAGTACCTCCAGCTGTTTTCCTTCATGCATTTTAAAAATGTGGAAAGCTCTTCCACAAAGGGAGAAAATATTAAAAAAAAAAAAAAGTTGCATATGGAACCATTTTCCATTTGATGGAAGGGGGAAAAGTTGAAAATAATTTCTATATGAGTGTTCCAGAATTAAGAAGACAGTAGCAGTTATATTTATAACTTGTCTTATATATCTGGATAGAAGTAAATATCTTATAGCTTTAATGTAAGCAATATGTTATATTTCACTTTGCCCCCAACTTACCTTACAACGTTGCATGCTTCTATTATTTCATTTGGATGTGTCCATTGGAGGTTTGCCACACCATTTTTGCCCTATTTTGTTTGCTAACCTGCTTGTCCCTTTTCCTGTGGAAAAAATGCTTCGATAAGTCTAGTTACCAAGGCAGAAACTCTGTCACTGCTGAGATGCCCATCTGCTGGCCTTCATGTTATCTTTGGAAGTCTGTGCTATCTCTGTGGATTTTGTGGTTGTTTCCATCAGGCAGTGTGGTCCCTTTTAGAGGCACTAGCATGCCAGACTAGTCCATTTGAATTTCTGCCAGCCCACTTACTTGGAGGTGAAGCCAAATATTTTATATTTAAAACTGTAATGTTGTACTTGTCCACCTCACTTCTGTCTCCTGAAGTCATTAGTTGTGGCTTTGCTTCAATGTTAAAATATTCCTCAGGTCCATGCTCTTATTCTCTCTCCTTCTCTATCTCTTCTCCTCTTTCTCCAAAATCTAGTTTCAACTGTTGTATGTTTATAATTCATATGTAAGTAAAGAGATTCTCCTGCCTTGTTAATTTTTCTCTTCTTTTCCTTGCACTGAGGGGAAAGAACACACACACACACACACACACACACACACACACACACACACACACGGTTTCATATTAATTATGAAACACTATTTAGACAACATTTTGAACCTAAGTTTAATCAAACAAAATCATATTATTTGCAGTAGATGTTGATCTGCCTAGTACAAGGCAAGGACATCATTGGCACATCTTAAGAAGGAGGACTTCTTATGCTGGATTTTAAACTATCCATTTTGAGTTCACCTAGTAAAAAGCTGCCATAATGATAATAATTTAGCCCCATAAATACTATAAGAGGAATAGACAGTTGTTCATCTGCAAGTCATATTGCAAAAGTCTGTTCGGAAATCCACATAAGGACTTTTAAAGAGAAAGAGAAATCTGTACTAAAGATTTCTGTACTAAAATAGGGAAATCTATACTAAAGCTTGAACCAACATTCAGATTTTAGTATTCCTTAGTAGAAAATTGGAAGGCAATATTTCCAATAATATTTTTATCTTCTACTGACAATCTTTATTACTTCTGCAACAAATGGATGGATCTGTGTTTTAGTAACTGTTATAGCTATAATATCCCTCAGTGTAAAATTGTGCCATTGAGAAATGTGAATCCTGTAGAAGAATTAGCCATATGTGATTTTAAAAAGTATGGTGCATGCTGGAATTAATGGTTTCTTTGGAAGTTCAAATCATTTTGTTTAGCTCATTCTTTTCTCCCATAATTAAGATGGTGCCGTTTCTGCTGTCCTTAGATATAGTAGTAAGTAATACATCTCTTTAGAACTGCAGATGGCAAAACTTTCTTTCTCAAGGAAATTGTGTTGTAGAAATAGATCCATAGCTTTGCTCTATATAAATTGATCTTTAGTTGCACCAGGACAGTCTATAAAACTCAGCAAGTGAATGAATGCTTCTTTCAGTGCAGATAAGGGCTCTGTATGAACATGCATTGGTGGTAATGATGATTTGGACTGTTTTTAATAGGTACAGTGGAACCTCTGGTCACGACCATAATTCATTCCATAACTTTGGTCGCAACTCAATTTGATCGTGACCCGAACCTAATTTTGGAAATTTGGCGCTTACAAAAAAAAATAAAAATGGTGTGAAACGGGAAATCAGCTGTGGAAAACAAAATGTGAATTTTTTGGTTGGAACCTGATTTGGTCGTGGTGAGAAGCGTTCATGACCAGAGGTTCTACTGTACATTTGGAAACTGTTCCTCTACCAGTGTTACCTAGAAACTCTGTTCAGTCAAAAGGGGCTTCTAACTCACAGGTAGGATGGAATTCTTCTGAATATTTCTGAGGCAATTTGAAATATTTAATTTCTGACTACTGCCATTCCAGAGAAGCTAAATAATCCTATCTATTTGTTCTTCTTTCTCTTGTTGTTTTTTACTTTGTTGTTTCTGTATATATTTGACGCCCAAAAAGACCTCAAAACCTACTCTGCCAATTGATCTGGGGCCCTGATGGGGGTGTTCCATGATGAGGTGGTTAGTGAAGACCCCACCTCTACCCCATTGCATACATTCTTAGCTAACATTTGTTAACTTTTTATTTTTTATTTATTTATTTTGTCACAACAGCATATATAAGCATAAGCATGAAGGTAACTATATAATATATAAGCATATATATATAAGCATAAGTATGTAATAACTATATTAATTGGATATAATGAAAGGAAACAATAGGACAGGAACGGTAGGCACGTTTGTGCTCTTATGCATGCCCCTTACAGACCTCTTAGGAATGGGGTGAGGTCAATAGTAGACAGTTTTTGGTTAAAGCTTTGGGGATTTTGGGAAGAGACCACAGAGTTAGGTAATGTTTAAACGCTTTGTATTGTTGTTTTCATCATGTTGTAAGCTGCCTATGGTGATCAATGTCATTTGATATTGAGATTGATGGATAGATGGATGACGGACAGATGGATATGTATTCCTGTGCATTCAACTCTGATCCTGAATTTCACTTTAGGTATAAACTGACAGTTTAGTTACTTTCTGTTCTTAGCAGTGTCATTTTTTGTTCAGCAGCTTTTATGGAAAACCCAAATGTTTATTTATTTTATCAAATTCGTATGACCACTCATCTAACAAAAAAGTAACTTGGCATACAACACATAATTAAAATAAATAAATAAATAAATAAATAAAAATGTTAAGTATTAAAAGTGATAAAAAGCACAAGAGCAAGAGAGGATGATGCCAGCCGCCGTCAAGGAGCCAACACAGGAACATTATCTGAAACAAAATATGTTTGCCAAAGTTTCTGAACCGTTATTCAGTATTGTTTAAGATCAGATTTCTCATGATTTTATAACTGAAAGCATTGTTATCTACATTCTCTCAAGATAGAAAAAAAATTAAGAACAGTTGTGATTTTAATGAAAAGCTCCCTCTTCAGTACTTTTGCCTAGGTATTTTGTTGTTGTGTGGCTTTTTGATCAACAGCAGTAGTATTGCTGATAAATAGGGACTGTGCAGACTTTTAGGATCAATATTAAGAAGATACTGCAGAAGTTCACAGTAGCTTCTGTGTAAAATGCCTTAAAACAGCTGTGTCTTCTCAAAGCATTATACAAATTACAATTGTCTCAAAGAATTACACAATTACAGGAAGAGAAGCCTGCCCCTGATTTTGTAGAAACCATTGTCTGATTCCTGTTCTTTAATGACCACTCTGATTCTCCCTAGTTTTAATGAGATTAAATCCTGAGGGGGAAAAACCATGGTTACTCATAATACCCTTTAATTGGGTTGCCTAAAGATAGCTTTTAGAAATACTGACTGGACCACTCACATAAGCCAATAGCTTTTATTACTACAGATTTGAGATTTATATAATATTTGAGCAATTATCTTAGCTCTAAACAATTTGAGTACAAACAGGGTTATAATTAACTGCCTCAAGCAAAATAAACAGCTTTAATTTCCTTGTATATTTATTGGGATATATTTTATTTATACAGTTCAAGAGCTTGGAGAATGAAAAGCAATCCTGAGATATTTAATGCACTTAACCAGTTAGGATTTATTTTTGTTACTTTATTACTTATATGTATGGCTCATAATTCTCTTAGTAATGGAGATAACTTTCATATGTTAGTAATCAATTGTCAATTTAGAAAAAGAAATAAAATCTTGATGGCTTCTTGTTAGATTAATCAGAATTATAAAAAAAAATTGCCATAGATATATTAGCTGATTTAAGATAATAGTTTAACTTGAGTTAAATTGTTCGTGATCCACAGTGAGCCACTAATCACTTCTTTGTTGTTATAACTAAGCTTGTCCCAATAAAATAGTCAATGTAATTTCTGTGTATTCCATCTCATGAGGCGGGGTCTTTGGTGTTCTCTGAGCTTGGTTGTTTTCTTGTAGTTGCTTCATTACCAAACAAGGTGAACTGATGATGTTATCTAGTTTGGTAATGAAATGTCTGCAAGAAAATAACCAAGCTCAGAGAGCACTAAGGACCCCACCATTCAACCCTGACTTACAAATATTCTCTTCTATTGGTATATCACCATCTTTATGAATATAGGTGTTGTTATGGTTGTTAGCAATGGACAAATTAATGGATTGGCTTGACATAAATTGATGAAGCATTCTCCTGCTTCACTTATTTCCTAGATGATATAGTTCAACTGTTTTCTTCCTCATTATTTTCAACTTTGGCATTCCAGTCCCCAATCACAAGCAGCACATCTTGCTTATGTTCTCTCAATTTTAGAATAAACTTCATCATAAAGCTCATCAACCTCCTTTTCTCCTGCGCTTATCTTCATTAGAGTATAAACTTGGAGGACTGTTATACTCAATGGTTAAATCTGTGAAGTCTAGTTGATATTATTTATTCATTGTTTGCATTATGCAGCTATGCAAGCAGCGCTGTTCCGTTCTTGGTTTTATGCCCCAGTAAAATCTTCAGACAGAAAATGTCCAGTACTATTCTCATCAATTCACTAATTTAATCAATCAATTTAACCAATGTGTCAATCTATGAAATATATTGGTTTACGTCAAGTGCCTGATCTTCGGACTTTTCGCCGTGAGCTGAAAACGCACCTATTTATTCAAGCGGGACTGGATTAAAATTTTATTGGGGTTATTTATATTTTTAGATTTTAAATTGTTTTAAATTTTTCGGCCACATCATTATATGTTCCCTTTTAAATTTCTTTTAATTTGTATACAGCGTATTTTTACTTGGCTGTACACCGCCCTGAGTCCTTCGGGAGAAGGGCGGTATAAAAATCGAAATAAATAAATAAATAAATAAATAAAATACTCACCCCATTCCTAAGAGGTCCATAAGGGGCTGTGCATAAGCTCACCAGCATGCCTACCATCCCTGTCCCACTGTCACCATTTTTTTGTACTCATTGCCTGTGCTCATGTTCATGTTTATACTTATACTTGTTATCTTGTACATGTTTGATAAATAAATAAATAAATAAATATCATTTTATCTTTCACTGTTGAGCTTTCCCATGTTCATACTACTCGCATTCCCGGTTGCCATGATGATTCTGTCTTTGCAGCTTCAGATTCTCTTTTGCTATCTGGCAACATTGGCAAATAGCCATCTTAAAGGCTTTAATCTAGCCATATCATAAACACTATTAGTGTTCTGAAAGAGCTTTAGCTATTCCTCTGTAACATGTTGAATGCTAACCAATTGGAGGAACTCACTATTTAGCATTGTATCATCCAGTCGCTGTATCTTATCTATTTATGTAATTTTCTTGATAAAATACTGATACACGAAGCAGGAAATGATATCTTTGCCATTGCCACCTCAGGATCTTCCTAAATTGCTACTGATCAATATAGGGATTCCTGTTATTGCAGTGACTTTCATGAATTGGGTAATCTCTGATGATAATACATATTGTTGGTGTATACTACTGGCATTTACCCCCCATTTTTGTTCATTTCTCCCAGGAACACTACCCTGATATGATGAGGCTGCTATAGCAGGATTTGTGGGGGTTTAAAAACAGAGGTCATGCTTTATTTTCATAAGAAAGCTAAGGGACATTTGCAAGTATAGAAACTTCATTCTTCTTCCCTATTCAATGCTTAATTACCAGTCAGTGTGCCAATAAATTGTCATTAAAGTTAATTATGGCATGGACTTAGTTGTTGGCAAACCTCCATGGAGACTCTTCAAAGAGGCTACTTGCAAACCATTATAGTTGTGCTCTGTTTGGTTACTGCTAACCTGAATTGTATGTCATCCTCCAGAATTAATTGATTTAGATGGGAAACAAATATATCAGAATATCTAACCCAATGCACCGGTTTCTGTTTAAAAGAAGGAGAAGAAAACACCAAATACTGTATTTCACCCACCAGCTTTAATTAGACGTGTGAAAAGTCTGATTAAAATTTTCTCTCCATATTTTACTTCTATGTACAACAGAATATTTTAAATGCAGAGTACATCTGTAGTTTTTTTAAAGTAATGACAACAAATTATAGTGTGGTGGCAAGAGGGTGTATTAAGATAATTTTTTGACCTAGTTTTGTCTAGTCAATAATTTATTCAGTCGTTGCCAGACTTCACTCTTCATATTTTAGAAAAATAGCTTTAGGTTTTTACATATTTGGTTGCAGTCCAGGTTCTAATGGAGGGGTGTTTCCATCCTGGGCCAGAATTATAAGACACACTGTTAATAGTTTCAGATGATGTTGCTATGACAGCAAGTGTGAATTATAGGTAGCTTTTATTTATTTATTTATTTATTATTTGAATTTATATCCCGCCCTTCTCCGAAGACTCAGGGCGGCTTACATTGTGTTAAGCAATAGTCTTCATCCATTTGTATATTATATACAAAGTCAACTTTTATTGCCCCAACAATCTGGGTCCTCATTTTACCTACCTTATAAAGGATGGAAGGCTGAGTCAACCTTGGGCCTGGTGGGACTTGAACTTGCAGTAATTGCAAGCAGCTGTGTTAATAACAGACAGACTTAGTCTGCTGAGCCACCAGAGGCCCTGATAAGGCCCTGATAAGCTCTTTTTTTTTTTTTTTACATTTATATCCCGCCCTTCTCCGAAGACTCAGGGCGGCTTACATTGTGTAAGGCAATAGTCTCATCCTATTTGTATATTTATATACAAAGTCAACTTATTGCCCCCCCAACAATCTGGGTCCTCATTTTACCTACCTTATAAAGGATGGAAGGCTGAGTCAACCTTGGGCCTGGTGGGACTAGAACCTGCAGTAATTGCAGGCAGGTGTGGTTAATAACAGGCTTCTTACAGCCTGAGCCACAACTGCCTTGTTTAGTGACCTTTTGAAGTTATGATACTGTAAAAAAAAAAGCTTTGTGACCAATCTTCACATTTAAAACCATTGCATCTCACAGTCATGTGATTGCCATTTGTGTACTTAACAACTAGTTCACATTTATGACCATCACAGCATGCTGCGGTCATATGACTAGTTGTGTAAAATCACATGGTGACATGATGCTTTGCTTAACACCTGCAGTGATTCACTTAACAAGTTCCACAAGTAAGTGGAAACATGTTCCTAAGTATGGTGTGGTCACATGATATTTTGCTTAGTGAGGTTGGCACTTAGTGTTGGAGTTGCCGATTATGGTTGCAAAGTGAAGACTTTAGTTTGTCAGATAGTGGATTAGGCATGGTAAGGCAAAGGTTTTTTACTTCAGGCACAGAAGATCACTGGGTATCTTCAGACACCTCTCAGCCCAATGTAAGGGTGGTTATTAATGGTAGGATATACATAAAATGAGTAGTAATAATAAATTCATGCACAATGATTTGATATAAAGATCTTTTGTATACTGAAAGAGGTAATTTGCAGTTAAAATCTCTGCAAGTATTAAGAGAGGAAGGGAAAAATTATACTTGGTTTCAATATGAGCAACTACGTGCTAGATGGAAGGGAGATCAGAAAATTGGTATAGAGCAGAACGAGGGAAATTTGGTAAAGCAAATTAGAAATCAGTCTCAGGAGCATATAAAGAGATTGTATAATGTGTTACTTGAAATAGATTCTGAAAGGGACTTGGTAAAGGACTGTATGATAAAGTGGGCACAAAATTTTCAGGAGCCAATATTATTGGAAATGTGGGGGGAAATTTGGGTTAGAAATGTTAAATTCACGCAGGCACAGAATCTGAGGGAAAACTTTTATAAAATGTTTTATAGATGGCATCTAGATCCTAAAAAATTATCGTGTATGTATCCAGAAATGCAAGCAAAATGTTGGAGATGTAATTGTGATGACGCTACATATTTTCACATTTGGTGGACTTGTAAGGACATAAAGGCCTTTTGGATAAAAATTTGGTGGATTTTACAAAATGTTTTGAAAAAGAAGATAAAGTTCCTGCCGCAATTTTTCTTGTTGGGAATTATTACGGATTGTACAGTAATTGAGACTAAATTGATTTTAAATCTAATAACTGCAGCAAGATTACTAATAGGACAATATTGGAAGAAAAAAGAAGTACCAACAATAGAAGAATGGATATTGAAAGTTGCCAATTTGGCTGAGATGGCGAAGATATCAGCCTTTTTGAAAGACAATACGCAAGAAAGATACTTAAAGGAATGGAAAAATGGATTGACTATATTCAACGTAGATATCAGACTAAGAGTTATCAGACTGTTTTGAATGATTATGATGTATTATTTTGATTGCTTTTGGGGAAGTTAGGAATTGATGATTGTAGGGTATAATTAAGTTGGGACGAAAATTTTAGCATATGTTTGTTTTATTTTTAACTATACCTTGTGCTCGTTCCGGGAAGTCGGGGGAGGGGTTGCAGGAGGGGAGGGGGGGAAAGGGGGGAAAAAATTTTGTAAAACTTTTTGAATAAAAAAAAAAACAGATGTCATGCTTTATTTTCATAAGAAAGCTAAGGGACATTTGCAAGTATAGAAACTTCATTCTTCTTCCCTATTCAATGCTTAATTACCAGTCAGTGTGCCAATAAATTGTCATTAAAGTTAATTATGGCATGGACTTAGTTGTTGGCAAACCTCCATGGAGACTCTTCAAAGAGGCTACTTGCAAACCATTATAGTTGTGCTCTGTTTGGTTACTGCTAACCTGAATTGTATGTCATCCTCCAGAATTAATTGATTTAGATGGGAAACAAATATATCAGAATATCTAACCCAATGCACCGGTTTCTGTTTAAAAGAAGGAGAAGAAAACACCAAATACTGTATTTCACCCACCAGCTTTAATTAGACGTGTGAAAAGTCTTATTAAAATTTTCTCTCCATATTTTACTTCTATGTACAACAGAATATTTTAAATGCAGAGTACATCTGTAGTTTTTTTTTAAAGTAATGACAACAAATTATAGTGTGGTGGCAAGAGGGTGTATTAAGATAATTTTTTGACCTAGTTTTGTCTAGTCAATAATTTATTCAGTCGTTGCCAGACTTCACTCTTCATATTTTAGAAAAATAGCTTTAGGTTTTTACATATTTGGTTGCAGTCCAGGTTCTAATGGAGGGGTGTTTCCATCCTGGGCCAGAATTATAAGACACACTGTTAATAGTTTCAGATGATGTTGCTATGACAGCAAGTGTGAATTATAGGTAGCTCTTATTTATTTATTTATTTATTATTTGAATTTATATCCCGCCCTTCTCCGAAGACTCAGGGCGGCTTACATTGTGTTAAGCAATAGTCTTCATCCATTTGTATATTATATACAAAGTCAACTTTTATTGCCCCCAACAATCTGGGTCCTCATTTTACCTACCTTATAAAGGATGGAAGGCTGAGTCAACCTTGGGCCTGGTGGGACTTGAACTTGCAGTAATTGCAAGCAGCTGTGTTAATAACAGACAGACTTAGTCTGCTGAGCCACCAGAGGCCCTGATAAGGCCCTGATAAGCTCTTTTTTTTTTTTTTTACATTTATATCCCGCCCTTCTCCGAAGACTCAGGGCGGCTTACATTGTGTAAGGCAATAGTCTCATCCTATTTGTATATTTATATACAAAGTCAACTTATTGCCCCCCCAACAATCTGGGTCCTCATTTTACCTACCTTATAAAGGATGGAAGGCTGAGTCAACCTTGGGCCTGGTGGGACTAGAACCTGCAGTAATTGCAGGCAGCTGTGTTTAATAACAGGCTTCTTACAGCCTGAGCCACAACTGCCTTGTTTAGTGACCTTTTGAAGTTATGATACTGTAAAAAAAAAAGCTTTGTGACCAATCTTCACATTTAAAACCATTGCATCTCACAGTCATGTGATTGCCATTTGTGTACTTAACAACTAGTTCACATTTATGACCATCACAGCATGCTGCGGTCATATGACTAGTTGTGTAAAATCACATGGTGACATGATGCTTTGCTTAACACCTGCAGTGATTCACTTAACAAGTTCCACAAGTAAGTGGAAACATGTTCCTAAGTATGGTGTGGTCACATGATATTTTGCTTAGTGAGGTTGGCACTTAGTGTTGGAGTTGCCGATTATGGTTGCAAAGTGAAGACTTTAGTTTGTCAGATAGTGGATTAGGCATGGTAAGGCAAAGGTTTTTTACTTCAGGCACAGAAGATCACTGGGTATCTTCAGACACCTCTCTCAGCCCAATGTAAGGGTGGTTATTAATGGTAGGATATACATAAAATGAGTAGTAATAATAAATTCATGCACAATGATTTGATATAAAGATATTTTTGCATTACTTGATAATTTTGCTGAATCTAAGGATATGGGATATGTGCGGAAGGCGCATGCAGCGAACCAGTGGTAAGAATATTGGAAACCCACCATTGATGTAGATGCATAAATGTTTCGACCTGTCCTGAGTAATCAGTTCATCTGAATTATTTTACTCATTTCCTTTTGGGGAAGGAAGGACTGCATTTTTACCTATGTTCAGGAACACCTACAGGTAGCCAAATTAATCCCTTGCAATAAAAGCATTCAAAAGGCTAATCGAATTATTATAACATAGCCCATATTGATTTAAGCTTACTGTACTTTCTTTACTACAACACTAGATGGCAAAGATATGATTATTGGTCTGGGACTGTAAATAAAATGGAAATAGACATGGAAGCTAAAATATTAGAGGATTCAATCACAAAGTGATAAGTCTAAATTCCAAGGACTTATTAAAATATAAAATTTGTTGTTGAATGAAAAGTAATGCCTCCAGTGTTATAATTTACCAGCAGATGGCAGTACTGTTGTTAACTTCAGTTAGCAAGAAGTAGCTCTGAGAAAAGATTATGTTGATATTCTTCATGAAATGGAAGTCTGCAGAGAATACACATCGTTTCAGCAAAGTGCTGTGATTTGATTTTTGACTATTGAAAGAATCTCTTCAGTTGAAATACAGGTTTTATAAGGGGATGTTTGTGCTGATGTGAGCAGTTTGAAAAAACACACTGTGAAGATGGTGAACATGGAGCAACTAATTTATGTGATCAAAATCAAAATGGATTACAGCACCCAACCAATATCACACGAGGAAGGTTGATGAACTGATCAAGGATGAGTAACATATCACTCAAAGGAAAATTGCTTTCAAACTTTGCATTCCCAGGAATGTGTGTGTATTGCATTACTGATGTTCTTCAAGGTTTCTGCAAGATGATTTGTTTCATGCTGATTATAGAGATGGACACTTTGGGAGTTTATGTTTGCCAGCAACTGTTTTGCTAAAAGAACAAAAATGAAGAATACTTTCTTGCCACAGTTGTTAAGTGAATTACTGCAGTTAAGTTAGTGACATGGCTGTTAAGTGAATCTGGCTTCCCCTTTGACTTTGCTTGTCCAAAGGCCACAAAAAGGGATCGTGCAACCCTGGGACACTGCAACCATCGTAAATATACGCCAGCTGTCAAGTGTCCAAATTTTGATCATGTGAAAATGACCTCAGGATACAGCAATGATTCTAAATATGAACCAATTGCGAAGTATCTGAATTTTGATTAAATGATCACGGGGATGCTACAAAGGTCGTAACTTGAAAAACGGTCATAAGTCACTTTTTTCAGTGCCATTGTATCTTTGAACAATCACTAAACAAACTGTTGTAAGTCGAGCATTACTTGTTGCCAGCTATGATCTCACCATCTAAGGATCTCCTAACTGGTATCAACAAACTGGTACCAACAGAATAAAAATGCATCATTTTAAAATAAATTTTAAATAAAAATGGTGTATCAATATCAAGGAGGAAAACCCTTAGGAGAAGTTTAATAAGGTATGCAACTTTGCAAAGGAGATTTTATTTATACTTCTTGCTTGGGTAGTATTCAATCACCCATATAGCCTACTGCTATATATCCTTCAATTGTGTAAACCTATTTCAACTAACAGTGAAGTAAGCACGTATGACTATCAACATCTACTTTAGGAATAATATTAAATAAATGGCAGAAATGCTTTTGTGTGTATTTTATTTTTGCTTTGGAGGATTATATAGGATTATATTAGATAATTCAAAAAACCTGGAAAGTTTAATACATTTACAAAAAAAAACATACACCAAGTTTGGAATTTATGATAACCGAAGTATATGATTTAGCTTCTTATTTAGACAGATGCCTTCATTCTTTGTATTTAAAGTTGTTACTTAGATACCATGTTAGACAGCTTTGATTACTAGATTAAGGCAGTTTTTAAAAAAAACAAAAACATTCAATATTAAGTTAGAAGTCTGAACAACAAAAACAACGTATCTGTCAACATTACATGCATGTCAAGGTGCATACTGTATGTATATTTTGGCCAAAATCTGTTCAGAGTGTAACTTGAGAAATGTAATAGCAAAGTGGAGGATTTAATCTGAAGAAAGATGAAGCAGAAACGTGCAGTCAAAAAACCTGCCTTAAATTAAGCTCTAAATTGTCCTTTTAAAGGGGGTGGATGTGGGGATAGAAGAAGAAAAAATATTTTTTCTTGACATGGTATTAGAGGAAAGTGCAAAGATAGTAACTCCCCTCTCTGCTGTTACTATTGTGAATGCCCAGTATTTGTTAACTGATGGGTTTAGGCTACTCATATGCCCCGGGGGAAGCCCTGGAGGATTAAGTTAGGACAGGATTTAAGAAGTCTCCCTTTGTGTATCTTCACAAGATATTAGTCAAACCAAAACTAAAAGAAAAAAGATGGTAAAATGACAGGCTCTTTCTCTCTCTCTGATACTCTTAGGAATATTCTTGTCTTTTGTGGGCTAACAAAACCTCTATTCGTTTTCCTGTTTCATACAGGGAATTTATTGTTCCAGAAGTATGGCTTGGAAGAGAAAGAAAAGGAGGGGGGGAAAAACACAGCAGAAAGAAACCAGCAGTATAATCCCCTTGAAAAGATAAACCTGTTTATAGTAAACCTCACTTTTTCACAATAGGACTACCAATGTCCATTTGGTATTGAGATAGGAAACTTTTTTTTAAGAGTAATATCAAAAGTAAACTCCATTCAGTTTTATATCTATTTTACTTTTGCCTAAAGGATATGTTAGCCAGTTTGAAAAAATACATTTGTGAAAAAGCACAGACACCAAATTTTGTGATGACTGCCATGTGCGTGCATGTGTATGTGTACATCATTCTAATATCTCTAAGAGAGATATCATTCTAATATCTCTAAGAAAGATATCTGTTATTTTTTCAAATGACAAAGGGCAGAATGTATTTAATTACAGATGCTTTTTAATATTTTATCTTCCTAATTCAAACTCCAGAAGGGCTTTTCTACTAGTCAGTAATAAACGAATAGGATTCCTTTTCTAAATATTAGTACCATAAAAAAGAAAGTTTGACTTCTATTACGAGAGTATTCAAATTCTCAGTTCAAGGTAATATCCTCATTTTGTATGATACAATTAATATAACTTTTGTTTTTCTTTTTCTTTAAGAACAAGAGTTATTTTTTGAATTGGTCCATTATAAGTGGCCCTTGACTTAGGACCATTCACTCAGTGATCATTCAAAATTATAATGGGCCTGAATAAAGGGACTTACGACTCCTTCCCAAAATTATAACCACTGGCAGTGGCCCCACAGCCATGTAATGAAATTTTAGGTTCTTAGCAGTTTGCCTTAGCACAATAGGTCGGGAGGCTTTGGCCAGCTAGGCCTGCCAGCATACAAGTCTCCTCCCTGCCCTTCCACTCCCAAGAGACCTGAGTCTTCTCTCTGCCCAGCCACAAAGGCCTTGACTCATTAGGCCCACCAGTACATGGAAACTATTGTGTATTTCGAGGAGGCAATGATGAGGCAAGGGCAAACAACGCACAGTCTTTATTAAGAGAACAACAGCGCTCAACAACAGCCGAACTGGAACTAAGAATCGCAACAGAACTAAACGGCAAGAAACTGACAGCTCTTGTATATCGGTCTGTCAGGAGGCGGCACCAATAGCCGAGCCTCACATTTCCCGCCTTTTGGCCGGCTCGCGCCTCAGCCAATCAGTGAGCACCCGCTGAGGCTAAGGCACAAGCCGGCGTCGTATCCTTGAGGACTCTACAGAAACCTACTGCAGACTGGAAGGATTTAGTCAATTAGGCTCACTGGTGTGCATGCCTCCTCCCTATCCTATCACTTCTGAGAAGCCCCGCCATTCTGGGAAGAGGGGGACATGAGGAGAGCTGGGATTCCAGTCGTTGAACGAGGCAGTCCGGTGGGTGTCTTGCTTAAGGCCTACAATAAATTAACGACTAAAATTCTGGGCACAGTTGTGGTTTTAAGTTGAGGACTGCCTGTATCATTTAAACTCACTAACTGGATATTCAAAACCGTAAGTCGCTTCCATATATGAAATCCATTTTTGAAAATTGGTGAGCTATTACATGCTAATTCCATACAACTCCTGGAAGTTCAGTTTGGACCATCTTCAACCTCCCTTCTTATGGCCTTGGACTGTGGTACAAAATGGAATCCAACGTAAGATGCATTTCAAATATGCTGACATCTGACTGGGTTTAGAATATGAGAAGTTTCTTTTAAATCTAATTCCAAATGGTATAAAAAGATATACAGCCTAACTGTTGCCTTGACCTCCTAGTACCTCTCCTCTCCCTCACCTGGAAGAGATACTTCCAACTACAAATCTTTCTGAGAAAGTTAAATATGAATGTTCTTCTGTTGATGTTTTCCCTGTGTTCTAAATAAAAAATATCAGTGTTTGTGAACAGATTATGTGCAAATTCTCCATGAGCCAAGTTTATATATATAGCCGCTGGTTATTATCAGTAAGTGTTCATTTCATATCTCACATTATCCATAACATGCACTTATCAGTTAAATGGTTTGCCTCATTATGAAGGCACTGACATATTCCCATTATATAACATGAGAAAGATATCTAATATTCCACTATTTTTTCCATTATTTTTACACTATTGCTCATAGGCGTAAATTATTAATTTCAGGATTGTGAGAGTTAGGACAGTCATCATCCTAAAAGGTCCAAATTTAAATTACCATTATTTTTAATTATTTTGCACCCTATGATTCTTTGTGCTGTGGTGTTAAATTTCTGATTTTGTGACGAAGGAGAAGAAAGGTCAATATTTAGCCAGAAACATGACTTGAGACTTCCTCTATTTCCTTCAGAATTACAAAAGTTAGTGAGAGTGCATGGGCAGGGACAATATGGAAAACTGTTTAGGATATGTAAAATCAACATTTAATCTGTTATAAAACCTGTTAAATTCAGGTAGGTGCATTTCAACATTTATTTGCATCAGACTGTATCCTAAAAAGGCTGCTTTCTCATTTCTTCCCTGTCTATGTTGAAAGACATTATTGCATTCTGGGGATAATTAGAAAGCAAAGAAAATACATAAATATGATTTTTTTAAAAAAAATTAACAGTGTTAAGATGAGAAAGGAGTTGGTGCATGAATTTGAACCACTGAGTCTGGCAATACCAATATTACATTGCTAGACAAAATAGCAAAATATGTTCCTATTAACAAAATAGCAAGACATAATATAGTGATAAAAAGTGGACCTGGCATTCGCTAAGTTAAATAATTTTCTTTGGGAGAAACAAGTTTCATTTACTTTTAACATCTTCCCTGGTTTAATTTTCCAAATATTTAAATCTTATAAATTATCAAGATGGCTTCATTCAACAACTCTATATTATTTTATTCTGATCCTGTAACCTTTAGAATTATATTTGGATATCTTTTAGAACGGTAACGTTAGAATCACTTGACTTTATCAAAATATTGTTTTCGTCAAATAACAATCTGTGTCCTTTTCATACAATATTAGTCCATCTAAAAATTCTTGGGCATGAGGACAGCTTCACTCTTCTTTGTGAAGCCATTTTTTAATTGCCAAGACTGGATCAAAAATATGTCCCTGCATCTTTATTAAATTCATTTTTAATATTCAGTTGGCAATGAAAATTCAGCAGCTGTCACAGTAAATCTTCATCAGAATATATTTTAGAAACCCTAATATAAAATATCACGTTATTTTATTTATAGATTTTTAATAGTTTATTCTACTCTTTTCCACCTTTTTCCTATGAAAAGAAAAACCAGAGTTGCTTTTTTAATAATAGCCAATTTTTCCCACCCATATACTTGTTCTGTCTCAAAAACTAAGAATAGTTTGGTCAATTTGCTCTTAATATACAAATTATGACTACTATGCATTATAACAATACAAGCCTCTTTTGCAGTCATCTCATGAACTATTGTTTTGCACTCCAAGTATCTGGTTAATGAGAAAAGTTTGAAAAGTCTATTGAAACTAATGGCAATATGTTAGTCACAATAAGTGTGTTGCACTGACTTCAACTGATTTATTTTAAGCCTAACTGCCAGTAAGATTTCACTCATGTTGAATAAGCCCTAATTGTTTGGGTTCACAGAACATGGTAAGCTATCAGCCATGCTTTAAAAGGTACGGTGGATTGATTCATACATCCATAATGCCGTTTGTTTCATTTTAGTTTAGTGAACGCAGCCTACATTTGCTTTCAAGGCTGTGTCTTCAGAGCATGATAATCCTCTGTCGTCTTTCTTTCACGATCTGTTTTCTTTTTCTTTTTTTTATTTCTTTTTGTCACAACAATATACACAAACAATTGTCATAGATAAAACAACATATCTTGAAGAAAATATATAAGTAAAAAATATGCATCAACTATAATCAACATAATAATCAATATAATCAACATAATCCTAAAATCTTCAACCAAAAACTGTCTACTATTGACCTCACCCCATTCCTAAGGGGACCATAAGGGGCGTGCATAAGCGCACAAAACGTGTCTACCGTTCCTGTCCTATTGTTTTTCTTTTCTTCTTCCTATATATATATATATATATATATACATGCTTATACCTCCTTATATTTACCCATATATGTGTTTATATATTATATAATCTTTTTGTATGATACCTACATATATTGTTATGACAAAATAAATAAATAAATAAAATAAATAAATAAATATTAATTTGATATAATGAAGGGAACAATAGGACAGGAACGGTAGGCACTTTTGTGCTCTTATGCATGCCCCTTATAGTCCTCTTAGGAATGGGGTGAGGTCAATAGTAGACAGTTTTTGGTTGAAGATTTTGGGATTTTGAGTAGAGACTATGGAGTCAGGTAATGAGTTCCAAGCATTAACAACTCTGTTACAGAAGTCATATTTTCTGCAATCAAGTTTGAAGCGGTTGACATTTAGCTTGAATCTATTTTTTGCTCTTGTAATATTGCGATTGAAGCTGAAGTAGTCTTTTATAGGAAGGATATTGCAATAGATGATTTTGTGTGTTAAACACAGGTTATGTCGAAGTTGACGGAGTTGTAAGTTTTCTAATCCCAGGATTTCAAGTCTGGTGGTATAAGGTATTTTGTTGTTTTCGGAGGAGTGAAGAACTCTTCTAGTAAAATATTTCTGGACTCGTTCTATTGTATTTATGTCAGAGATGTGGTATGGGTTCCAGACGGATGAGTTGTATTCAAGAATAGGTCTGGCAAATGTTTTGTATGCTCTAGTTAGTAGTGTAGAGTTTTTAGAAAAGAAGCTGCGTAAAATTAGGTTTACAACTCTTAGGGCCTTTTTTGCTATGTAGTTGCAGTGGGCTTTGGCATTAAGGTCATTTGATATGAGAATTCCAAGATCTTTGATAGGGTGGGGGTCGTCAGATAGGTAATGTCCATCAAGTTTGTACTTGATGTTAGGGTTCTTTTTTCCAATATGTAAGACTGAGCATTTGCTGGTTGAGATTTGGAGTTGCCAAGTTTTAGACCAATCGGAAATTAAGTCGAGGTAGAAGTATTATTAGTGGTATTAAATAGTTTGACATCATCAGCAAAGAGAACACAATAACTTGAGATGAGGTCACAGAGATCATTTATGTATATTATAAAGAGTGTTGGTCCAAGAACACTACCTTGGGGAACTTAAATCACTTTCACTTTCTTGTTTGTTTATCTTTTAATTTCCTGTTTTAAAAATCAAAGTTTTTTTTAAAAAAGGAATAATTAGAGATGCTATTTGAGCTTGTGAATATCAAATTTTCTTACTTCCTTTGTTCAAGAGAGATGCTGCTGCTTTAAAAATGCTGCACTTCATATATGAGAGCCACAATTGTATACTTTTCATTACTATCCTTTGTTCATGGAAAATACTGTTTCTTCATATTGCTACCTTTCTTTCCAATAAATGTTCTTTCTCCCTGCTAAAAATGAAAAGGAATGTTGAAGAGAAAGACCAAAGGATGATGTAATTGCCTGCATACCTTGAGATAATGTGGATTAATTTACTGGATCCCTCTGGGTATCTGAAGAGGCCAACCCTGTATTGGCAAGGATTACTATAGATGTCATCTGTTAAACTGTAGTGGAGAAATGATCATTGAAAACTTGCTTCTCAGAGCTGTGCATTTATATGCAATTATAAAATCTTACTTGATTTCATTTGAACTGAAATTGCCTATAATTTTGAATCAGCATGCATATTTAGAATTTGGGACTATTATTACCAAGAATGGATATAGTCAGTCACAAACTTAACCATTACTAAATAGCAACCCAGGGTTGTGTGTCTCCCACATTTTTCTATCACCTTAAAATATTCCTTAATATGATATCTATTTCCTTTTTTAGGAGGCAGGTAGGAGATATTGTAAATAAAGCACTAGGGCTATTCTTCTGGAAAAAAAGAGATAATGCTGGAGATCGATGTCATATTATGCAGCATGACAGCTTTTCATTCATTTATTTCAAAATATCTTAAATAAATTAAAATCAGGTCATCTAAGCATTCAATGTCAGATAAAGCAAGATCTTCCGCATGTACAATATAAGATTAGAGAAAAGAATCAATAGCCCAGAGACATGGTGAACAATGAATATAGGTGGTCAAAATGGAACAAAAATCAATAACTCATAGGCCATTGTGGGATTCTGTAGTGATGGTTGACTGGTTTGGGCTTTGAACATTTGCGGGTTGGAAAAAAATTATAGATCTGTAATTTATGGCTTCTTGTTGTTCAATATGTATATATTCTCAAAATGCAATTCTTTTCCTAAGTTTACACAGCTATGAACAGTATACTTGTTTTAAGGCTATATCACAGCAGCACTTCAAATAAATAAAAAGTTTTTAAAGTTATTTTTCACTGAACATGGCACTGAAAAAAAGTTACTTATGACCGTTTTTGACATTGATGACCGTTGCAGCATCCCCATGGTCATGTGATCCAAAGAGGGCCGCGGTGTGGCTCAGGCTGTAAAGCCTGTTATTAAACACAGCTGCCTGCAATTACTGCAGGTTCTAGTCCCACCAGGCCCAAGGTTGACTCAGCCTTCCATCCTTTATAAGGTAGATAAAATGAGGACCCAGATTGTTGGGGGGGCAATAAGTTGACTTTGTATATAAATATACAAATAGGATGAGACTATTGCCTTACACAATGTAAGCCGCCCTGAGTCTTCGGAGAAGGACAGGGATATAAATGTAAAAAAAAATAAAAAAATTCAGATGCTTGGCAATCGAGTCAAAGTCATTTTGCTATAAGATTCTTGTTTGCTCTGCAATATAATAACAGAGTATCTTGGTGGAAATAAAGCAAAGCAAATATTCAGTGGTTTAACTCTTGAACAACATACATGCTATTTTTTAAAAGATGGCAATATTTATTTGTTTGTTTAATCTGTGTCTGAAGTCATCTGACTCCCTGATAACTGGACAGCTTACAAATAAGAGAAAACAATGTTTAAAAAGAGAGCAAGATTAACTGGAACAACAAACAATCCATCTTAAACCAGACAAAACTAAGTTATAACTAAAAGGAGCTTCAGAGCCACCTGTCCCTAAGCCTGGGAGAACAAGGAAGTTTTTAATCGTTGCTAAAATTTCATTAAAGTGGGAGCTGTATCTATCTCTTGGGGATATGATCCCAGGCAGGATGGGCAGGAATTGCAATTGCGTAGATGTGCTTCCTGGATCCTTGTTTATATCTAGCAAATATGGTCTTGTTTGCTTCTCAAATATCTTGCTCTTCAAAATTATTTGCTATGTTGTTTGCTTTGAAAAAAGTTTAATTTGCACAGAGAGAGAGCTTTACATATAACACTTGCTGAGAGAATCCCACAAGAAATTTTCTCTAACTTCTGATCTCTTTACTACCTCATTCACTTAACATCTGAATCTAACCTAAAGGCATTCTTTAACTTTCTTTTTTCCTAAAACTGAGAAAGAAAATATACATATTTAGGTATCAAGTATGTTCTAAGACCTGGTAGTCCAATTTGGCATACAAATATGTTGCCAAGGTCCCACTATGTAAATTGAGAAATGGCCTCATCTGGAGATAACTGAATTTAATTCATTGCCCAAATTTAGCACTTGGCTCAGTATAGTAATCTTTCTTCCATAGCCTAACGTGTGAAAGCTAAGATGAAATTTTCAAGCAAATTAGACCTTGAAGAAGGATGAAATTTATTGAATTTAATAGATACAAAGTACAGCATGCGCTGGACCATATTCCTTGAAAAATTGCTATTTTTATTGCCAGTGGCTTCCTTGTTTTGCAGCAGAAGGTGAATAAATTTGCAACAATAGATGTTTCTTCTTCTGTCTAGGTTAGAACTAGCACTGCTGCCCTTAAATGTGCAATCATGGACAGTAGCACAATACCTGTTTTTTTTGTTTGCATTTGCTGTCATCCAGTGGTTTTCTGGATTTCTGCAGCTAGATATGTTATAACCTAAGGTAGTGATAGCTAACTCAATAGCTCAGTCTTTTCTGGACCAAGTGCCCAAAGCATGTGCATCTGAACCCCTCCACCACAAAATGTAATGTGCATGTATCCCCCACATGCACTCCATCCCCACGCATCCAAGCAGAGCCCCCCCATGCACCCGCCCCCCATGCATATGCAGCAGAGACCCAAAGACCAGCTGGCTGGTGGGAAGCGCACACACATGCTCAGCAGAGCTGAAATGGGGCAACGGCTCACGTGCCATCAGAGAGGACACTGCATGCCACCCCCACCCCCCAAAATGATTTCTCCAGCTCCAACATGTGATGGTTACTCTAGGGCTTTGACTCAGAGGATTCTAAGATCAGAGAGACCTTGGCAACTGTTAGAGCTTGGAAGGAGAATAACTTCGAAGAAGTATCCCTTGCCACCATGGTGCCTACAGTCTACGATGCTGGTCAGGATTCCTCCCAAGCATTTTTCACATAGGTAAAACAAATAGTGTGTTGAAAGAACAGAAAGGTCCAGGAGCATCTTAACAAAGGCTGCTCATGGCTCCCAAGCAGATCAACAGTCTGAGCTGGGCCTGTGCAATTTACTTGGGATATGAAGCTGGGCCATATAGCATCTTCTTCACCCTGTGATCAGCTGCCAGAATCTTTACTCAATTTCCTAGGATTAACTACTGAAACCAAGAACTGTTTTGTTGGCTGAATTGCAGGGAGGGTGGGAAAAATGGGAGAGGCAATTTCCAGACATACCCGCACTGTTCTTCTTTGTTTACAGAGATATTTAATATATACAGTAGCCTTAGCTTAGCAAACAGTTCTGCATAGATAATTTCAAACAGAACTTTCTATAGTGCCTTATTTGTTTCATACCCTCCCTCCTTCCTTTGCTCCGCATGCAGCTTCTTTCTGTATTTTTATTTTTGGGCTCATTTCTATCCTAGGGAAGAGACCAGAAAGACAGAGAAAATAACTTTTTTTCCCTGGGCTTTCTGGATTCCAGCTCCTTTGCCAAGCTGACCTCTTTGACATCTGGTCTGTCATCCAAGAACTGTAGTTCTTTCCATCAGCCAACTCACTCATCAGATTGCTTTCTCAGATCCTGCTGGGCCCCCAACTGCAGATTCCTTCTTCTAGATACACATAGTATTGCCATATAAAAACAAATCCAGGAATGGCCAGCAAGCTCCTCCTCTATTACTTAATGCTTCTGCCATTCATATGTTTCACAGCTATAAGGCAGAGGTTCTAATAAGGCATGAAACTGTTCAACCTGATTTTGATCCACAGGGGGGAAAAAACCCTTCAGTCTTGAGACCATTGTATCACCTCAGATTCATTAACTCATCCTGCTATCCACTGTCTTCTTCTTCAATCCTTTTGGACTGTTCCTCTGTTTGCTATTATTTAGAAGGGAAGTTTAGTTTAGCTGCCAAATTAAATGAGAAAAGGACAGAAATTTCTCTACTGCAAGAACTATATAACTGCAACCATCATGGCACTGATTTTTCAGCACTTCATACGAAAGTACACAATAGGCAGTAGGCTATAAAGAAGGAGTGTCAAACTCGATTTGATTGAGGGTTGCATCAGGGTTCTGTTTGACCTGGGGTGGGCATGGCCAGCTTGACATCACTCTTGTTGGGAGCGCCTGTGGTGGCCCAAACGCTCTGGCAGTGAAAACTGGCTTGTAAGCTCCGTTTTCGGCTGGGACAGTCTCCTGAAATCCTCTGCCAGCGAAATGGGAGTCCTCATGAGCTCTGTTTTAGGATGGGATGGCCGCCTACAACCTTCTGCCAGTAAAAACAGAGTTCGGGAGGGCTGCATGGCAGAGGCACTGCAGGCCACTCCTTTACTGTTTCCAGGGCGGCCCGTGGGCCAGATCTAAGCACCCCATGGTCTGGATCCGGCCCGCAGGCCTTGAGTTTGACACCCCTGCTATAGAGACTTCAGGATTTATTTTGTATTCCCTGTCTTTCTTCTTTCTTTGTGAGATTTCTCATCTCAGGGTCTACATTCTGCCTTGTTCCCAAAGTACTACTCATGTGCAGATGGTTGCATTTAACGAGGATTGCCCTAACTTAGGAACTTTGAGCCAACCACACGCGCACTCTATGCTTATGTCTCTCCAAATGATTTTGAAATGATCAGCTATATATTTTCAGATTGAGAAGTTATGGTTAGATTGAAAGGTAGCCATGTCTAAAAATGTAACAGCTTTGTTTGATTTCCCAATTTACTTTCTAAAAATTCTATTATTTATTGAAGAAAATCTGTACATGCCTTAATGCCATATAAGTAGATTTACTTTAAATCATGGGTCACTTAAACCAGCATATCAACTTTGGTATAGTTCTGTCTAGATTTGACCAAAAGCTAACATTTTAAAAAGCTAAAACATATCTATTTGTTGGCAAGCTTTTTTTTAACTAGGAAAATACATTCATGTTTCTTTTCAATTCTTTAAACATGTTACAGAAATTCAGGGCTATTGCACCATGCCAGATTATGTAAATATTAAAAAAAGAAACCATGGACAATGATTAAAGGAAACGTCTTATGAGATTTTCTGAAAGGAAAATGTGAATTCTTTGAATATGCTCAGTTCTGCATAGAAAGCTATTAAAGGTTGAACTAAAGCCCAACTATTAACCTTAAAAGCGAAGTAAAATAGTGCCTACAAACTTTGTCCTTTGAGATCTTGGTAGGAGGCTTTTTGCAATGGAATTATTCAATAGTTTGGTTAGGGTGTGTTTCTGTCAGCGATTAGATGCTGGAATAGAGCGGTTCAATGTTGTTTTCAAATCATCAAAGAATTTTTGGATAGAAATACCCAGAGGAGGGATTCTCAGCCTTCTTTGAAGGAATGGGACAACTCGCCGCAGCCAACTCACTGTGGCCAACTCTTCCCAGCCAATTTATCACTGCTAATTCACCATGGTTAGCTCACTGTGGGACAACTCGCTACAGTCAACTCTTATGGGACAACTCACTGCGGGACATTTTAACCATTCAGTTTAATTATTTAAAATAAATCAAAATATATTTATTCACATTCACATTTCATTCTGTCTCTCCTTTTGCATCCTTTCTTTAATGATTGTGTTCCACTGTTTCTTTGATATTAGTTTAACTCTTGTCCTGCATCGAGTTTTCCCTGGCAAGTTTGCTGGGGAAAGTTATCCTGCAGCGAATTGGCCATGGTGTGTTGGCCACAGCGAGTTGGCCATGGCGAATTATCATAGCAATAGCACTTAGACTTATATACTGCTTCACAGTGCCTTACAGCCCTCTCTAGGAGGATTACAGAGTCAGCATATTGGCTCCAACAATCTGGGTCCTCATTTTATCGACCTCAGAAAGATTAAAGGCTGAGTCAATCTTGAGCCGATGAGGATTGAACTACTGATCTGCTGGCAGTTGGCAGTCAACAGAATTAGCCTGCAATACTGCATTCTAACCACTGCGCCACCATGGTTCTTGGTTGACATGGACCCTTTCTTTGGATATCAAAATGTTCTTTGAGTTAAAAGGTTTCCTACAATTGTGAAATGTGTTAAGTATAAATAATCAAAATTAATGTCTCAGAAAACATGAACTAGGTGTGTTCAGCTTGATTGGTTTAATGTGCTTCCACAGAATTTCTACCTTCTTACATGGATATAGCTATTACTACTAAGAGTGGGAAACTGAGTGATGTAGAGAAAGACAAGAACAACTTATATTATACAGTTAAAGAGCACCTTGCACTTGTGCATCGGTAGGACATTCAGATACAGGTTTATTGGGGAAAAAAGATCTGCACCTAGGTTATAATCTCTGCTTTTGTTGTTTTCTACCATTATAATAATTTATGTAATGTTTGTAATGGGGATGCAATGGCTCAGCGGTTAAAGACACTGAGCTTGTCAGCTGGAAAGCTCACAGCTTGGGTTTAAGACCTGAGCGCCATGTGATGGGGCAAGCTCTGTCACTTGCCCCAGCTCCTGGCAACCTAGCAATTTGAAAGCATGCAAATGCAAGCAGATAAATAGGTACCACTTTGGTGGAAAGGTAAGAATGTTTCATGCGCCTCGGTGTATTGTCCTGCTGGTCACATGACCATGGAAATGTCTTTGGACAATGCAGGCTCACTCAGTTAAGAAATGGAAATAAGCACTGCCCCCTAGAGTTAGACCTGACTGGAAAGGGGAAACCTTTACCTTTATAATAGTTTGTGGGAATGACTTTGACAGACTGGGGAAGGGAGGTGAATAAACACAGCAAGAGGAATGATTAACTAGCAAAAAGAATGTGGGCAGGACAAATGTCTCTGAAGTTACCATCCTTAGTTTCTTGAGGAGTAAAGACAATGGGGGAGAAATGTACTTTCAGACTAACCTGTTTCTGTTAACATAACTTTCCTTAGAGCTTCCTGACTGGATTACCTCACAAGGCTGATGTCAATATTGCAAGCTTGAAAGTACATTTCTCCCCCCGCCCCCCGTTGCCTTTACCATCCAAGCACCAGGGAGGGTCCCTTCTGAGATGTTTGCTATGCTCACATTTGGAAGTCTGACCTAGCTGAAAATTATAAAAATTTGCAAGAAGTTATTGTGGAATAATGATGCACCTGCTGAATTTCTATCTGGAGAATTAGATTGAAATTAGGGTAACAACACTGCTTTGTTCTAATGAATTTGACCAACCTGAGATTCCCACTCATGCCGATCCTTCTCCTAAGCAGGTGAGTCTTTCATTTGGCTAACTATGACTGCATTTGCTATAATGGGGCAATGGAAAATACTTCACGTTATTTACTTACTTGCCAATTATATGATAGCTCAAGGGAGAACTTTTCATCTCACCACATCCAGCCATGGGATGAGTTTATAATCAGTGAACTATTATAAAATCGCTGTTGAATGAGAAACTATCTGTCATTAACAAGTTGGAAAATTTTGTTGTTGTAATCAGAAGGCTGCACCCAAACTTCTTCTTTGAGGCTACAGTTGATTCTGTCTTAGAGGAATATAAAATCTTATAGGTTTTGAAATCACATATATTAATTCAAAAATTTATATGTTGTTATTTGTCAGCCCTATCAACGTCTTTTGTAGAGTATGTGTTTCTTGCAAAGATTTCAGGTTTCAGAAGTCACTTTCATCACCATCACCTTTGTCCCCATAGTTTATACTAATCATACACAGAATAGAATTGCTGTACACCTAAAGTGAACAAGTTCCATAAGCCAGGAAATTCAAATAAATTTCCTTATTATGCAAAAGCCTGAAAAAAGATGTGAGGCTTTAAACTATGAACCCTCCTGGACAGATAGAGCTGACAACAAATTAGCCTAAACTTGGTTATATTTTGACTCTATTATTACAATGCCCTTTTGTACAAATTTTCTCCAAGAGTTTTTGTAAATTTCTTTTGGCCCAGAATGATGGATAATCCCATAATCTCTATAACTGAAAGATTTGCTTCAGATACTTATTAACTTGTGTGCTCCATTCAGGGGCTTTCGGCTTTGCTGTCAAGGATTGCTATGATTTAAGTCTAAAATTTTAAAATATTCTGCTAATTTGCAGTGACCACTTGTCAAACTCAAGGCATGGCTCTTCCCCAATTCTTTTGGTCCCCTCCCCCTCACTTTTATAAACAGGAAATTAAGACACAGTTTTTCAATTAAGCCTTTGGGACTTTGATATAATTTTATTTACTGTATTATGCTATTGTTTAAATTGATCTTATGCTCTCTTTTAATTGAAGTTTTGTGTGTGGAGTGGGGAGGGTTACTTATTTGGTCTTGGCATCTGAATAGTACCTGGCTAATAATGGTGACCACAGAGTGGGAGGGTAAAAAACGTCACAGAAGTCATTACCATAGACTTGAAGGACCACCTCCTTTAAGGTGTGTCACACATTACCCATAAAAGGGAGAGGGCTTAGATCATGGGCACCATGTTGACTGTTTTGAGCTGCCTTGTAGACAATCCTGCTGGATTGAGCTCTGATGAAGCAGGATCAATCTTGGTCAGTATTTTGATAGGAGACCTCAATCAAATCAGAACTATGAACTAGAAGTCAAAAAGCAGAAAGCAATAGCAAAACTCTTCCCTATGCTTGCCAAGAAGACAGGGTGGAAATGGTCTAATGATTCAAAAGGCTTTTGCTTTATTTTACTGTTTTATTCTGTACCTTGTTTTCTGTTTTCATTATCTCCCTTAACTGTGACTTTTCTTTGCCATGTATGGGATGTGGGATATATTAAAACAAAAGTGAATCTTGGTGCATTAATTGACTTTTGTACTAGATAAAGGATTTCAAATTTGGCTGATTATACAGCTTGATGAATGATATTACAAACTTTATAAGAAAATTTTTGTTGTGATCTCAGCTGATAATCTGAAGAGATAGCTTTGACCAAAACAGCGCAATGGGGAAAGAACAAAAGAAATGTACAGAGACAGATTTTAAATGAAGGAAGATTGTAGACATTATAGATATCTGACTAGGGGCCAAATATAACAAGCTGATGTAAGATATTTCAGTTACCATAAATTATCGATTAAAATCTATCTGATAATAGTTTTAATAATATACATATACAGCATTCCTCATGAAAGGCAACAGCAATGAAAAAAAAAGATTTTAAAAGGGAAGGTATGTTCTTTCACTACATTTAAATTCTATTCATTCCTGAATGAATGGAAAGGAAAATGTTAGTTGTAGAATTCAGTATGTGATAGTCTAGCCAGTAATTACGCCTTTTCTTGATAAAGGTTTGGCTGACAGCCCCACCAAAATATTCATATGAAATCTGATCGGCTGGGAGAGTGGAATTTTTTTGGCTAACAGATTTGGAAGGTTTTGGCAACAAAACTGTAGTAAATTCAGGAGCTGGATAATTTTTCCAAGATTGAAGCTATTATATAACGTTATGGGCAATGCCATCTTCCTAAAAGATGGCCAGTCTTTTTCCATGACCACCTTTCTGTTTCAAAAAAGCGTGCAATCAATATTACATAAAGGTTAATATGATATTTTCCCCCCTCTTACCCAGCTAATTATCTATGAATTGAGAAGTGTAATGTACTGATAATGTTTTCTTATCTAATCTCTTTGTGGAGAGATTACACCAAAATGGATTAATGTGATTTGCCTTTCATGTAATTTTTTCTGTGTTGTTTAAGAAATGAAATAATGCCTTGCTGGTTATCTCATTTATAGACTCAGAAAGTTGGAAGGGATTTTAAAGATCATTTAGTCCAATTCCTTGTCCGTACAGGATCCAATAAAGCAATTCTGACAGATCTGTTCGAACATCTTCAGTAAAATATTCCTTGCTATTTCATATGGGCAGGATTATTGATTTATTTAGCATATGACATCTACAGAGGTCATGCAGTCACTGATCATACAAATTTAGAGGTCATGCAATCACTGATATACAACAGTATGTATATGTACAGAGATAGGTAGGTAGAAGACAGACAGACAGACAATACACTATAGGAGATAATATATTAAATTAAGATAAAACCATAATAAAATCATCATAATATGGATCCATAGAATTGCAACAGGATCTATGGAAGCTAACCATCTAACTGCTTTTGGTGTAGCTACAGTGAGAACTTCCCAGATGCATTGAAATTTGCTGAGGGGACATTCTTGAACTATATGTGTTATAGTTTCTTCTGGAGCACCACAATCACACACAGAGCTCTCAGCCATTCCCCACTTAAAGAGCTTAGCCTTAGTCCTAAGGTGGCCTGTCCTGATTCTATTCAGGTGGCTCCATGTTTTCCGAAGCAGCTGCATTCCTAGAAGTGGTTTTGTTGGATGTTTTTAACAGTAACAGAGTTGGAAGGGACCTTGGAGGTCATCTAGTCCAACCCCCTGCTCACACAGGAGACCTGTACTAGGGATTCGAACCACCAACCTTTGTGATCGACAAGCTCAGTGTCTTAGCCACTGAACCACCCAGTCAGGATCTGCATGATCTGTTTGGTTGTGGTTATTAAAAGTCGCCTATCTTAATCATCATTCTTCATTTATATTGTAAGACTGTGGTATGTTATTCCAAATTGCTTTCCTACACTGAAGCCTGGTGAGAGGTAGAGAGTCTAATTTTTTTATGTATTGGAAGATCTCTAGGAGTCGAAGGAATGTTTATCATATTCCACTCTTGGACTGTCAGTTGTTGTCACTTAAGAAAGAACATGGAGCCATGACAGTGGGGGATTTAGGGGGGCTTCTAAATATTATTCTCATAGTGTCATTAAGGTGAACATCAGTATTGTTCATATGACAACTTCTTCCCCGTATATGTGGCAGGGTGCTTCAGTGGCTGAAAGTTCATGCCATCAGGTTTCTCTTGATATCTAGCCTGAACTTTCTTTCCTGTAATTTTAACCCCTTGATTCTAGACCTGCGCTCTAAGGCTATAGAGAATAATAAGCCTCCTGTGTGACAGCAGTCTAGATATTTGAAAACTGTATCTTGGTCTCCTCCCACTTCTTTGCTTCCTTATGATAAAATATGAAGGACACATTTCTATATTAATCAAGGAGCCAGGGTTGAGATGTGACATCATCAATTGTTGTGTATAACCAATTGTTAGAGTAACTGTAGTGGGCAGAGGAAGACAGGAGGAAGAGATGCTACTAAGACAACTACAACCTGGACTTCCGGTGGCTCCACTGCCCTGATGGCGGTCTCGTAGAGCCGTCCAGACAGTGGAGATCAGCTGTCTGGCAGCTTGAAATCTTCCCCTCAGGTGAAGTGGGGAAGGAGAGCCTTCGGGCTGAAGTTGAGCCCCCCGGAAAGCCCCAGAAATGATTCTGGAGGCTTGAGGGTGAAGCTCCTTCAAAAGCCTGGAACAAGCTCCAGATCTGGAGGCGCCTCTGTTCCAAAGAGCAGAGCTAAAGGCAGCATCCACTCCTGCCATCGATAGGGATCAATGATTGGATTTTAAGGCAGGCGGAACGAAAACAGGAGTACAGGCATGTATGTATCAATTGAAACTTTCTAATTAGAAGATTTAGTTTGAAAAAATAGAGACGAAGAAAAGAAAATGGTGTTTGTGGATTGAAAGCGAAAGTTAAGGAAATGCCTGTTAGTTGTTGGCGTTGATGTTAATTGAAGAGATTATGTTAAAGGAATAAGGATTTGAATAATTTTTTTATTCTTTTTTTTATAATTCAAGAGGAGAAGAAACAAGATTATTTTTCTTTTTTCCCCTTCCTTTTAAGTGGAAACTGTAAGTGAAGAAAGCGAAAGTTAAAAAGTTGTTTTTTAATATTGCTTTGCCTAGAACTTTGCTACTTGTTGGATTTGATTTTTATATGGAGAAATAAAATGGAACTGGGAAGATTTATAATTGATTTAATAAAAGATTTGACTTTGGTTGAATATAAAACAAAAGTAAAATGGCTTCTGTGAAAGTTTTTAAGGAAGCTGGAGCTTCGTTAGCCCAACTTTATAAATTACAAGACGAGTTGAAGGAATTTCTCAAGGCTCAAATGTTGGCTCGGGATAAAAAAATTAAAGAAATTGAGGACAAAATATTGCAAATTAAAGACACTGTTGAAGCTGAGAATGAAGATATAAGAGAAGATCTGGTGACAGCAATTAAAGCTGTGGCTGAATACATAACAAAATTGGAGGGAAAAGTGAAAGGGATTGATCAAGCTAATTTGAACTTAAAAAGTAAAGTAGAAGAATTTCAAATCAAGGTGGAGGATATAAAGCAGTTGGATGATAGATCTGAAGAAATTAATCAAGTAAATTTGGATTTTAAAAACAAAATAGAGGAGCTCCAGATCAAGGCGGAAAGAGCAGAGGATGAACGGGTTTTATTGCAATACAGAGTTATGGAATATGCATTAAGAGTAAAAGGTTTGAAGGAATATAAACGAGAGGCTCTAAAGAAGATTTTTGCAGAGGCCTTTGCACAGCTGATGGTACAGAGCCCAGTGAATATTGAAATTCAAATTGAAAAAATGTATTGTGTTAATTCATGGGTAGCAAAGCAGAGGCATTTACCAAGAGATATAGTAATTTATTTTACATCTAGGAAGATTAAGAATGAAATTTCGCAAGTTTCTTATAAAAATGGAATTGAAATATTGGGACAAAAGGTATTGGTATTGAAGGAAATTCCTTTTAAAATGTTAAGAAATAGAAAAGAATACACATTTTTGGTGGACCAGCTTAGAAATCTTCAGATACAGTATAGATGGAATGTACCAGCTGGAATAACAGTAAATTATAAGGGAGTGAAATATTGTCTTAATACGGTTTTTAAAGCAAGAAATTTCTATACTAAAGTATTGAAGGCTGGATGTTTACCATTGTTAGGAAGTAAGAAGGAAGGAGAGGTGGGAATGGTTAAAGAAGGGGAGGAAGTAAAGCGAACACAATTTGAAACTGAGACTTTAATGTTGGCAGCAGAATTACAAAAGGTTGTGGGGGAGGATCAAAGCAAGATTGTAACTATTAAGAATAGAGAGTAAGAAGTAAATTGTATGTTAAAAGGAGTATAAAACGTTTAGGGAATGAAGAAGAGAAAGGATTTTAGGAATATTAGTTTTAGGTATATTAATTGAATATAAGTTAAATGTTTAATACCTTAAATTTTGGGTATGTAACTGTAGTAATGGTATTTGATGAAATATGGTGATAGTTTTGTAACATATAGTGGTGGGAATATAAGTAAGATTTTAAAAATGTTGGATTTTTATGATTCAAATGCTGTGGGGATCAAAGCAAGATTGTAATTATTAAGAGTAAAGAAAGAAGTAAATTGTATGTTAAATGGAGTGTCAATGTATAAAGAATGAAGAAGAAAAATGATGTTATGAATATTATTTTTAAGTATGTTAATTGACTAAGGATAGTTTATTAAATGTTTGGTAATTTAAATATTAGATATGTAATTGTAGTAATGATATTTGACTGATGGAGCAACATCGAAAGATGGAACATTAATTGTGGCGTTGATTGGTGAAGATTGGACAGTAAAACTATGAAATCTGAAAAAATACATAAGTGGAGAAGATGGACTATACTTTAAAATTGGACTGAAAGAAGAAATCTACAAAGGGAAGACTGTATTTGTATTGATGGAATTATATTTTCTTTCTTCGTTTTTATGGATAAGGGGAGTTAAAGTTTTAGAGAGAGGTGGGAGTCTATGTATGATCAGTTTATTTTAGTTTGTGATTGTTGATTATAATACTCTGTATTTGCTCTGGGAAGTCCTGGGTGGGGGGAAGGGTGGGGGAGGAGGGTGGAAGATGGTATATGGATTGATTAAAAATGTACAGGTATGATGGAAGATATGTAACCAAAAAGCAAAAGAATTTGAAATGAAATCGGGGCTGCTCAAATACCACTTCAGACTGAACTGGTGGGAATAAGGGATTGGAAAGGGAGAGGAGGAGAGAGAGGGAAAGAAGGAAGTAGGATGGAAAGAAGAGAGAAGGATGGAAGAGGGGGAAATGGAGAGGAAGGGGAAGAAGAGAGGAGTGGGGAGGGAGGAGAGGAAGTAGAAAAGGGAAGGAGAGGGAGGATGGGTAAGTAAAAGAAGGTAGAGAAGGGTAGAAGAGAAGGGAAGGTTAAGTTAAGGAAGGAAGTGATAAACGAGCAGGCCGAATAGGTAACAAATGAAAGTTAAAAGGTGATGGATAAATGACTGTACATTAAATATGATGATAGTTTTGTAACATATAGTGGTGGGAATATAAGTAAGATTTTGAAAATGTTGGATTTATATGATTCAAATGCTGTGGGATCAAAGCAAGATTGTAATTATTAAGAGTAAAGAAAGAAGTAAATTGTATGTTAAATGGAGTGTCAATGTATAAAGAATGAAGAAGAAAAATGATGTTATGAATATTATTTTTAAGTATGTTAATTGACTAAGGATAGTTTATTAAATGTTTGGTAATTTAAATGTTAGATATGTAATTGTAGTAATGATATTTGACTGATGGAGCAACATCGAAAGATGGAACATTAATTGTGGCGTTGATTGGTGAAGATTGGACAGTAAAACTATGAAATCTGAAAAAATACATAAGTGGAGAAGATGGACTATACTTTAAAATTGGACTGAAAGAAGAAATCTACAAAGGGAAGACTGTATTTGTATTGATGGAATTATATTTTCTTTCTTCGTTTTTATGGATAAGGGGAGTTAAAGTTTTAGAGAGAGGTGGGAGTCTATGTATGATCAGTTTATTTTAATTTGTGATTGTTGGTTATAATACTCTGTATTTGCTCTGGGAAGTCCTGGGTGGGGGGAAGGGTGGGGGAGGAGGGTGGAAGATGGTATATGGATTGATTAAAAATGTACAGGTATGATGGAAGATATGTAACCAAAAAGCAAAAGAATTTGAAATGAAATCGGGGCTGCTCAAATACCACTTCAGACTGAACTGGTGGGAATAAGGGATTGGAAAGGGAGAGGAGGAGAGAAAGGGAAAGAAGGAAGTAGGATGGAAAGAAGAGAGAAGGATGGAAGAGGGGGAAATGGAGAGGAAGGGGAAGAAGAGAGGAGTGGGGAGGAAGGAGAGGAAGTAGAAAAGGGAAGGGGAGGGAGGATGGGTAAGTAAAAGAAGGTAGAGAAGGGTAGAAGAGAAGGGAAGGTTAAGTTAAGGAAGGAAGTGATAAACGAGCAGGCCCGAATAGGTAACAAATGACAGTTAAAAGGTGATGGATAAATGACTGTACATTAAATATGATGATAGAAAATGAAAATAAAAATTTTTGGCCAAAAAAAAAAAAAAGACAACTACAACCTGAGAACTTGTTTCAAACAACACCCTCACTTGTTCTCACAAAGATAAAGGGAGAGACTAGGAAACACCATTCAAATTTATTAAAAAAAAATATAGTAAAGAATTTTGCAAAAGTGATTTTGGTCTAACTTTGGTTTTCTAATCCTGTCCACCTTGAAGGACTGACACTAATGTATCTGCTTTCTGTTATGATACATTAACAGTTTTGTATACAATCATGGAAGAATTATTGGCACATAATGAATCCTATGGCTGCCTCTTCTATTGGCTCAACCTACTAAGAAGGATCTTTAGGGACATTTAGTAATACATTTAAGCTAAACAGTCTTAGTGACCTTGTCTTCCCACTAGGAAATGGCTTATTTTTCTTTTTGCATCAATCATTTCTTAATATCATCTAAAAGTGCCTTCATAGCTTTCCTCACCATTTTTAGATAACTTTCTTTGCTTATTATCAATCTGACACATTTGATTTGGTGGCAACTACTTATCACCATCTGCATCAGTCAACTGTCAGGTTGTGTATGTATCAGAGCAATTTCAGGTACTATGCTTGAATACTTTCCAAGAATAAATTAAAACTGATTGTGAGAATATTTCCATTTAAAAATAGAAATGGCATTTGTCTTCATATACCATCAACCTGCATATTTTTGTTCCTTGCTTGTTCCGTTCTTCCCATTTGTTATTTGTGCTTGCTATCTCTGAACAAGATTTCCTCTGCCTTAACTGTGATAAATGAAGTAAGCATTAATCCTAAACCTTTAGTATTTTAACAGGAGCCAGTTTGGCTCAGATTCAGCTTTTCTGTCAATTGGGGGAATATGTAATCATGATGGATTACCGCTACAGAATCTTTTTGTCAATTGCGATGTGTCGTTGAAATGTCTGTTCTATCTCCCCCTAAACTATCTAAAAGAAACACATTACTGGGAGAATAAATTAGTGATGAAAGAACCTCATACAGCCATGAGTAAGTTAGACCATCTGAGTTATATAAGAAGCTTAGCATTTGTCTTTATGCAGAGTAATAAATTGTGATTAATTTCATTTGGCACATTGGTTAAAAGCACTTATGCTTTTAATTCTCAGAGTTTTATACTGAGGAGGTGGTGGTGTTGCCAAATAACTAGCCCAAAATAGCTTCGGTCTTTGGCACAGCCATGATTCCACAAAACACTATTTTATCAGAATAAGTCATATAGGGTTATAATGAAACATTTATTTTTCCATTTAATTCCACATTACATTTCAAATTTTCGTATTGTTGAAAGGTGTTAATCTGATGACCTCCAGATGTGTTGGACACTAAAGTCCCATCATCCCTAGTCAGCATATTTTTTGGCTATGAATTATAGGAGTTGAAATCCAACTCATCTGGAGGGCACTAGGTTGGGAAGAGTTCACTTAGATTTGTAATTGACTGAAAGAGAGTTCTAGAATTTTTTTGTACAGAAGTTGAGTAAATTTTTTATTTGAGATAAACTTGATTCCTAATGAGGACATGTCTGTGTTATGTGTTGTTAGATGATCAGTAATATAGAAGTGGTTTGCCACTGCCTTTCTTTGGGATTTATTTACTTTTATTTCACTGTCTAGCATCAACTTCTGGGTTTCATGATGATTTCCTATCCTACCACGTAGCTGCTCAAGGAATTTGTACAGGGCAGAGAGCAACTCATTTTATTTAGAATTCATGAGAAGCCTCAAGTAAACTTGTGACCAAATTGCCAATGGGAGCCACTTTTCTCCTTCACTGATTTGAAGAACAGAATACTGATTTTTGAACCAGATTATGAGTGCCTTTTGAGAATTGAGAACACTTTCGCAAAATATATTAATACTGAACATAGATATGATTTGTATATTCCTGAATTACTTCTGCTCTTAGACTTACTGTAGTACATTGTAAATAATGGGCGTGTAGCAGTACTATTTATTCCTTTGTTTGGGTGGTTTTTTAAAAATAGACTACATTTTTTGAAAGTGTAGTTTTGATTAGTCTTAGCAATTCCATTTCTTTGTGGGTTGCTTCTTGGCCACTAAGTTAGGAACAAATGTATTACTAAAGCCTTGATTCTCTAATACTACATTACAATAAGCTACTATCTCTTTCAGGTTCTTTATCCATATATCTATTCCAATTATACATGAATATAGTTATTCTCCATCTAGGTGGAGACAGCATCCAGGAATGGATTGACCTCGTCTGTTCAGTTGAAGGACTGAGTCTGTCAAAGCTGCTAAGCTCCGCCCTTGTTGCTAGGGCTTCCCCGCTTTTGACTCAGTCCTTCAGCCTGGACAGACGTGTTGAGAGTTGTTCTTCCTTGTGATAATTTCCTGGAGCTGTTTACTATGCAAGAAAAACTGTTTGTGGATTTGAATTGTGGATTGTGAGTTGGACGGCTCTCTCTGTGCATAGAGAGAGTGTTTCTTTCCCAGCGGCTAGGGCTTCGGCTCCAGCCATTGGAAGGACCCCTTGCCTTGGTATTTGACAGATAACTATCAACTTGAAACGTGTGCCTTCTGTTGAGCTGCAGGTACTCTGGACAGGCTAGTGGTGGAATTCAGCACTCCCAATTGGAGTAGAGGATTGAATGGTGGAGCTTCGCACTCCCAAGTATCAGGAGGGGAAGTTGCTTCTCAGCAGTTTTTTTGGTGCTTTCAATCTGGGCGAGTTTAAAATTGCAATTGGTGGAGCTTCGCGCTCCCGAACAGCCTGCCTGACTTGCAGCTTCGCCCTGCACTTCCCCTATCCATAGTAAGGCGAATTGCAGGCTTCCAAGCCTCCGGATCGCCATTTGACATCGCTACAGGCTTGAGCTGCCGACAGGAGCTTCGCACCCCGGACCAGCCTGCCTGACTTGCAGCTTCGCCCTGCACTTCCCCTATCCATAGTAAGGTGAATTGCAAGCTTCCAAGCCTCCGGATCGCCATTTGACATCGCTACAGGCTTGAGCTGCCGACAGGAGCTTCGCGCTTCTGGTGGCTGTTCTGCGTGTTGACAGGCACGCTGCAGCTGTATTGGGAGAAGAGGAGCTGCTTTCAGGACTTCACGCCCATTCCTTTGCCTGTTGATCACCATTTTGGTGCATTGCTCACCTCTTAAAAATTGACTGCCAGCCTTTCTGAGCTAAACTTAGGAGCCAGCAGGATGCCTAAGGCTCTCTACAAGTCTAAAAATGGTGGGAAAGCCGTGGCAGCTAAGATGGCAGAGGCTGGAGCTTCTGGCAACAGTGATCAGCCTGATCTCCCAGCCCCTTCAGATGATAGAGCCAGAGCACCTTCTACTAAACATCACAGCATGCCTGCCAAACATAGTAAACCCTCTGTTGCATCCCAAAAGGATGAGAGACAGAGAGACCAAGATCTTCAGAAGCTTTGCAATAGAGCTAATAAGCACAGTGCCTGTGCCTCAGATAAGGTCTCTAGACCCACTGTTACTGACAGGCTGCAATGCAGAGATCTGTCACCAGAGGGAGCTCCAGATCAGCTTTCTCTGCAGAGTTTCCCTCTGACTGTTTCTAATGCTGAGCTGTGGGGTTCTTCAACCAAGGAATTGGAGAAGGCTATCCAAGCTCCCATGGGATCCACCTCTGCTGACGTAGTTCCACTTAATGCAGAGGTGTGCCCAGCTGTTGGCAAGGACCTTCCTTTGACTGAGAACATAAAGGAATTTATTATGGAGGCTATTAGAAGCAGTATTTCTAAGACCTTCCAACTGCCCAGAAGCGCATATTCTGAGCTTTCTGGATACCCCAAAAGCTGCAATGACCTTGAACAGGAGGATTTTCCTCTCTGTCGGAGCCCTGGGTCTCCCGCCCCTTCTCGTGAGAGTTTGCCATCACTTTCCGGGGAAGCTGATCACTGGGAGTTGGACCTATCGGATGATGAGGGTCTCACACCTGAGCAACTCACATTCACAGGGTTCTTCCAGTTTTTAAGTTCCTCCTCTTCAAGGCGACCAACATAGCCCATCTGGGGTCATGATCGGAGGGACCTGGAGTAGCCGAGACCCAGGATTCAGCTGATCCACTTTTTTCAGAACCGGGTAGGTTGGTGGACACCATTCCGGCCCCACATCTCTTTGTCAATGTGGTTAAGAGACAGCGGGGCTCCTGGGTCAGTCCCGATTCCCTCTGTCGCCAACAAGAGATATTTTAATGTTGCACCGGACATGGCTAAGGTGCTCCAGACACCTTTGGTGGACGCACCAGTGGGAGCCTTACTGTCAGCTTCCAACATTCCTGGGGATCCGGAGGATGGTCTGCAACCAGAGGATAAGCGTTCAGAGCAGTCCCTGCAGCAGACCCAAGGGAATGCCTGGGCAATCCGCTTGGTCACCACTGCATCGTTTTTTAATAGAGCCACATTCCTTTGGCTCCGCCAACTACAGGAGAAGATCCCAGCATCAGATATCCAGATGCAGCAGGACATCAATAAGATTGTGGCTGTGGTTCAATTTTCTGCTGATGCAATGCTGAATTCTGCCCGGTTTGCAGCTAAAGCCATGGTTTCCTCTATAGTGGCCAGCTGTCTCCTTTGTCCCTCTGCTCCCTCTACAGGGGACAAATTATTTGGGGAAGCACTGGGACCCTTGTTAATTGAGACACAGGATAAGCGTAAAACCTGCCTTCTTCCCAACACAGGGGCGATTATCAATTTTCTTCATTCTACAGACGTCAACCGTTTAGGGGGTTGGAGTTAGGTGCCGGTTCACAGGGCAGTTTTGGCTAGCAACAAAGATCCCAGCAAAACAGGACAAACAGAGGTAGACTCTTCCCGGTTAGACGTCCCTTTCGAGGGGGAGGAAGTCGCTCATCGCCAAGGTGTACGAGCTGCAATCCTTGCCGAGACCTCCGCAAGTGACACCACATTTGACCTGAAGTGCAGCTATGATGGCAGCATGGGCCACACAGGCCTCTTTGGCAGAGATCTGCAGGGCGGCAACCTGGACATCACCCTCTCCATTTATCAAACATTATAAGTTAGACATGTACACCTCAGCGGAGGCGGCTTTCGGCCGTCAGGTCCTTCAACAGGTCCACACGGACAGAGGGGTTCCTGACCAGACTGGAACCCGCCCATAATACAAGGGACAGTTAACTTTGGTATGTCTTATTCCTGGATGCTGTCTCCATCTAGATGGAGAAGAGGCGTTGGTCCTACCTGATATGCACTTTCTCGTTGGGTGGAGACAGCATTCAGCCCACCCTTTCTTTTGTCTGGTCTTCACTAAACAAGACTATTACAATACCGACATGTCGAGTCTGTCACTTCATATTCATCAAAAGCAGGGAAGCCCTAGCATCTAGGGAAGATGCTTTGACAGACTCAGTCCTTCAACTGAACAAATGAGGTCAACCAATTCCTGGATTCTATCTCCACCCAATGAGAAGGTAGATCCAATGCCCCTTTGCATTATTTCTCTCATATTTCAATGCTCCAACTGGAAACTTTTTCATTGAAACTATGATATACAGGCATAGGTATGCATTACGATAGGTTAATCCACCTCAACAATATGTCAAGCTTAATTGAGCTCAACAATATGGTTTAGCAAAGGGGAAGAACATTATTTTAGTTTAAAAATAACTAGAACTTCATATAGTATATTTTTTCAAACAGGGCCTAAAATATGTACACAACTTAACTGGTCAAAGAAACGGAATATTTTTCATCAATCTTTTATGCTAGAACTGGATGATATTGTAGGAATTGTAGGAGCAATTTGCTGTGGTGGTTAAGGCACCAGGGTGGAAAAAGGAAACTTGACTTCTAATGCCAACTTAGACATAAAGCCAGTTGAATAAGTTTGGGTCAGTCATTCTCTCTAGGCTTTAGGAAGAAGGCAATGAAAACCCATTTCTGAAAATCTTAACAACTTTACATGGAGTTCAGGGGTCAAAACAGAGTTGAAGGAGTCAGCTATAGCATGCAAAATATTTTGCAAAATTATATGCTGCTGGCAGAAGTCCTCCTAACACCAGGCAATATGATGTCCATACCTGCTGCAGAAAATAATATGATTTGTGGTACAGAAAGGATATTTTTTTATAAAGTCTATTGAAGTGAAATATGCATGCTAAAATCGGTATATCAGATTATATTCTGGTACTTTCAAAATTCCAAGGTTGCTTAAAAGAAAACACTAGGATAACATGATGGGAAACAGATATACTTACGTAAGTTTTAAAGAACTAGTTTATATTAAGATCTGCCTCTATTTGTGTGGAATTTAATTCCCAGAATTACCCAACAATAAATGTAATTGTTTCTGTCTTAGTCTAATCAACAATATGCTTATTAACTCAAAGAATTGACAGTAAATGTGATGCTATATATACTAATATATATCAAACTAAATTTGCTACCTTAAATCCGTATTGTGGAAAAAAATCACATAATATCTATACATTTTTTTCAACAGTAGTCTCAGAATGTGAATTAAAGGATTTCAATGCTTCCCAGTATACAGTATTTGAGAAAAGGGATTATTTTGCGGAAAGGAAGAGGTTAGAGATGAGAAAGATACTCATTCAGTCCATGGGCTCTGGATTTTATTTACATCATCCCATAGGGAAAAGATCAGAGGGCTAAGGAAAACTTCCAAGTTTTATTCTGAGAAACTGTTAGAGATGTAAAGTTGGTCAGTCTCCAGCAAAGAAAATAAACCAAAATGATGAAGTATCTAATAAACTAGAGCAGTGTGATGGAGTTTTGGTCATTTTATGTAGGTCTCATATTGTTTTAGGGTAACTGTTGAACTGAATTTCTTCCAGCTAAGGAAGTGAAAATGCTAGCAACTGGAGCCCCTCCCCCCTCCCCAGTTACTTTTATTCCAGAGTTCTAGCTTTTCAATACCTTACAAGATAAAGATACACTTTCAAAAGAGAAACCAACAATTTCACATTTTTATTTCTCCATCAACTTCCATGAGACAAGTCAAAGACACTTGTTTAAATACCATGAATGCAAAAAGTATAGATACGGTCTGTAGCAATGAGCCTCTCTTTTTAAAAACTGAACCTGCTCTAAACAATGTTGAATTCTGATAGAAAGTAGATAAGAAATTAAATGTTATACTGAATGAAGTGGATGAATTTACATGGATAGATCATTGGTATAAATTCTAGGTCCAGAGTCAGGTTTAGTGGCATGCATTCTAGTAATGTGAGGTCATTGAGGTCTCAGATATTGTACATATTGTCATTTTACATCCTGTTGACACGAATGGAAGTAATAAGGCCACTAACAATATCAGAAAAAGACACCAATTTATTTGAAAATATTTTTTTAGAAAAATTAACCAAGCCAAGTGTACAGAAGCACTTTTCTATGTATGCCAGGTTTGCCCAATTACATCTGATTCTCTAATTATTTTTAATGAAATGTGGAAAAAGTAAAGCTTTATAACATTCTCATCCTGCGGTGTGAATTCCCTCTGAAATTGTTCTTAGAATTGTTCTTCAAAAGGCCTCAGTAATGCCTTTTGTTGTTGTAACTTTTGTAATTATTTTTTTAAAATTAAAGTTAAATGTTAATTAGTTAGTTTTAGCAGCCATTTGGGGCTGGTGGATATGAAGCTATTAAGTATTAATAAATAAGAAAAACATGGTCTAATATTCATGCCAGGTTCCTTCATCTCTGAAACCATTTAAAGAAATCAATCTATATTATTTTCCAATTTTTCTGTTGATTAGGTTATTTATTAAACATAAGCATAGTGATAAAATAGCATTCACAGGAAGTATAAGATAAGGTTAATTTTTGGAAGCCCACAAGTGGAAACCCGTTTGAAAGTGGAAAGATTATTCTGCTTCTAAAACAGGGGTTTTCCAAACTTGGCAACTAAGACTTGTGAACTCCAACTCACAGAATTCCCCAGCTAGTGATTCTGTGAAAAACATTTTTTCCACAGACGTGTGTGTGTGTGTGTGTGTGTGTGTGTGTGTGTGTTTCACACGCTACCTAGATTCTGCACCTGTGCAGATAAAGCTTCACTCACTTGTGTGGCTGGGTTCTTAACAGGCCATGGACTGGTACTGGTTGGGGATCCCTGCTATATCAGGCAAGTGCCTCTTTAAGAAACTGCAAAGAATAGAATAGAATAGAATTTATATTGGCCAAGTGTGATTGGACACACAAGGAATTTGTCTCGGTGCATATGCTCTCAGTGTACATTAAAAATATATATATACCTTCATCAAGGTACAACACTTATAACACTTAAAGATAGTCATAGGCTACAAATAAGCAATAAGGAAACAATATCAGTATAAATCGTAAGGATACAAGCAACAAAGTTACAGTCATAGGTGGAAGGAGATGGGTGATGGAACAATGAGAAGATTACTAGTAGTGCAGATTTAGTAAATAGTTTGACAGTGTTGAGGGAATTATTTGTTTAGCAGAGTGATGGTGTTCGGAAAAAAACTGTTCTTGTGTCTAGTCAAAGAACAGAAAAGTTGAGTGTTCACGAAACAAATGGTGATAAGTCAGTGAAGGGCTGTGAAATAATGAACGCAGTCCACTTGGAAACAACAATTTTGTTGATGTAAGCATACAGAATTTTCAAAGCTGTTTCTCTAGCACCAAATGCAAAGTTCTCATCTTCAGGGAAGAAATATCATAACACATTTTACAATGATTTTACAATTCCATATCGTTCTGACCAGTCCGTGTCCCACAGATCAATCTGTAGACACACAAGAATCAGTCTTTGCTTGATTTAAATCATGCTAGATCACACTGAAAATAACAGCCTCTCTGACAAAATGGAACCATAGCCACATTCCAGATCAGAAAAATCCTCAGAGGTTTTGTGACAGCGGTAGTCTCAGAATAATATAAACAGAGCCTCCTTAGAATGGCTGTCTCTGTAGATAGTATCAATTCAGAGACTACAATGCACACACAAGCACAAATATACCGGTATATATAATATCAAAAACAGATACCAGTCTGTGGTATTGAGATAACCGAAATATACTGTTTCTTACTCACTAAAGGTCCTTTGCAGGGACCTAAATGGGAGGTTTGCTATGGCAAATCTAGACAGCATACTAAAAAGCAGAGACATCACCCTGCCAACAAAAGTGTGTATAGTCAAGGCAATGGTTTTCCCAGTTGCAATGTATGGCTGTGAAAGTTGGACCATAAGAAAGGCTGAACGTTAAAGAATTGAGGCCTTTGAACTATATAGTGCTGGAGAAGAATCCTGCGAGTCCCTTGGACTGCAAGGCGATCAAACCGGTCAGTCCTAGAAGGGAGTTTAACCCTGACTGCTCTTTAGAAGGCCAGATCCTGAAGATGAAACTGAAATACTTTGGCCACCTAATGAGAAGGAAGGACTCACTGGAGAAGAGCCTAATGCTGGGGAAGATTGAGGGCAAAAGAAGAACGGGATGACAGAGAAAGAGGTGGCTGGATGGAGTCATTGAAGCAGTAGGCATGAGCTTAAATAGAATAGAATAGAATAGAATAGAATTTTATTGGCCAAGTGTGATTGGACACACAAGGAATTTGTCTTGGTGCATATGCTCTCAGTGTACATAAAAGAAAAGATACCTTCATCAAGGTACAACATTTACAACACAATTGATGGTCAATATATCAATATAAATCATAAGGATTGCCAGCAACAAGTTATAGTCATACAGTCATAAGTGGAAAGAGATTGGTGATGGGAACTATGAGACGATTAATAGTAGTGCAGATTCAGTAAATAGTCTGACAGTGTTGATGGAATTATTTTTTTAGCAGAGTGATGGCCTTCGGGAAAAAACTGTTCTTGTGTCTAGTTGTTCTGGTGTGCAGTGCTCTATAGCGTCGTTTTGAGGGTAGGAGTTGAAACAGTTTATGTCCAGGATGCGAGGGGTCTGTAAATATTTTCACGGCCCTCTTCTTGATTCGTGCAGTATACAGGTCCTCAATGGAAGGCAGGTTGGTAGCAATTATTTTTTCTGCAGTTCTAATTATCCTCTGAAGTCTGTGTTTTTCTTGTTGGGTTGCAGAACCGAACCAGACAGTTATAGAGGTGCAAATGACAGACTCAATAATTCTTCTGTAGAACTGAATCAGCAGCTCCTTGGGCAGTTTGAGCTTACTGAGTTGGCGCAGAAAGAACATTCTTTATTGTCCTTTTTTAATGATGTTTTTGATGTTAGCTGTCCATTTTAGATCTTGCGATATGATAGAACCTAGAAATTTGAAGGTTTCTACTGTTGATACTGTGTTGTCAAGTATTGTGAAAGGTGGAAGTATGGAAGGGTTTCTCCTAAAGTCTACCACCATTTCTACAGTTTTGAATGTGTTCAGTTCCAGATTGTTTTGGTTGCACCACAAGGCTAGTTGTTCGACCTCTCGTCTATATGCGGATTCGTCATTGTCTTGAATGAGACCAATCACTGTTGTGTCATCTGCGAACTTCAGTAGCTTAACAGATGGATCGTTGGAGATGCAGTCATTGGTATACAGAGAGAAGAGAAGTGGGGAGAGCACACAGCCTTGGGGGGCCCCTGTGCTAATTGTACAGGTATTTGATGTGATCTTGCTTAGCTTCACCTGCTGCTTCCTGTTTGTTAGGAAGCTTGTGATCCACTTACAAGTCTGTTCCGGTACCTGTAGCTGGTTTAGCTTAGTTAGAAGAATGTCTGGAATGATGGTATTGAATGCTGAACTAAAGTCTACAAAAAGGACCCTTGCATAGGTCTTTGGAGACTCAAGATGTTGTAGGATGTAGTGCAGAGCCATATTAACAGCATCATCTGTTGATCTATTTGCTCGGTATGCAAATTGCAAGGGGTCTAACAGCGGATCCGTGATGGTTTTCAGGTAGGAAAGCACTAGCCTTTCAAAGGTTTTCATGACTACAGATCATGAAAAATGAAAAAATGGACTCCAGAGGATGGTAGAGGACAGGAAGGCCTGGAGGAACATTGTCCATGAGGTTGCAATGGGTCAGACACGACTTCGCAACTAACAACAACAACAAAATGGGGAGAAGGGAGAATTAGCATTTCATAGGCTACCTGATAAGAATGACATGATATTGCCTCCATTTTCTTTTGTTCCTCTATTTCTTATCAGCTTTATCACATCTGCCACACTGCTTGTGACAACCAAACAAGATCAAGCTGAAGAAAAAAACTGTAAGAACAGATTTCATTGCAATTTGTCACAACAGCTGTTGGTTTGCAGAAGCTGCAACTCAGGCTTCAAGGCCTCAGAAACACAAACTTAAGTTGCTCCAGGTGTAATCAGCACCCTCTTTACTAAGTGACAGATGTTTGCCCTTGCAGCCTATGCTTTGCACATGCCTTGAGAAGTTATCCTGAACAGACTATGTTTATGATAGTTATTCTGGATATACTCAGAGGAGTAACTGACCTTGCTTTACAGAACATGTTTTGCAACTTTACACGAAGGTATTTTTCTGCTCATTTGCAATGCATACTTAAACCCGCACACACAGAAGTTTAAAGTGTTTTTAAAATACTTGTTATTTTACTCCAGAAAGAATAGGGTTTGCGCACTATATTCATTTTTCATTTTTTGCTGGAGGGTTGGAAGAGTATATGTTGTCAATTAAACTTTTCAAAAAGGGTGCTTTTAGCTATCAGAAAAAGCAGAAATCAGGTTGTAGTTTCAATTATTTTGTTCTGCACTGAAGGAGCTGATCTAAGAACTCAACAAAAAATAAGTCTATGCAGATTCTCAGTCATCCAGGTCATGGTTGTCCTAAAGGTGCATTTTTTCAAGAGGCAACTGGACTTTCTTGTTTTTCTTTGAAGACATTTTGCTTCTCATCCAAGAAGCTTCTTCAGCTCTGACTGGATGGTGGAGGAATGGAAGGATTTATATTGCTTGCAGAGAGCTGGACATTTGCATTCTTTTAGAGAGTTGTTGAGGCCACTTGAAGGTTTATCTGGAAGGATCTGTGTCCTCATGGTCACCTGAATATTACAGATGGGTGTGGAGCCTTAAAAAAAAAATCCTGCAGCCAAGAAGGCTTCACACCCATTTGCACTACTCAGATGACCCTGAGAACAAAACCAAACCTCCTAGTAGTCTCAAAAACTCTCTAAAAAGATGCAAATGACCAGCTGTCTGCAAGGAATATAAATCTTTCCATTCCCCACCATCCAGTCATAATTGAACAAGCTTATTGGATGAGAAGCGAAACGTCTTCAAAGAAAAAACTAAGTCTAGTTGCCTCCTGAAAAAGCGCCTTTGGGCCAGCAAAAATAAAACTTTATTGAGGCTTTAATTATTTCAAAGGAGGTCAGAATTATGTTTGCCTCAAAATACAGATTTTCAATAAAGTCAATCCTTGGAGTTAACAGAGATCAATGCAGTGAAGTGGAGTCATATGTTAATCATTTACTTTCAGGCTGGCAAGCAGCCTTCCGTTGCAGAGTTTTGTAACACATCATATTATGATTTGATGATGTCTGTATTCTGTCGATTGTGATTGTTTACTATGATGTCACTAAATAAAACTACTGAAGTCCCATTATCAGTTATTGTACACTACAGGCATTCCTCAATTTTAGCGAATGTTCAAAGTTACGATGGCACTAAAAAAAGTGATTTATGACCAGTGCTCACACTTAACATCTGTTGCGGCATCCCCATCATGAATGCAGGTGCTTGGCAGCTGGCATGTGTTTTCAACGGATGCAGCATTCCAGGGCTGTGTAATCAGCATTTGTGACCTTCTCAGGCAGTTTCTAATAAGCAGAGTCAACGGGGAAGTTGGATTTATTTATTTATTTATTTTATTTATTTATTTTGTCACAACAGTATATATAAGCATAAGTATGAAGTAACTATATAGTATATAAGCATATATATGAGTATAAGTATGAAACATATACATATATATATATATATATATGTAGGTCTTTGGTTATATATATACATATATACATATACATATATACATATATACATATATAACCAAAGACCTACATATATACATATATATATATATGTAGGTCTTTGTTATATATATATGTAGGTCTTTGTTATATATATATGTAGGTCTTTGGTTATTCGGTCACGTAAAATTGGAAGTGTCTTGGCGTTGCTGCAATCACACATTGCTCCCAGAAGCACGAAGCTGAAGCCTCAAGATGACGAATGAGACTTCGTCAAAACGTCACCAAGACACTTCCAATTTTACGCGGCAGAAAACACGAATAACCAAAGACCTACATACAAACACACGCGAAAACCTCAGAAAACAAATACACACACACGTGTGTGTGTGTGTGTGTGTGTGTGTGTGTGTGTGTTGTTGCTTAACAACAGCATGATTCATTTAACAACTGCAGTGATTCGCTCAACAGTCTTGGCCAAAACGTGTAAAATCAGGCATGGCTCTTTTAACAATGGCCTTGCTTAGTTAGCCATGGAAATTCTGGTCCCCAACTTGTATAACTATAGGAATGTGACTTCGTCTACTTTTCAAAAGGCACCGTGGTGGTTAACGAAGTTCAAAATGTTTTAAAATATTCAACTCCTATCCATGGATGATTTCCCAAGGAAGGAATAACAATAGCTAGATTTGGTTTCAGCTAGCATTTATATCACTAGAATGCTTTTTTTTCCCCAGCAAAATTTCCATATTGTGTGTGTGTGTGTGTGTTGTTGCTTAACAACAGCATGATTCATTTAACAACTGCAGTGATTCGCTCAACAGTCTTGGCCAAAACGTGTAAAATCAGGCATGGCTCTTTTAACAATGGCCTTGCTTAGTTAGCCATGGAAATTCTGGTCCCCAACTTGTATAACTATAGGAATGTGACTTCGTCTACTTTTCAAAAGGCACCGTGGTGGTTAACAAAGTTCAAAATGTTTTAAAATATTCAACTCCTATCCATGGATGATTTCCCAAGGAAGGAATAACAATAGCTAGATTTGGTTTCAGCTAGCATTTATATCACTAGAATGCTTTTTTTTCCCCAGCAAAATTTCCATATTTGCTCCTAGTATGATCAATGCCAGATTTTTTTTCTTTTAATCCTATAATGCTCTTATGCCATCAAATGAGATTTGACCTCTCATCACATGATTTAGAGAAGAATACCAAAACAGTTTTGGATGTAGTCTTTTTCAGATACCGTTTGAATGCTTGTCAATCCTGTTATTTCCTTATGCCTGTATTTTGTTAGAATCTTCATTGAGCATTGACTGTGTTTTATAACTTTGATGAAGCACAGTTAACATGCTATTCAGGAAAGCTAAATACAATGTCTGCCCTGTTTTTATTATTCATAATCATTAGCAATATAACTCTTGTGTTTTGTTATTGTGTCCTTGCCTTTATTAACGTAAGATGGATATTACAGAATACTAAAAGATTACTCAATGGGTATGTTATGAATCCTGTGAAGTGCTTTGTGCTACAACATTAAATCACTTTTAATCTGCTCTTGTGTTTCTTTTTAATGAGGAGACAATGCTAATTACAAATCCAATGAATGAATGCCTGTTGTAAAGTTCGCACATGGAAGCTTAACTTTATAAAAAAAAAAAAAGCCCTCAAACATTTTTGAAGATGCAAATCAGCCTTTGCAGAAGGGGGACTGTAGATTTCTCATGAGAGTTCAGCTTGCAGTGAAATTAAATCCCTGTATTCAAATTCAGGAAGAATATGTTAAAGAGTCATATTATGTATGCATAGATAATCTGAGCTCAAAGAATCGGAGGCTTTTTGCATCTCGAAAGGCTGGGAAAGGCAAATTTTCCAAATTTATTTCTCAACTCCAGTCTATTAAAGACAACGAGAAGAAGTAAGCTTAGTGTCAGTAACATCATCAGCTGGAGGAATATGACAAAATTATCCTGAAAATGTTCTTAAGACATGAATTTTGACTCATAGGTATGTAGTGATGCCTTTGAAGGACAATGAACCATCTGAGAAAACTTTGGAACCTAGAGATATTACATATGTATTAGGATTCTCAGGATGTACTGGGGTTTAAAAACTTTCCATCTAAGGTTAACCAGTTTTACCCTCACAGCAAAATTCTTAAAAGACTGAAAAAAGAGAGAGTTGGGGGGAAGGGGGAGATGTATTCATCTTCCCATAGTTATCAACTAATTTGTAATTAGTGCTGATGATGCACCTTTCTGGAGTTTGAAATTGCCATTTTGCAGCTGTTGTCTGAATCATAGTGGTAGACTGCTAAGCTGCTGTCATAGAACTATGAAATAAATTATGTAAAATAAGTTAGCTAATTGATTTAAACCAGTTCCTCAGGTTGGAAAATAAATCATAACAGCAAGCTGCCAGCCACTTCGAGTACAGGATGAATATCAATCCAAGTCAAATGCATCTTTATTGGAACATAGGTAGTCCATAATGAAAATTATGCCTATGAAAATAGGAAATCATGGCTGCTGTTAAATGAACTGCCCATGGGATTGCCTCACTTACAACTTACAATTCCTGCTATCCCCAATGGAATTATTAAATATGTGGGTCATTAAGCAAAGTACAAGGTGCCTCAGAAGCCCCAGGGAGGCCTCGTGTATCCCAAAGCTCCCCTCACTCCCTGAGACACCCCATGTTCCACTTCCCACCCCTCAGGGTCCCTATCTTCTCACTCCAAGCCAGCCATCATGTACTTCCCTTTTGAAAATCTCCAGAATTTCAGAGCTCGAGTTAGGTAAACAAAGTAAGTCACTCCATTGCCAGGCTTCATGGCCTGATCCCAGAAACGGCCACTATTTTCCCAGCCACCACCAATCATAGTGGGTGCCCCAAAAATGACAGCTGTTTCTGGGATTGCACTGCCCAGCAATGGAGTGGCTTGCTTTCCTTCCCTAATTTGAGCTCCGGAGCGTTCTACTGGGCTGCAGAATGCTACAGAGAAGCAAAACAAGATGCTCCCATTGCTGGCTCACATGGCGCAATCTCAGAAGCAGTCAACCATTTTATGAGTGGCCAAAATTCAATGTAGCCACTTGGAAAATGGCAACCACTTTGAGGACCGCAGCCCAGCCCAGCAGTGGAGTGGCATGTTCTCCTTAACTAGCCCGAGCTCTGGAGCTCTTTGAAAAATAAGTGAGGAGGAAAGTGTGGAACCAGTGGGGAGGGGAGAAGCAGGCCCAAGGCCTAAGGGGACTCTGTGGAGGTGACAGGGAGAGTTCAGCTTGCAGTGAAATTAAATCCCTGTATTCAAATTCAGGAAGAATATGTTAAAGAGTCATATTATGTATGCATAGGTAATCTGAGCTCAAAGAATCGGAGGCTTTTTGCATCTTGAAAGGCTGGAAAAGGCAAATTTTCCAAATTTATTTCTCAACTCCAGTCTATTAAAGACAACGAGAAGAAGTAAGCTTAGTGTCAGTAACATCATCAGCTGGAGGAATATGACAAAATTATCCTGAAAATGTTCTTAAGACATGAATTTTGACTCATAGGTATGTAGTGATGCCTTTGAAGGACAATGAACCATCTGAGAAAACTTTGGAACCTAGAGAGATTACATATGTATTAGGATTCTCAGGATGTACTGGGGTTTAAAAACTTTCCATCTAAGGTTAACCAGTTTTACCCTCACAGCAAAATTCTTAAAAGACTGAAAAAAGAGAGAGTTGGGGGGAAGGGGGAGATGCATTCATCTTCCCATAGTTATCAACTAATTTGTAATTAGTGCTGATGATGCACCTTTCTGGAGTTTGAAATTGCCATTTTGCAGCTGTTGTCTGAATCATAGTGGTAGACTGCTAAGCTGCTGTCATAGAACTATGAAATAAATTATGTAAAATAAGTTAGCTAATTGATTTAAACCAGTTCCTCAGGTTGGAAAATAAATCATAACAGCAAGCTGCCAGCCACTTCGAGTACAGGATGAATATCAATCCAAGTCAAATGCATCTTTATTGGAACATAGGTAGTCCATAATGAAAATTATGCCTATGAAAATAGGAAATCATGGCTGCTGTTAAATGAACTGCCCATGGGATTGCCTCACTTACAACTTACAATTCCTGCTATCCCCAATGGAATTATTAAATATGTGGGTCATTAAGCAAAGTACAAGGTGCCTCAGAAGCCCCAGGGAGGCCTCGTGTATCCCAAAGCTCCCCTCACTCCCTGAGACACCCCATGTTCCACTTCCCACCCCTCAGGGTCCCTATCTTCTCACTCCAAGCCAGCCATCATGTACTTCCCTTTTGAAAATCTCCAGAATTTCAGAGCTCGAGTTAGGTAAACAAAGTAAGTCACTCCATTGCCAGGCTTCATGGCCTGATCCCAGAAACGGCCACTATTTTCCCAGCCACCACCAATCATAGTGGGTGCCCCAAAAATGACAGCTGTTTCTGGGATTGCACTGCCCAGCAATGGAGTGGCTTGCTTTCCTTCCCTAATTTGAGCTCCGGAGCGTTCTACTGGGCTGCAGAATGCTACAGAGAAGCAAAACAAGATGCTCCCATTGCTGGCTCACATGGCGCAATCTCAGAAGCAGTCAACCATTTTATGAGTGGCCAAAATTCAATGTAGCCACTTGGAAAATGGCAACCACTTTGAGGACCGCAGCCCAGCCCAGCAGTGGAGTGGCATGTTCTCCTTAACTAGCCCGAGCTCTGGAGCTCTTTGAAAAATAAGTGAGGAGGAAAGTGTGGAACCAGTGGGGAGGGGAGAAGCAGGCCCAAGGCCTAAGGGGACTCTGTGGAGGTGACAGGGAGAAATAGGCAGGGGGTGTTGCAGCATTCAGCAGTCGGTCATAAGGGTGAACAACTGCTTAGGTGATGTAGCATCCGTTACTTCAGGACCGAATCATAAGTTAGTTTTGTGGGGGTCTGCTGTAATTTTGAACAGTCCCTAAACTGCCAGCCATAAGTCAGGAACTACCTGTATTCTTAATTTATACTATATAGTATAACAACAGTTAGCTGGAGTGACACAGGTACACCTGCCCATATGATCTTTGCATGTGTGCCTAAGAATGCTTTTCAATATACAAGGTTCCTATCACAGATAATCGGAGATTCCTTAATGCAAAAGATTTTGGTAGAACTGAAAGATTGAAAAATACTGCTTTAGCTGAGTTTGTAGCATATATGTACAAACACATGGCCTTAAAACAGCCCTTCTTTCTTTCTTTCTTTTTGATTGTTAGATTTGGCTCTGAGCTTAAAAATAAACAGTATAACGTATGATGCCAACTCTTATTCTGTAGGCTAGTTTTGTTATGGATTTAAGTGTATTTTGAGAAGTTCTTGCATTTGAAACTAAGGGAACAGGCTCTTTTGATCCCTGGTCTGGCAGAACTGAGGGACTGCAGAGTTTCGCCATTCACTTTGAAACTGATGCAGCTTTTCAGAGATGAAGGTTTTAACAATTTGCTCTTTCTTTATTTTTTTCCCCAAAATTCTGAGCCAAACCAAAACTTGGCTCCAGAATTTTAAATAAAATGTTCAAAAGCAGAGTGCAGCATGATTTCCAGAAACCTGATTCATACTAAATGAAGAGGAACTGAAACTACTATGGTACTAGCTATAGCAAAGAATCCAAAGAGGCAAGAATGAGTTATGAAGGAGTGAATGCGCCAGCTTAAGACATTTTTCTTTCATCAAGCAGGGCTGGCCTAATGATAATTTTAATTGAGGATTTTTAGCGGGGTTTTAGCGGGGCTATTTTATTTTTTAATTTTTATCTTCCCATTTTAAATTTTCGGCTCATGGAATTAGATTTTTAAATATATATTGTATTTTAATTCTTTTGTACATTTGTTTTATCTATGCTGTACACCACCCTGAGTCTTTGGAGAAGGGTGGTATAGAAATTTAAACTCCGAGCTCTGAAGCATTGTTCTAAATAATTCGGTGTCAACTTTAGAAACCCAAATACCAAAACAAAATTTTCACTGCTAAATCAACAGAACAGTGAAAGACAATTGACATATTTCATAGGCCAGATTCCGGTACCTGCGGAATACCAAACCACCAAAAATCTTATCTCAATGTTATGTGTTCCATAGAAGATCTGCTTCTACTACCCATCTACTATACCCATTTCATATGCAATAAACTGAATTTAAAGTGAATACAATAGTGGCCAAAATTGTGGAAACCTTTTGGGAAAAGTATATTTTCTAAAACTAGCTAATAACACCACTTCTTTTGGGAGTAGTATCATAAAATTATAAATTTAATCAAGAATGTAATGCAATAACTTTTATGAAGGATTTGCTATTAGAATAGCAGTTACAGTATAAAGAAGAAAAATGAAACACGTAGAAAAAACGAGATATACAAAAATTATCATTTTTAGTTGAGTAATCTTTAGCATGAATTATGACCTTACAACATCTTCCCAAAGGGGACACGGTGGCTCAGGGGCTAGGATGTTGAGCTTGTCGATTGAAAGGTTGGCAGCTTAGCAAAGAGATTTAACTACTTCTAAAATACTGGAAATTTCCTCACTTCAGATACAGAAATTGAAAGAAGATATTAAAGATGGCTTAAGGAATTTTTTACAGGAGTTTATGGAGGTTCATCTTTCAGAAATAGATCAAAATTTTGATAAAATGGAGAAAGAAATATTGGATTTTAAAGATATGGTGGAAGAACAGAGGAGGGAGATGAAAAAATTAAAAGAATCAATTAACCCATTATTGCTATCCAGTATTCAAACAGAGGAAAGACTGGAAGAAATTAACCAAATTAATTTAGATTTGCAAAGGAAAATAGATGAAGTTCAAATTAATTTGAATTTAGAAAATAAAATAGATGATATTCAGGTTAAGGTAGATAGGGCAGATGAAGAAAGGGTTATATTACAATATAAATTAATGGAATATGCTATAAGGGTGAGAGGATTAAAGAATGTAAGGAAGAAAATTTGAAAGAGATTTTTATTCAGGCCTTTGCTCAGATAGATGGAGTGGAACCAGAAGATTTTGAAGTTAATATTGAAAAAATTTATCATGTTAATTCTTGGTTGGCAAGGCAGAAGTGTTTACCGAGAGATGTGGTTATTTATTTTACAAATAAGAAGATTAGGTATGGAATTTTGCAAGCATTTTATAAAAATAAATTTCAAATACTAGGACAAGGTATAATAATGATGAAGGAAATTCCTCCTAAAATGTTAAGAAAGAGAAAAGAATTTGCCTTTTTAGTGGATGAGCTTAAGAAACATCAGATATATTTTAGATGGGAGATTCCAGCTGGCTTAACAGTGAATTATAAAGGAAGAAAGTATTTTCTTAATACAGTATTTAAAGCACGAGATTTCTACTCTAATGTATTTAAGATTGGGAACCCTTTATCGATAGATGTTAAGTTGAATGGTGAATAGATGGTGGAAAATGTAAGATAGAAGATAAGGGGAGTGAGAATGTTTAATTTTATTATATATGATTATGGTTAATTTTTGTAAATGATTTATTTTGGATATAAATGTGTAATTTTAGGGGTACTATTTGATATATTTGAGGTATAAAGGAATAGGAAGATGGAATATTGTTTAATTTTGGAGGATAGATAGTAAAATTTAATTTTGGATTAAATATTATATTTGAGAGATGGATGTAATGTTGTTATATGGTTAACTAGAATTTAATTGTTATAACTGATATATTTTGGATAAGTTATAGGTGTAATTTTAATAATGTTATTTGATATAAGTAAGGTAAAGTGAAGATTTTAATTATTACAATTGATATATTGTGGAGATAATATAGGATTAATAATAATATTTGTAATCTGATTTGATGTATGTAAATGATACCAAAGATATGAAAAGATGGATTATTGTTTATCTTTGGAGGTTGGACAGTAAAATTTAAGAAATTAAGTTGGAAATATGAACTATTCTTGAGAGACTGCTTAAGGAAGAAAGACATTTCAGAAGAATCCTTGGTGAATATTGGAAGATGGAACGTTGTTTTGGTACTGATTGATGAAGGTTGGATATTAAAAACTATGTACTTTAATGAAGAACAAATACGAACTCAATTGGAAATTTCTGAGATCGGGGAGTCGAGGTTTTAAGGAGTGACTATGGATTATGATTTGTGTTATATTTTAATTTTTGACTGTTAGTTTTATACCCTGTATTCGGTTCTGGGAAGTCCCATGGGGTGGGGGAAGGGAGGGGGAGGGGGGATGAGGTAGAAAATGGATTGATGGTTAATGTACAGAGGTGATTGAAGATGTATAATCAATGTAAGATCGGAGCTGCCTGGCTACCATTTCAGAATGATGGGAAGGAAGGAAGTAGAAGAGAGAAGGAGGTAGGAAAGAGAAGAGGAGGAAGAGGAAAGGAAGGAAGAGGGATAGAAGAGGGAGAAGAAAGGAGTAGGGAGGAAGGAGGAGAGGATGTAGATAAGAGAAGGGGAGGATGGTCGTGGAAAGTAGAAGAAGGTAGAGAAGGAAAGAGAGTTAAAGGAAGGGGGTGGTGACCGGGCAGGTCCGATTAATTGTATATGATGGTACATTAAATATGTTATTGGATATGAATGTTAAAATAAAACTTTTTAAGCAAAAAAAAAAAAAAGAAAGAAAGAAAGAAAGGTTGGCAGCTCAGCGGTTCGAATCCCTAGTGCTGCCGTGTAACGGGGTGAGCTCCCGTTACTTGTCCCAGCTTCTGCCAACCTAGCAGTTTCGAAAGCACCTAAAAATGCAAGTAGAAAAAATAGGGACCACCTTGGTGGGGAGGTAACAGCGTTCCGTGCACCTTTGGCGTTGAGTCATGCCGGCCACATGACCATGGAGACTTCTTTGGACAGCGCTGGCTCTTCGGCTTTGAAATGGAGATGAGCACCGCCCCCTAGAGTCGGCAACGACTAGCACGTATGTGCGAGGGGAACCTTTACCTTTACCTTAACATCTTCCCATGGAGTGAACCAAGTCTTTTAGTTCTGCAGCTGTTATAATGTGAAACCAAGATTGAATGATTGCGTCTATTAACTGGGTTTAATTGCTGGGTTGCTTCTGACTAACAAGTTTCTTTAGTCGGATCCATAGATTTTCAATTGAGTTAAGGTCTGGGCTATTCCCAGGCCATTCCAGCAGTGGAATATGATTATCTTGAAACTCCAAAAAAAGTGATGTTATTAGCCATCAAACCACAAAAATATACTTTTCCCAAAGGTTTCCACAATTTTGGCCACTACTATATAGTCCATGGAAACTGTCAGAATGAATGTGCTTGAATCAAAGAGGTCTGTGTCTCATACATTTCGTGTTTCCTCATCTAACAGAGGAAGCAGCAAAGGCTATTAGTTGTTGTCCATAAGACTTATATTAATTGTTAAATAGGTGAAAAATCTTTCCCACTCTGGCAATTATTTGCTATTTTAAAGAATACATTCCCCTCATAGTCTACTGAGTCCTATTCTCTTTTCAAATAAAGGCTGTTTATAAGGCAATGGTTTGCATAATACACTTTCCCCTCATTGTGGGACTGTCTCTGTTTCAGCATGCTGTTTTGTATAGGTCTCCAGTTGAGCTATCTTACATACCATCATTAGAATAATATTTTATGATAACACACAAAGTGCCTGTCTCTTAAATTTTGGTATTTTAACAAGGGTGGAATGTATCTGAACCATATATCGCATTGCAAAAGGTTTCATATTGCCAAATCTTAAACACAAGCTATAGCCACTGGAGTTTTTTTTTCCCTTTTCCCTTTTTAAAGGAAACTGATATTATTTAGGTTGTTGCTGTTAGGTTGGCTTGGAATGTTTATTGCTTACAAATAAATATGCACAGCACATCTTTGGTACACACAGACTCTTTAGATAAGGAATAAAAGAAGCTGCAGATACAAAAATACCTAAGATATGTTAAGTGTATTTCTATGTACAGGTAGTCCTTGACTTACGACCACAATTGAGCCCAAGATTTTCTGTTGTTAAAATGAGACATTTGTTAAGTGAGTTTGCCCCATTTTACAACTTTTCTTGCCACAGTCGTTAAACGAATCATCGCAGTTGATAAGTTACTAACTTAGTTGTTAAATGAATCTGGCTCCCCTATTGATTTTGATTGTCAGAAGGTCGCAGAATGTGATCACATGAACTTGGGACACAGAAACGGTCATAAATATGAACCAGTTGCCAAGCATCTGAATTTTAATCACATGATAATGGAGATGTTGCACTGTGAAAAATGGTCCGTTGTAACTTTGAATGGCCATTAAATGAACTGTTGTAAGTCGAGAACTACCTGAAGTATATTTCAGGCATTGTTCAATCTGTCATTCAGAGATGAGTTACAACTCTAAATAATAAAAGACTGCTAAAATTATTATTATTAAAATCTAGTAAAATCCTGGTATCTCTGTTCCTTTTCTAAGAAGCAGGAAGTTAATTGGTGTCTTCCTTCCTTCCTTCCTCCCTCCCTCCCCCCCCTCTCTTTATTGCAAGTATTTTAATTCAATGTATTAAGAAATGGAGATGTATCACTAGTTCACCAAGTATTTACTTAAGGCCTTTCTGAGTTATATATTTTTGTTACAAATCCTTGCTAAGTTCCTTTTATTTCATCTTTCTCATAAAGGAGACAAAATATCTAAACCTGGCATCCCCGGGCCCCTCCATAATTGGATAACCGCGTTCCTGTCAAACAGACAACAAATGGTCAAAATAAGGAGCACCCTATCAAATCCTGCACCTGTTAATAGGGGTGTTCCCCAAGGCAGCGTTCTAGGACCAACACTCTTCATACTATACATAAATGACTTTTGTAATCATATTATAAGTAATTGCGCTCTTTGCCAATGATATAAAACTATTTAACACCAACAACAATGCTGCTACCGTTTAAAAAGACCTTGGCTTTATGTTGGAATGGTTAAAAAATTGGCAATTCCAAATCTCAACCAACAAATGCTCTGTCTTACACATTGGCAAAAGGAATCAGAACACAAAATACAAGCTGAGTGGACATGACCTTGTAGATGATCCTCTGTCACCTTGGAGTACTCATATCAAATGATCTAAGTGCCAAAGCCCACTGTAACAACATCGCCAAAAAGGCATTAAGGATTGTAAACCTAATCTTGCATAGCTTCTTCTACGGTAATATTACATTACTAACCAGAGCATACAAAACATTTGCTAGACCAATTCTTGAATACAGCTCATCTGTCTGGAACCCACACTGCATATCTGACATTAATACAACTGAACATCTCCAGAAATATTTCACAAGAAGAGTCCTCCACTCCTCCGCTCGCAGCAAAATACTTTATGCCACCAGACTTGAAATTTTGGGCTTAGAAAATTTAGAACTATGCTGCCTTCAGTATGACCTAAGCATAGCTCATAAAATCATCTGCTACAATGTCCTACCTGTCAATGACTACTTCAGCTTCAACCACAATAATACACAAGCACTCAATATATACAAACTTAAAGTGAACCGCTCCAAACTCGATTGCAGAAAATATGACTTCAGCAATAGAGTGGTCAATGCCTGGAATGCACTACCTGACTCTGTGGTTTCATCCCAAAATCCCCAAAATTTTAACCTTAGACTGGCTACTGTTGACCTCACCCCATTCCTAAGAGGTCTGTAAGGGGCGTGCATAAGAGCACCAGCGTGCCTACCATCCCTGTCCTAATGTTCCCTTTAATTGTATTCATTTTATGTATTCAACTCATGCTTATATATATTATCTAATACATACTTGACAAACAAATAAAATAAATAAATAAACCTAGAAATGAAAAACATGATAATGTTTAGTGAGTTAATCAATGTATATGGTTACTCATTTACCAAGCAGCTCTCAGCAACTAACAAAGGTTAAAAGAGATAATAATATCCAAAAGAGAAAATGGTAAGGTAAAACATACTATGCTCGGGACCAAACACATGACATATTTCATACATTTTTGTAATGATATTTAAACCTATTTGGGCATAAATGTGCTTATCAGCAAAGTTTTTCTTGGCTAAATAAAGCAATTACCAATTAGTTATAAATTGCATATAAATCAGTTGTTTCTTAACCATGGCAGGTTGGCTAAGGAAATGAAGAGACTCATCTAGAGTTGAAGCCAAATTAAACATGATAACATGATATAGATATATTTCTCAAGTTTCTTTAAACTTCTGCAGGTTAGGAGTGTGTATATTTAATTAACAGCAGATAACTATAACAATAGTAGTAATAGTAGTAGTGAGATTTTCTTGGACAGCAAAAAATCTAAAAATGGCTCTTTCCAAGATCTAGTTCATATTTAAAGTTAGTATCCATCAAATGTATTCATTATAGGTAATCCTTAACCTACAACCACAATTGGGATCAGAATTTCCGTTGCTAAGCAAAATGGTTGTTAAACGAGTCGCAGCTGATTTTATAACTTTTTTTGACATAGTTGTTAAGCAAATCACCGCAGTTGTTAAATGAATCGCATCATCATTAAGCGAATCCCCATGTACTGTGCTTGTCGAAGGCTGGCTGGGAAAGTCACAAGTGCAAATACATGCTGATTGCCAAGATCCCAAATTTTGATCATGTGACCCTGGGGATGCTGCAATTGTCATAATTGTGATGACTGGTTGTAAGTCACTTTTTTCATAAGTAAGTTGTAACTTTGAATGGTCGCTAAACAAATCAGTGTAAGTCAAGGTGTCAGGGTCCCAACTAACACACCCCTGAAGGAAATAACTCCAAGGCATCAGGTCGCCTCAAAAAACATTTTATTAGGACATGTTATATTGGCACGATGCTGGTGAAAACTGACTAAAGTTCCCACTGGTTTTCCCCCTAATTAAAAGTAAAAGTTTATCACTTCCCCAGAGGCATCTGTCACATGGTCCAATCAGCACACAGTCCAGACGTGGGATGTTCTCAGTCTCCACCTCCCAAGAACCTGCACACATGACCTTGGTTCCCAGGGGAAAGAATGTTGTTTTAGTTATAGCACCTCAGCTATCTCTACACACCCTCCCTATCCCTCATCTTCAGCCTGTGTCAGCACTGAAACTTTGAAGAAAGGAAAAAACCCAGTAAATTAGGAAGATGGCCACTGTCTAGCCAGCTTCAGGGTTGACACAAGGACTACTTGAATTGTCTAGATCATAGGGACGAATGGGTTGTGTTTCAAGAAGTAGAGCCCATTTTTCCATGAAGAAATAAGCGTCCTTTAACAATTAAAGGATCATTAGCCCTAAGACTTCTCAAAGTTACATTGATGCATGGAAAACATTAGGTTGGAAAACATTGAGACATTTATACTGGATGAAAATCTCACTTATTATCATTCACATTAAATGAAGAACATTGGAAGATAGTGGTAGCTTTGGATTTGGCCTTGGAGGGTCTTTTGTAATAAAAGAACCAATAATATTTTCCATGTAACAGCACTGTTTAAGAAGGCACTGAAGCACAGAAAGGAATGTTGATTTTTGTAAATCTTGGCAACTTGCAGACCTATTGTGCATTGAGGAGAACAGGGCTTCTCTCTGAAGAATTTCAAATGCATCGCTGTCTCTTTAAATAACACACCTCATGTAAATCAGCAATGAGTAATTTTATGAAGCTGACTGCAAGCAAGTAGCAGACCACAGGAGACTATATCACTTTTGTTTTAAAAAGACGGTCTTAGTTAAGGCTGAGTATGGTTGTTAAGTGATGCCAGATCTCTACAATCTGTTTTGTTTTTGTTTTTACAAACTGGCCCAGACAGAAGGCTTCCCCACGCCCCTGCCCTTACCAGCGTTTATGCTGTGCAGAGGTGTAATTGAGCCGATGGATTCAAGTAAACTCTTTTTATCGAAAGAATGAGTCCTGCCTAACCCCCAATTTTAGTCACTCTTTGGAAAGTGGTGAAAACATGCCTTCTCCTACACAGGCTTGTAGGAGACATCTGTACTTTGCTTCTTATGTGCTTCTCAGTGGGCTGTTTTAAATGTTACTAGTTACACGCAAAGTTGACGTCATGTTTATAATTTTATTAGTTTTACAGTGTGACTTGTAACAGCCTAGAAATGTATAGAAATACGGAAAATAAATGCATGGGGGAGAAAAAAGGAACAAGCTCATTCAACCCTAAGTGGAGGGTAACATGTGCATTAAACATTAAAACAATTATTCCTGTAAGGACTATGTGAACCGATGATTTTGTTCCTTAAAAACAGCACAGGTAATGCTCGGTTAACAATGATAACTGGAACTGGCAACTCTGTTACTAAGTGATGCAGTCATAATGTGAGGCATCATCCGACTGCACTGAGTTATGATGGCAGTGGTGGCATTCCCAGTTGCCATCGTTAGGCAAATCCCTGACAATTGCAGCACCCCACAGTCATGTGATCACTTTTTGTGACCTTCTGGTAGCTTCCCCATTGACCTGGTGATCATGAGATTGTGGAATTCTATGACATCATAATTGCGAGCCAGTTGCTGAGTGCCCAAATCGTGATCACACGACCATGGGGCTACTGTGACACAACTTAGAATAGAATGAGCTGGAAGGGACCTTGGAGATCTTCTAGTCCAGCCCCCTGCTCAAGCAGGAGAACCCATACCATTTCATACTGCGATGACCCATTGTAAGCCCCCCTCATTCAGCATCACAACTTCAAATAGTTGCTGAACAAATATCGTTCAACAAGGACTCCCTGTTAAGTGACCATTCCCCAGTTCATTTAGAAACATACGTTTTGTAGCTCATCTGTTGGAGCTGGGCTGTACTTCAGTTTCAACCATGGAGACATCTTTAAGGTGTTGCATACGGATGCAACAAAACACCTTTTGAAGACAAAAGCTGCAGCATCCCTGGATCTCAAATTATTTAATTGCACAGAATAAAGGGGGGGGATCCCTCGGGTGCTCTACTTTCTATCTCTATTCTGCCACTATTTTTCAGAAAAGGACTGAAGCTACAATAACCGAAGCTCCCTTCCTTTGGAACTGCCCATGCTAATTACATCAGTTTTTGTGCGATTTCGCATCCAAAATATTAAGGACTGATCGATTGTTAATCAATTTATTTAAAATATCAATTTAGTTAAATTTATAAATTACGTATGTATTGATTGTTTTGTCTTTGTTGTACGCCCCCTCCCCCAGGTCACATGTTTGGACAGCCATGTGAATTGGACAAATCATTAATTAAAAATCAATTATATAATTGATATAATTATATCCAGCACATCTGTATCAATACATTCCTTAGAGATGCAATTGAATGCTCACCTATTGGTCTTGTTCAAAAACCAGAATCTGCTAACATAGAAAACATAAACAGAAAGAAAAATATGGGTGGATTGATAAATGACATGGTTTTCTGAGCCCAGTTAGGTCTAATCCCCTTCTACTCAGGCTTGGGTGAGGAAGAATGTAGCACTTGCCCTCAAGACTGCAGTAAAGATCGATCCTTTACCAGCTTCTAAAGCCCTTTTCCTGCTTTAACCTGTGTTGTTGTTGTTTTTGTCTTTTTGTCTGAGTGTGCTCTGCTTTCCAAACATTGCATTCTTCAGAATGCAACAACTGTTTTTTTCCCTTTTTAATACCTTCTGCTTGTCTTAAGCAGCTTCTATTCTCTCGTCCTCCTCCCTGAGTCTTGTTTGTCATTTCATCTCTCTTCTCTATCTTCTACGTTGTCTACGTTGTCTCTGCTTTTTTTAAAATATTACTTCTTTTTTCCCCTCTATGCCAAATAGTTCCTTTTGCTCCCATTGGTCCCTTCAGCCCAATGGCAGAAAATAAGATTTGTCCAGTCTGCTATTATCCTGGGAAACATCAAGGATGTTGATCATTTTAAAAAAAATTTAAAAGTCCATGTGCAATTTCTGAGGTTTTACTGCTATTAATTGATTTTTTAATGGCAGCGCTGTTTGCACAGAGTTATCACTTTTCCTGTACTGTTCGCTTTACCCCCATAGCAGCCTATTTTCTGTTCTTATCTACCTTGCTGCTACTGCAGATTTTTCAGCTTGCTGTGTTGTAAAGGGTCCGGAACTGGCAGTGGGAAGCAAATAATTTACTTCATTTTGTGAATTCCAAATACCTGCACACACCTTTATAGTAGTGAAGAGATAAACATGACTCTAGAGGCCAGATACAACAGATAATAAAGCACTTAGTGAATCACCTCTTCCAAAGGAAGTGCTCCAGAAATGCATAAGCAATTCTACAGTTGTTGTTAGTTGCGAAGTCGTGTCCGACCCATCATGACCCCATGGACAACATTCCTCTAGCCTTCCTGTCCTCTACCATCCTCTGGCGTCCATTTAACACCGACTGCTTCAGTGACTCCATCCAGCCACCTCGTTCTCTATCATCCCTTTCTTCTTTTGCCCTCAATCTATCCCAGCATTAGGCTCTTCTCCAGTGAGTCTTTCCTTCTCATTAAGTGGCCAAAGAATTTCAGTTTCATCTTCAGGATCTGGCCTTCTAAAGAGCAGTTAGGGTTGATCTCTAGGACTGACTTGTTTGTTCGCCTTGCAGTCCAAGGGACTCACAGGAGTCTTCTCCAGCACCAGAGTTCAAAGGCCTCAATTCTTTGGCACTCAGCCTTTCTTATGGTCCAACTTTCACAGCCATACATTGCAACTGGGAAAACCATAGCCTTGACTATACGCACTTTTGTTAACAGGGTGATGTCTCTGCTTTTTAGTATACCCTTATACAGTATACCCTTATTTATTTATTTGATTCAATTTAATCAATTTCTATGCTGCCCATCTGAATCAATAATTCTGGGTGGCTTACAATTAAAAATATATATTAAAGTTAAAACAAAAACATTTTAAAACAATCAAAATTGTGTGTGTGTGTGTGTGTGTGTGTGTGTGTGTGTGTGTGCCAAAATGCTTGTCCAGTTAACAATAAAGCCAAGAAACAGGGCCCTTGATGCATTCAGGCTCTGGATCACAGCCAGGTTTTTAGAGCCTTGCGAAAGACCAACAGGGCTGGGGCCATTTTAATCTCCGAGGAAAAGATATTCACAGAGGAGGAGCTACTGCAGAGTAGGCCATAAAATCCGTGGTGGCTGAGTGATTAAAATGCAGTATTGCAGGCTAACTCACTGCTATCTCTCAGGTGTTCGATTCTGACTGGCTTAAGGTTGACTCAGCCTTCCATCTTTCCGAGGTCGGTAAAATGAGGACCCAGATTGTTGCGGGGGAGTATGCTGACTCTGTAAATGGCTTAGAGAAGGCTGTAAAGCATTATGAAGTGGTATATACAGTAAGTCTAAGTGCTATTGCTATTGCTACTGCAGAAAAGGCACGTCCTCTAGTCCCCACCAGCTGACATATTTGATCACAGGGTCTGCAGCATGTCCAATCTACTAGATCAAATTGGATGGGTAGAGACTCTTGGAAAAGTGGTACCTCAGGCAATCTAGTTCCAAGCCATGCCCTACCTTTAAAGGTGACAACTAGTATCTTGGATTACACCCAGAAACATTTCGGTGACCAGTGCACCTCATGCAGTAGTAGTGTTACATGTAGCGGACAGCCAGCACTTTTTATTATCATTCTACATCATTTGAAGTTTCCAAATGCTCTTCATGGGAAGACCTTTGTAGAGCAGGTGTGTTAAACTTGATTTCATTGAGGGCCACATCAGAGTCATGTTTGACCTAGGGCCATGATAGTGTACCTATGGCACGTGTGCCACAGTTAGTGGGCATATGAGCTCAGCTCCAGTGTGCATGCACATGCTGGCCAGCTGATTTTCGAGCCTTTTGGGCCCACCAGAAGTAGGGAAACAGGCTGTTTCCTGCTTCCGGAGGGCCTGGGGGGTGGTTGGGAAGGCCCGTTTTTCTCTCTTTAGGAGTCTCTGGAGGCTGGGGACAGCAAAAAATGTCACTTCCTGTCCAACCAGAAGTTGGAAAATGGGCCGTTTTTGGCTTCCGGAGGGCCTTCAAGGGGGTGGGGAAGGCTGTTTTCACTCTCCCCAGACTCATAGTGACGCTCTGGAGCCAGGTGAGAAAGAAAAATAGGCATACTGGGCCATTGCATGACAGGAGCGGGGGGAGGGGAGAGCAAGGGGTCATGCACGTTTGTGCAGGGGGGCGCATAAAATTATGGGTGTGGGCATGCGTGCACACGACCCCCCTGCCCTCTCCCTCCTGGCACATGATGGCAAAAAGGTTAGCATCACTGACCTAGGGGGACCCGAGTGGGTGTGGCTCAGGTGGGCATGGCCAGGGTGGATGTGGCCATCTCAATGTCCTGCAGCCCACATGTAGCCCTCCCGGGTTCCGTTTTCAGCTGCAACAGCCTCCTGCAGCCCTCTGCCAGCAAAAACAGAGCCCAAGAGGGCCGCATGCAGCCTTCCTGAGCTCTGTTTTCGCTGGCAAAGGCATCGCAGGCCGGTCCTTCATTGTTTCCAGGGCAGCCCTGTGGGCCATATCTAAGGACCCCATGGGTTGGACACCCCTGATGTAGAGCATGTTGCAGTACTCTAAATGAGAGGTTAGAAGATTAGATCGCACCTTCAGCTCTAATTGCCAATGAGTTGCCAATATATATTTTACACTGCATTTCCACAATACCACTCATTTCCTTTTATTAATTTCCAGGAACAATTGAACAAATTGGTTTTGAGTAGAACCCAAATTGTTTCACTCCTCTGTATCTTGGATACACATTGTGCTCTGCATTTGTACCATCTCTGCAGTAAGTACATTCTGCCTATGCAGCAAAGCTATGTGTTTAATTATGTAACAAGAGCTTAGACATATATAACTGGCAGTTTGTATGAATACTGTAAGTTTGCGGATCTTCTTTCCTTGAAGATTTAGAGTTATGCATACATTGCCAAGATAATAAAATCTGCAATCCTGCAGACTTTATGGGATAAGACTGAAGAGGTTGCTTCTGAATAGATACGTTTTATACAACACTGTTGAAGTGTAAATATATCAAATCAAATCATTTTTATAGTCACAGACTAGCATGTGTAAATATTGTATGCTTAAATGCCTAGACTATAGAAAAAAAGCCCGGGGGGGAGGGAAACGATATTCAGGTTATGTTTTATATCTCTTAACACAGGCAGATAAAAAAATCCCAGATGTAGAAATTAACATGTGATGTCTCATTCATATCTGAGTTTTGATGGTTGATGTTATAGGTAATGGATGATGAATAGGCAAATTTGAGCTGACTCATGTAATATAACATATCAAGCATTAGTTCTGGTTGTGTTAGTTCTGGATTTACTGGCAAGGTGAAATACATAGTCATCTTTTTGATAATTGTAAGAACTCAGTTGTTTCGCTCTTTCAGATACTACTGCTAGTTTTATTGGCTTGGCTGCACCTTTGATAGCAGATGGATTATACATTGTAAAATAATTGAAAACAGTGATGTTTATAAAGAAGATCTGAGATGGACCTGGAATTTTATATTATGGCCTTTGGTAAAACTGAATTATAATGATGCTGAAACAAAATTAGGATAATCTTTCCAATTTATTAAGATGGCATTCCAAGTCATTAATTTTTTTCCAGTCCAAATTTAGCTTTAAAACATTAAGATTGGTGGCTTTTGAATACTGGTAGTGTGTAGCCTTTGAGGGTTAACATTTCTCTTCTAGAGATGATCATGTTAATATCAATTACTTTACTGGAGAGGGAGGGGGTAGTTGCATTGCTTCAAAGAAGTTTAATGTTGGCATTTGTTTGTATTTTACCTTTATGCAAAACTTGGCTGCTGTTTCAGTTTCTGTAATTCTTCCAAAGGAGTTGCTAACCAGCAACACATGGAAGAGAATTTGAAGAAAACCAGTGGCAACCAAGGCCTGATGGGCCTTGGAACATCTGCCACTTTCAATCAAACTACTGACTTCAAGGATTTCCCACTTCCCCCATCCATCCTTTTTACCCTTTCTTGCTTGATTTCAATTAAGGGTTTTTTAACAGTAACTGGCAGTCCTCTATGATGAACAATTGATATTAAACCTGAATCATTCCTTCACCCCTGCTAAATGAGGACCGCTTCATGTTGCATTCATTTTCCAGGTGACTTGAAATTGAAGGGAAGACATTTTTGTTCTTTGCTGAAGACCTGTAGATGAGGAACGATCAAACAAGTTACCATTAGAACTACCTCAAAATACTCAAAATAAATGTGTTCTTTTCTGTGATAGGTGAAAGGATATATTGTGTGGCACACTTGGAGTTGCAGGCCTGATAAACCTGAAGAACTTCAAACTGTTTGAGAAAACAGTGGAATCTCACTCAGCTAGGATTTGTTCGCCAATGTTGCTATTTCAGCAATTCCTGAATATTTAAATGACTAGTATGAACGTGTGTTGTCACCAGGGTGTGGGGGGGTAATTGTTTTTATTTCTTTTATATGATGTTTTAATATCCTTGTAAGCCGCCTTGAGTCTCCATCTGCGAGTATAAATATAAATTTTCTAAATAAAAGTAAATTGTGTTTTGAAGAGAGACAACACTGTATCAAGGCCTTTTATATGTGCTGCTATATAAATCTTCCTTTCCTTTAGCTATATTCAAATAGATTTTGCCATCAAAATATACAAGTTTTATCAACACATTTTGAGCCCAAAGTCTAGGACCGTGCTGGAAAATCTATGGCATGCGTGGCAGAGGTGACATGTAGAGCCCTCTGTGATGGCACGCAAGCTGTCGCCCCAGTTCAGGTCCCGCTGCCCAGCTGGTCTTCAGGTCTCTGCCATGCAGGAACAGGGGGTGGGGCATATGTGGGGGCCCACATGCACATGCATGAGGGCAGGGCGTGTGCAGGGGGGGCACATGCACAGGGGGCAGGGCTCATCCAGGAGGCTGTATGTGCATTGCATTTTGGGGGTTTGGGCGTGCGTGCTTTGGGCACTCAGTTCAGAAAAGGTTAGCCATCACTGGTCTAGGAAGTCAAAGGAGGGTTGTTGTTTTTTAATGTTATGCCATAGATTAATAGAGTTACATGGTTTGCCCCCTTCCCCATCTGTCTGTTGTCTAAAAAGACAATTGAGAACTTTACATACAATGCTAGAATGTATTGTGAACACATAACAAGCTCAATTCACTGTTATTCTTAGACATCGTTCTTTCCACTTCACAAGTCTCTAAATACTGCTAAATAGCTATGCTGCCCACTTAAAGTATTCCACTTCAGCTGACAAAAGAAATTCCTTTTCTTTCACCCCATGCATAGCTCTTGACAACATGGCAACGTAATTTTCCAAATTAGGGCAAGAATTTTGCATAAAAGGTCTTCTCCCAGATATTACTTTTTAAGATTATAGAATATTATCATTAAATTTGTTTGCCACCCACCAAAGCAACTCTTTATTTTTCATACTACTACATTTTTAAGTCACTTTGTTAAGGTACACTAAGAACCAGAAACTGTACTAAAAAGGGGTTACCACAGACGTAAGAAAAATAATACTCAGAGGGTAAGACTAAAATTTCTGGGTTTTCCCCCCACTTTTAGTGAAAAACCTACCATTTTCTGTGGGCCCCTGAAGTCACACTGAGGGGACGATGCCGTACCTCATTTTATACAGTGAGCGATTCCCAGCAGACACCATATAAGGTGGAATCCTATTCATTGCTGGCGAGAGTTCAAAAACTGACACCTTTTGCATGGGGTCATCTATATGTCTATATGTCCTATTGTGTCTGGGCATTCATTTGTTTAAATAAAATGAGAAGGAGATTGAATTTACATATTTTGGCTTCGATTTTTTTAAAAAAAAATAAAAATTGGGAACTCTAGCCATGAAATCCCAGCAATATGATCTTGCGGATTCCAGCAGTGATAAAACAAGAAACTGTGGGAGAATGAATATAAATTCTCCATGTGACCTGCAAGCAACCAGCTACCCAGCCCTGATTTAAGTCATAGTGAGTTTGGAATAAGTTGTACATTTTGGCTATCTGAATTATAAAAGAAAACATTATTATGAATAAAATATATGTTTTGTCGTACCATAAATATATTATTTTCAGAATTCTATATAATATGAGATTTGCAGATTGGAAAATATTTCCAAAACTTAAAGAGAAAGAAGAAAAATAAACCCTTCCCCATCTAGACCCCCACTGCCTCGAGAGATTGAGACAGAACTGCGATACCATCACTTGGTTGACCAGGAGTAGAGAAATGTAACTGAGTATCATCAAAGTAGAGATAATACCTCACAGTGTCCCAGTGAATAACAGTCAATGGTTTCATGTAGATGTGATCAAAGAAAGAGTAGCATTCTGAGTGATCTCACAGAGCAGGAGCCTGGATGCCTTGCATTCTACCCTGGCCATCAGTACAAGTTGAAACCAACCTCAGAGGAAGTAGGAGACTCATAACACTATGGCCATTTCCCTATCCCCTAAGCCCGTGATGGTGAACCTATGGCACGCGTGCCAGAGGTGGCACACAGAGCCCTTTCGGCTGTCACACGCGCTGTCACCCCAGGTCAGATTTCCGTGGCGTTTCTTTCATGAGTTTCTGTTTCCCTGCAAATGACGAAACAGAAACTCATGAAAGAAAAAGATCGTACCTCTTGCTGTGCTGCCGGTGTTGGGATGCCGGTCAGCTGGTCTTTGGATCTCTGCTGTGCATGCACGTATGTCCAAGAATGCACACACACATGTCCATGCATGTGCATATCTGCACATGCACTTGTTCAGGTATGTCTGCATATGTATGCACGTATGTCTGCACATGTGCCATGTGTGCGCGGGCACACCTTTCAGTTTGGGCATGCACGCATGCGCAGTTTGGGCACTCAGTGTCGTAAAAGGTTTGCCATCACTGCCCTAAGCCAATCTGGACAAATACAGAAATGATATCAAAAGCCATCAAGAGATCAAAGAGGGCCAAAATGGATGATCTCTACATTCCAAGTACTCTACTGTTGTCCACAATTCGGGTCTGAGCCTGGTGCTGAAGCCAATGATGGACGCCAGACACGAGGTGCAGGTTTTCTGATTGCTTTTTATTGGAGTACTCCAAGGAAAAGGGCTCCTGACCAAAATGCTAAGAACCAAGAACCAAGAATTAAGTAAGCTTTGTACATTTTCATTAAAAGAGAAGGCGGGACAAGGCGAGATAATAAGAAATATCATCTAATAAACATTTCAGTAATAATTCTACAATTTGTTCTATTGGTCTCTAGCTGTCCCTATTCCTAAACCTTGGCTAATGAATGCCCCAGGAGTTATCTAATACACATTTTATTGGCTGCAGGCTATCTGTATTCCTAATTTTTGATGAGACCTGTAAGTTGTCTAACTTTTGTTACTTTTATCAGCTTTCTAACTATCCAGAATTGTTACAAGATTTACATATGCATATTTTCTATAGATAAACATTCTTTGTTCTTGCCAGACGGACTCCACAATTACAGTCTTCCTGATTTACTTTCAAGTGTGTATCGTGACCTGGCTTTATTTTAGCATATAGCCCATCACTACGCATTATCTGCTAATGTGATCAATATAATCTCATACTGTGCCCAGTATGATGGCAGTGATGGCAACAAAGGTTTAGAATGTCCTCATGGTATAAATCAATGGATTTGCTTACTTCTAAATTTTAGGTTAATTTAAAAATACACTGAATGAGATGATTATTTAATTTTCAACAATATGTTTAACACTTTTTAAATAATTTTGGGAATTCCGTAGTCTTTAATGATTCAATGTTTATTTTAACCATAATTTAATGACATTATTTATTTGGCTTTAAGTACATTTTACTTGGAAGGACATGAATAATAAATAGATAAGTAAATAAATTGGAGATCATTCAGTGAACTCCATGACAACAGGATATTTAGATTAAATAATAAACATAAACAACAAAAGCAGATTCAAATTGTCGACAGAGACGTATAAAGGATTACTAGAAATGAGAAGTCAGTGTTGACTTGGCAGAAACCAAGTCAAATATGTATTGTGGTCAAAGACCACCAGAGCTCTCTCTGTGTGTGTGTGTGTGTGTGTGTGTCCGTCCGTCCGTCCGTCCATCCATCCATCCATCCATCTATCTATCTATCTATCTATCTATCTATCTATCTATCTATCTATCTATCTATCTATCTAATCTATCTAATCTATCAAATTTTTAGATCTCACCAAAAATAATTTGGTGTACAACAATCAAATAAAATCACAATAAAAAAGCAATCATTATTAAAAAAATTAAAATAGAGTTTAAATAGTTAATGGTTTAACTAATGTTCATAGCAATAAACAAGTTTGGAGTGCTTGAGGACATCAACGATAATTCATTGCATACATACAGACTGCCATCTAAACATTTTTCTCCTTTGTATCATTAATATGACAGGATATGAATAGAACGGGAATATGTTCACACTCGTATATTGAAATAAACATTTTAAAAAATTATATTTCTGAAAAGTATTATATCTAATGCCTTTGATATGTAATTAAAAGAAAAGGAGATAATGGTTGCTTGCCTGCTAGTCACATAAAGAATTTTAATCCTTAATATTTCAATTTTTTCTGAAGGTAATCTAACAAAAATTTAGCGAGTTTTTCTCTTAATTCTGCTGCCACTGAAAAGCAGGAGAAACATACCACAATGGTTTTTTTGTATTGGTAAAATAGATCATTTGACTCATCATTCTATCATTTTAATTCTTTTAGCAAAGCGGATAGAAAAAATATTTCTGAGAAAATTTCAAAGATACCTTACAAATCTTCAATTGTGATTCATATTGTGATGGTAGAAGAGCCAGTTTGGTGTAGGGGTTAGAGTACAAGGCCAGAAACTGAGAAACCGGGAGTTCTAGTTTTGTCTCAGCTTTAAGAAGTAGATAATGGAAATCTCTTCCAAAATCTTGCCAAGAAAACGGCAGGGACTTGTCCAGGCAGTTGCCAAGAGTCAACAGTGACTTGAAGACACAGACACAAATATGTTCTACACCAAACTAAAAAATTAAAAGATTTTTATCACTTTATCTGCCATGTCTGACAGAGCATATCTGAGATTTCTTCTTAATGAGTTTCCTTTAAAGCTTACAAAAACACCTATTTATTTAAAAAGAAAGCGTAGTCAGGTTTGCCAAAATATTTTAAAACCTACGTTCTGATCAGGGGTGAAATCCAGCAAGTTCTGGAGAATCGGTAGCGGAAATTTTGAGTAGTTCGGAGAACCGGCAAATTACCACCTCTGGCTGTCCCCTTCCCCTGCCATGGCCACCAAGCCACGCCCATCAAGCCACACCATGCCCACCAAGCCATGCCCACAGAACTGGTAGTAAAAAATTTGAATTTCACCACTGGTTCTGATATACAATCCATAGTGTGAAATCATAGAAATTAGTAGCTTTTCAAAAAGCTTATTAGGTCCCCATCTGAGCTGAAATTCTACAATACTGATGCAATGAGTTATGTTATATTTGATTGTTCTGAAGCAGTATTGTTGTCCAAAAATTGGTTCAGCCTGGCATAGAAGCCAATCAGAGCCAGACATGAGAGACGGACTTTTACAAAACTTTTATTGAAGCACTTCAACAAAACGGTTCCAGTCCAATTTGGGAGCTGAGACCCTGACCAACAACAAAGCATCTTTATACAGTTGATTTCCAGAAATAGGGCAAAGTTATTATCTTTTTTGGAGTTCTGCCTTGCTTTTAGTCTACATGTCCATTTGTCTATGGAGTTGCACCTCACCTGAGCTTATGTGTCATTTTACCCCTATAAAGTTATATCTTGCTTAAGCTTTACCTGTTCTTTGTCCCTACTTGTGGTTTCTGCTTCTTGTCTTCTTGTTGCCAAATCTTGTAACTTCCTATCTATTTCTAAGTATTTGTTACATTTTCTTCATCTCTAAATGATATGTTGCACAGTTGCATTCTTCTAGATTTTTATTCCTTCCTAAAATGGGGGTGTAATGGGTAATCCATCACTTCAAAGACTGGTCATAAGTACAGTTACGCCCCGACTTATAACCAGAACTGGAACCTCCATTATTAAGCGTTGTGGTTATGAGTTTTGCTCAATTTTATGACCTTTTTTCTATGGCCATTAAGTGAATCATTTGGTTGTTAACCAAATCCAGCTTTTCCTATACACTTTGTTTGTCAGATGCTCACAGGCAGGGGTGAAAAAAACATTACTTCCTGGTTAAAACCAGTAAGCAATGACACCCGGGAGGGTGGGCGGAGCTTTGCTCTGCCATTGCTACTGGATTGCCGAACTACTAGCCACAATTGCTACCACATTGCGCGATCTGGTACGATCTGAGAGCATTTCACCCCTGTTCACAGGGTAGGTCGCAATGGCGATCATGTGACCCCAGAACACTACAAATATCATACATTTCATTTGCCAAGCACCTGAACTTTGATCACATGACTAGGGAGACACTCTGATGGTTGTAACACTGAGGAATGGTCAGCTTAATGGACAAAGAACTTGGGGAAAAATGGAACTTTGTTGTTATATATGTTGACAGCAGGAAGAATGCTTTATGCACATCTTAATTCCCACAATGGACGAAGAGATGGCTAAATTGACTGCTATTTGCATTCACGTTTTGACAGAGACCTGAAAAGAAGCACAGAAATCTAATATGGTTAATACTGGGTAGTAGTATGCTTCATTTGTTTAGTTGTGGTAGTTCAAACATCACTCAGGCTAGAGTTAACATTGAAGAACGATGCAGCATTAGATACGAAGTTGTACTCTAATCATCCTGTTTCCAACAGGGTCTCAGCTATCACTTTGGTTGAGTAAGTGGCATCTTTCTTTGTTTAATAGC